>NW_012147919.1:456394-479089 GCF_000956105.1 Propithecus coquereli
TCAAATCACAGCCTTTGGATGGCTCTCACTGCCTTCACTCTGTTTAACTAAACGCAACGTCTGCATGTTTTAGAAGGTTTTCTCTTCTGGTCTTCTCTCTCCATTCCTTCCTTGTTTGCCAGGTCTTTGAATAGTCCAATCCGCTTACCTTGTTGAACCCTAGTAGGTGCTCTGGGAATGCAGTTTCATTTCCTTTGGGAGGCCTCCCTGGGCTCCCTTCCTGGTGTCTCTCTGCGTGCCCATCCCCTGTGATCACCAGGCTCACACTTCATTGTTCTGAGTGGTTAACGCCTGCTAAGGATTGAATGTGTCCCCCAAAGTCCATATGTTGGAAACTTACTCCCCAGTGCAACAGTGTTGGGAGGTGGGGCCTTATGAGAGGTGACTGGGTCATGAGGGCTGTGCCCTCCTGCATTGTCCCGGGCATGGATTATTAATTGGTTATAAAAGTGAGTTTGACCCCTCTTGCTCGCTCCTGTTTTCTTGCCTTTCTGCCTTTCACCCCGGGATGGTGCAGCAAGACCCTCTCTGGATTTGGTCCCTCGATCTTGGACTTCCCAGCCTCCAGAACCATGAGCCAAATAGATTTCTTTTCTTTATAAATTTCCTCATCTGTGATATTCTGTCATCTAGACTGGCTGTGTGAGCACCAAGATTATTCACTCTAACCTAGCATGCCAATCCAGCAAAACATGCCTGCGTTGATACTTGTGAAGTGGAACTGCCCAGGCAGCCCACAGAATCATGAGAAATAATAAACCATTGATTTTTAAAGCCACATGTTTTGGGGTAGTCAGTTAAACAACAATAAATAACTGGAAAAAAAAAAAAGGTGGATCTAGTTCTTTGCACATCCCTGGTGGGGGGGGGGGAGTCTGCTGGTGTGTACTGACCAGCACTCAGCTGGAGACCTCCAGTGGGCCCGTGGCAGATCCCTGGGGCTCTCTCTCTTTCTCTCTCTGGTACCCTGTCCACCTGAACTCTAGCTGCCTCAGTCTCCCTGGCCTCTCAGCTCCAGTGCCATAACTCAGAGAATACGTCCTGCTCCTCCCGGGTCCCCCTCCCTAGCCACGTTGAGTTTGAGATGCCTCTTAACCATTTCAGTGGAGCCTCCTTGAAATGTTGTCTGGAAGAGGTCGCTTTATAAACTCCTGGACTTCAAATGTTCAAGATAAGTCGAAGGCTCAGACAAATCCCTACGCAGTGTCATATTGCCTGTCAATCGATTGCCTTGACATTTGGCGTCTGATATTGGGATCAAATCGGCATCTTAAACTCCTCAAGTTATTTCAAGTCCTGGATCTTTGAATCTTATCTCTTCACTGTTTAATTAAACAAAAAACAATACATTGGTGATTTTCATAATCCTTTATTTACCAAATAAGGGATTACCAAAATTTTACTTTTGACCAATGGACCAAATTGTTATTTGTTACTCACAGTAGTTACAATACTGTCATTGATGAATGATACGCTTTAAAAAATATTAATTGGCTGCATTTAAGGTGTTCTCACTCACCAACCTCTGTATCAGCTAAGACTCTTGCTTGAAATCATGGAAGTCAACTCAAACCAGTTTAAGCGAAACTTTTAATAAATCCCCTATAGCAACGGGATTTATAGGCTCCCCTAGTCCCAAAGCCTAAGGGGTAGGGCCCGACTTAAGCAGTCTTCAGATCTCTCTCTCTCTCTCTCCTCCTTTCTCTCAGGTCTGCTTGCTTCTTTGTATCTTCATTTTCAGCCTGGCAGGATCACATTTATGTTGGCCTTCAAGTTTTGATTTCAAAAAAAAAAAGAGAGAGAGAGAACGTTTGCCCCGATCTCTCATGCAAAGTCCTGGAGGAGGGTCCCAGCTGGCCAGGCCTCCGTCCTGTGCCCATTCCTGGTGTGGGGTCAGGAGACGGCTGGGCCCGCTGTGTCATGTGCCATCAGCAGGTTCCTACGGAGCGCGGTGTTTCATCCTTGGCAGCGCTGACATTCCGGGCTGTATAATTTCTTGTTGGGGGGCTGTCCCGGGCATTATAGGATGTTTAGCAGCCTCCCTGGTCTCTACCCACTAGATACCAGTATTACCACTCCTTCCCCTCCCATCCCCCAATGCTAGTTTTGGCAGCCAAAAATGTCTCTAGATGTTGCCAAATATCCCCCGGTGAGCAAAACTGCCCCCATTAAGAACCACTCTATGGAACCAGAGCAGTTTCCCATGGGTGGGGATACCCGGCAGGCAGAACAGGTCCACCGCCCACGTCAACGTGTTTTCTGAGCAGAATATAAGGAGGTGGGCTGGGCGCGGTGGCTCACGCCTGTAATCCTAGCACTCTGGGAAGCCAAGGTGGGAGATCGCTTGAGCTCAGGAGTTCGAGGCTAGCCCGAGTGAGAATGAGACCCCATCTCTACTAAAAATAGAAAAATTAGCCAGGAGTCATGGTGCACACCTGTAGTCCCAGCTACTGGGTGATGGGGGGTTGAGGCAGGAGCATCGCATGAGCCCAGGAGTGTGAGGTTGCTGTGAGCTAGGCTGACGCCATGGTACTCACTCTAGCCCAGGCAACAGAGCGAGACCCTGTCTCAAAAAAAAAATAGAGGAGGTGGATTTACAGCTGGGATCTGTTACTGTGCCATGAACCTGTTGCAGTGGTTACAATTTCGTGCAGTGCTTTAACGTCTCACAAAAGGACTTTGGGAGAGGGTTCATAGAAACTGGGACCAACCCCTGAAAATGTGAGATTAACATAAATGTTCAGAGCAGAACCAGAGTAAATGAAAACTTCGCGGTGTCATGATGAGAATTGTAAACTAAGACTGTGTCTTAGTCTGTTTTCTGCTGATTATAACAAAATACCTGAAACTGGATAATTTATAAGAAACAACATTTATTTCTTACAGTCCTGGAGGCTGGGAAGTTCAAGGTTGAGGGGACACATCTGTTGAGAGCCTTCTTGCCGATAGAGACTCTCTGAAGAGCCCCAAGGCTGCGCAGGGCCCAGTGTGGCAAGGGGCTTAGTGTGCCAGCTCAGGTCTCTCTTCCGCATCTTATAAGGCCACCAGTTCCCCTCCCATGATAACCCGTCAATCCATTAACCCGTTAATCCATTAACCCACGAATCCACTAATCCATGAATGGATTTATAATCCATTCATGAGGGCAGAGCTCTCGAGACCCAGTCACCTCTTAAAGATCCCACTTGTCAATACTGTCACATTGGGGGTTAAGTGTCAACATGAGTTTTGGAGGGGACAAATATTCAAATCACAGTATACTAGAATACCAAGTTTCATTTTAGCTCAATCCTGTACTACTTTTTTAAATTATTTAATCTCTTTAATCCTTGGTTTCCTCCAATATAAAAGATTATTAATGGTATCAGAGAACCAATTAATAATATATGTGAAATTGAAATGCCAAGCACTCTTCAATTAGTTGAATATGAAAGCTACGTGGATAGTTTCTGATTTTTCTAGAATCAGAACCAACCTTCCTTCCTTCCCTCCTTCCCTCACTCCCTCCCTCCTTGCTACTCTCCTCCCTCTCTCTTCTTTTTTTTCCTTTCATTTTGGTTTGCTATTTAATGTAGAGATATTAACACTATAACAAAGAGAATGGTTATTTTTATTTTCTAGTATGTTTTAAGAGGCAAAAGAATTACTCACTTGATTTATTACCAATCTCTTCCATTTCTGCTGTTTAAAAAAAAACAAAAAATGAAAGGAAAGGCAAGAAAAACATTTCCAGTTCATTGAGCTAACTGGTGGGTGAGAGCCCTGGAAATGACACCGTCCTATGAAGGCAGACACTATGTCCCAAGAGCACGCGGTGTGTATGTTCTCAGCCTACTGGCTCTGTTCCACCTTGGTAATAACCCAACTGGTTAATTCAGTGGGATTTAAGCTTCTGGTCTTTGTCTGAACAAATCAGAAATTGCCAGAGAATGTTTGAACAAATTGGGGAGCCCAGTTGTAGGGCAGAATATATCCCAGAAACAAACAAATGACCTAATCCAGTGTCAGATGCGGGGGCTTAATGATTCATCCCTTAAAAGAGACTCAGCGTAGGGTTTACTTTCCAAGGGAAGGAGAGAAAATCTGCTTTGTGATCTAATCCAGTTGTAGGAAAATTTCGGAGTGTCACCTTGTGGCGTAAACATTGCTTGACTCTTAGATTCGTGATTTATTTGCAAGATGCTCTTCAGACTTTTCGGTTAAGAACGCTGCGTTTGTTCCCTTTCCGTTTGTAGAAATGGGCTTCTGGGGGTGACATCTCTTATGGTGGTCAGCATCAGTGGGTCGTTTTTCATATTCTGGTTTCAATTCTAAAAATTGCTGAAACGAACCCATACATTTCTCAACTAGTAAAATATCTCCTAAAAGATGCTTTCTTCTCAGGAGGAGGCTGTGGATACTTCCAGAAAAATTCAGCGTTCTTTAAGTCGGGGAGAGTCCTCACTGATACAATTTACATTTGAATAGTACAAACTACAGGAAACCATAGAGGAAGAGAGGGGAAATTTTTATTATGTGCTTGGCGAGCAGTCGCTGAACGTTCACAGTCTGGGAACGGATACTAGCAAAAGTCCTTCTGTCGTCGTTGGGGAGGGCACACATTCCCCTCCCCACCCACTCATGGCGGTCGACAGCCTGGGCTTTGGAGTCAAAATAGCTCTCTTCCTACACCTAATAGGACTAGGAGAGACCCTCCTGCCCCCGCCCCGCATATTTCTACAGCTGGAAATTAAGGAAGCGAGGAAGATGATGAATAGCTATCTAGCTAAGCACATTAGTAGTATCCTCTTGCATCTTCCAATGGAGTTTCTGTTTTGTTTTGTTGTAAGGACCGGTTTCCTGTGTAATGAAATTTTAGTGAGATCTTCTTGTTTGAGTGTTTGTTTCTGGGTCCTTTGGGGTATTGTTATTTTGATTGGAGAGCTGGTTTTGTATCTGTGAACTTTTGTACGCACACAAATAGTGAGTGAGTGAGAGAGGTGAGATGTATTGTGGAGGAAATAAAGAGTCACTTTTTGTGCTCTTCTGGACACGTCCCCAAACACACAAAGCTGTCCACACACAGTGAGTAGAATTAATTATTCCAACTGCTTTAAGTTTTAAAGTGCCAACACACAGAAATAATAACCTGAATCATTTTTTCTTCCAGGATATCTGAGAACTCTGGCCACACCTCATTTTTAAAAGCATAACATATGAGTGACTAGAACAAAATTCTTTCCCTGGATTTCCTTAGATAATGTCTCCCTAAATAATGTCCCATAAGTGTTAGTCATAGTCTTAGGAACTGACCAGTAAGCCATGGGCCACACTTCTATTTTTAAGAGTCACTGGGAAAAACCGGAAATAATTTTAGAAAATTAAGGAAGTAGAAAATAAAGGAAGTATTCTTTAGTCTTTCTTTCTTTTGCTCTTCTTTTAGGGAGTGAGAGGAGACCGGGGGAGGCATCTCTATCTTTGATTCATGTAAAGCTAAGATCTGGGAATAAACCAAATACAGGAGACATCTTCCCCAAGTGGTAAGGACAGTCCAAGTCCCGCAGTTTGGGTTATCTGGTCTATGTCAAGGTTTTGGTGTGTGGGGTTTGGTGTCAAGAGCACAAGATGATCTGTGGTGTACTTAGGGTTCCCTAAATATGGATGTAAAAACATTGAAATGATTTGTTTTATTGGATTTGAATCCAGTAAATACAGCCCTTGAGTCAAGTACAAAATCTCATTGTTCTAATAGCAGACAAATGCTGCGTCCATTGTCAAGCTTGATTCAAATGCAATGACCATGTGGCACCTGTATGTGATGGAATCCAGCTAATCTACGGCTCCCCCTGATTGTGCGCACCCGACAGTTGGAAGGCTTCTTCATGATCAAAGTTCAACGGCATTTTAGAGTTTCAACAGTTCACTGCTTCGATTTTTGTTTACTTTCATTTCCCCTGGGCAGAACTCTCTAATCTGGGCTTAAGTTTTTACACCCTGCTTTTGAGAGTTGTTCAAAGTACTACCCTATTCCAGTAATAGCAAAACTCTTCACGTGGGAGATTTTAAAAGTGCCTCTGCCCACTGTATGCATAATTTCTACTACTGGGTATTTATTCTGTAGATACAGGAAACACAATTATTGCTTGGACTTGAGCTAGATCCTTGAGGGACGTGAAGCTCTGGTTGGTTGGAAGGTTGGTTGGTTGTTTTCCTCCCCCATTGTCAGACATGGGTTTTGTTTTAGCAGAATTAAATAAAAATGGATAATGTGGCTGCAAATAGCTACAGGGAAAGGAAAATCTATTTGTGAGATCATTATTGCTTGTGCCTAAATAAGATCATTTGCTGACTGTTTACAAGAAAAAAGTCACCCTTGCAGGCTTCTAAGGCTGGTAGGCTGTCCTTGAAGGAGATAGAAAACATTTCAACTATTATTATTCCCTCAGTTTCCCTATGATTATTTGTTGAATATTTTAGCTGATAACACAATGAAAGAACAGGCTCTTAAGCAATTTTTCTGGAAATCAAGATTTGTCTGCATCTTTGGATAATCAAATATTACCTCTTCAGAAAGACCTTTTGTGACAACCTCTGTGAAATACAGCCAGCGCCACCCCCCTCTAGCTCCGTTTTCTTGTCCAGCCCACTTTCTTCAAAACGTTCATCATTACAGAGTGTTATATTAATACATGAATTTATTTACTAGCTTAAAAATCCCCAGAACAGCACTACCCAATAGAAATAGAACACAAGCCACGTATGCAATTTAAAATTTTCTAGGAACCATACTAAAAAGGTAAAAAGGAACAGGTGAAATTCATTATGATACTATATTTTCTTAAGCCCAATATGACCATAATATTATCATTTGAACATGTAATCAATATAATCGTTAACAAGATATTTTATGTTCATTTTTTGGACTGAGTCTTCGAAATCGAGTGTATATTTTATACACGTAGCACATTTCAAGTCTTCTTTTTCTTTTTTTTTGAGACAGAGTCTTGCTCTATTGCCTGGGCTGGAGTGCAGTGGCATCATCACAGCTCACTATAACCTTGAACTCCTGGGCTCGAGAGATCCTACCACCTCACCCTTCTGAGTAGCTGCGACTACAGGTGTGCATCAACACATCCAGCTAATTTTTGTATTTTTTGTGAAGATGGGGTCTCGCTATGTTGCCCAGGTTGGCCTCACACTCCTGGCCTCAAGTGATCCTCCCACCCCGCACAGTCTCCTGGAGTGCTGGGATTATAGGTATGAGCCACTTCACCTGGCCAGTGCATCTCATTTCTGACCAGCCCATTTCAATTGCTCAATAGCCACACGAGGCTTGTGGCTGCCATACTGGGCCATGGAGCTCTAGAACATTATCCCCAGCTGGTCAGCAACGTTGTTTTGTTCATTACAGCGGTGATGCACATGCACTAAGGACATAGTAAATAGTCAATGACATAGCAAATGACTGTTAAAATCATAAGGACCACAACTATTTAGCCAAAGGTCTGCGTATTGGATGTCTTCCAGCACGTTGCAATGCCTCTAGTTTGCCTCTAGCAAAAATGCTGATATTTCCCTCTTGCCTACTACTTGAAGGATATCGAAATGCAAGAAATGTCACTGTGATCATTTATTTTGCCACTGAACTCATTTTTCTGGGAAAAGCCAAATACCGTATCCTGTGGTGACTCTCTCTGCCCACACATGTCTCTGAATGGACTCATTAAAGTCGCATTCTTACATGTGTTTTTCCTCTGAGCTCTAAGCTCTCTCCCTTTAATCAATTCTGGAGCTGCTTAATCAGCAATGGTTCAAAATATTTTTAAAAGATTGCCCATCCCTTGATATCTTGCCAACACCCCCTTCCTTCCATCAAGTCCAGTAAACAAAACTGTATTTGGGACCTTCTTTGTGCCAGATCCCACTGAACTAGGTGCTGCAGGTACACCTGGGGGCAACAGAGAGCCTGGTGCCACCCTTCAGTCTAAAGGGGAGAAAGACAAGCAAACAGTAATTGCAATGTGGACCAGGAGAGGCTGGTGGTTGGGGGCACGGACTCTGGGAACAGGCAGAGGGGGTTCAAATTCTGGCACTGCCACTTACTAGCTCTGTGGACATGAGCCAGTCCCCATATATCTCTATGCCTTAGTTTTCTCATCTGTAAAATGGGGATAATAACAGTATGTACCTCATAGTGTTGTTGTGAGGATTCAATTACATATGTATGTCTTCATTACACATTACTCCCCCTGTGAAGGGAGTGGCCTTGGCTCGTCGCCAGCTGTGGTTAAGAGACGTATGTATCTCTCACATATATGTTACAAGAATGTCTGGCACTAGCACATAGTAAGTTCTAAGCGTTAGCTATTATGATTATTAATATTAATATTAGAAGACTTGAAGAGACACACCATCCCAGGCACTGAAGGGTCAGGTGACATTTCCTAGAGGAAGTACCACCATAACTGAAACCTGAAGGTGAGTCGAGTTGGCCAGATGAAGGGTGTGAGGGGGAGGGAAGAGCATGTGTAAAGATCTGGAAGCAGGAGCTATTCTGGAGGTTTGAGGAACTGAAATAAGTCAAGACTGGCTGACACACAGGCCCAGAGGCCTCTGGGGACCAGGTAGGAGTATCTCAGGATGAACCAAATGAAACTACGGATAGCCAATCATTTTCAGCAGTTACCTACGGTTTAGTCTAATATTATGGCTAAAGTGTGCTGTGTGTGAAAAACAAAACCATAAACCAAAACGACAGGAGCTTTCATGAGTGGGAACAGTCCAATTTTATCCTATGCCTGGCCAGACTTCATTTTTCCAGAATGAAGGTTTGTAGTTTCTTTCTTTTTAAATTTAATTTAATTTAAAATTTTTATTTTCACTTGACAAACAATCATAATTGTATATATGTATGGGGTAAAAAGTGATGTTTTGATGCATGCATACATTATGGAATGCTTAAATCAAGCTAATTAATATTCATCACTTCATATACTTTTTTTGTGGTGTAGACATTTAAAATCTACTGTGTTAGCACTATGCTGTGCAATAGAGCTTAGAAATGTATTCCTCCTAACTGAAACTTTGTACCCTTTGACCGACCTCTCCCCATTCCCCAACGCCCCGCAGCCTCTGGCCAGATTATTCCTTAGCAGGATCCTGACTCTGCTGGCCGCACTTCCTCCCTCATCCCTGGGATGGACAGAGTTATCCTTCTAGGGCTGTTTTCCAACTCCACAGTAGGGCATGGCAATTGGAGAGAACATTCTAGGTGCACACCAGTCTTGCTCTGCCCAAGGGCTGCTATCACCCTTCCTTTTCTTCTCAACATCACAACCAGTGGGTCAAATACTTGCTGCTACAACCCAAAAAAGAAATGTTCTTTCTTTTTAAGTTGGTGTCCCTTGGACCCACCCCACCTACTTTATCCCCCTTTCCTCTTTCTGCCTCACCAAATCTGGAAATTTACATCCATTGATAAAAATAATAATTAAGCAATAATGGTATAATAACAGTAGCATTACCTGAGAGCTTATTATATGTGTGAGAGATTTAGACTAAGAGCTTTACAGATAGGATTTTGTGGAGTCCCTACAACATAGATGCTATTATATACCATCCCCATTTTGTAGATGAGGAAACTGAGGCTTACTGAAGGAATTTGCCTTAGAACATAAACCTGGTTAAGTGGCGGAACTGGAATTTGAATTGAGATTCATTTGGTTTAAGAGGCTCCACCTTTGGCTATTACGATGTTCTGCCTACACAACACACACACACACACACACACACACACACACACATTTTATAAGCGCTGAAGCTGTAAAAGGGTGACCTTTGATCCTTCCTCTATCTTATACTTCATGGCAAACTTTTTCAGAGAGTTTCATCTCAATGTTTAAAAAAACTCCTTTTCTTTCTTTCTTTCTTTTTTTTTTTTTTACGTTTTTCCTTCCTTCCTTCTTTCCTCCCGTGTTGCTTCCCTCTCTTCCATTCCTTCCCTTTCATTCTTTCTTCACTTTGCTCTCACTCCTGCGCCAAACTCTGAGCCTGGCGCTGTGTTAGGCGTCGGGTACACAGATGTGAACAAAGCGAACACCTGTAGTTTTCCTCTTTGAAATCTGGCTTGCAGATGCTGCAGGCGTAGAAGCCAGCAGGGACGAAATGGCAAGCCGCAAGAGTTTTGTCACAGGTCCCAGAAGGTGAGGAAGCCACCGAGGTTACGACCGCCGGGCGCCCCCGCCGAGCAATCGAAGGTAAGGCAGCAGCTGCCAGCTGCGGCCACACGAGGAAGTAAAACTATCATCCCCTTCCCGCCGAGAGGCTTACTAAGTAGGTGGCGCCTCCAGCCCCAAAGCGTTCAGCCTGTGTCCTGAAACTGGATTCTTTCTCCTCCCGGGTGGGCCGGCGCTTTCCTGGCCGTGCAGTGAGCCGGCCCTGCCGCCTCCCAGAAGCCTCTGGGCCAGAACGGGTCTTGCCTCGGGCATGGGCGTGGCCACCAACCGTTTGACCTTTAGATATAAACTTTTTAAAAAACTTTTATTGGCTATTTCACAAACGTTTTGTCTTGATCTTGCTCTTAGCACTGAGCTAAGTAAGTTTTCAGGTTTTCATAATCCTAATTAACGCTATACATGGTTTGATTCATGAAACATCCCTCAATCCCCAATAAAAATAGCTAACATTAACCAAAGACGTTGTGCGAGCCTGCGTGAGCTCACAAAACTCTCCCAACAGCTATGCAAGGTAGAGGCTATTATTATCTCCATTTACTGATGAGAAAGCTGAGATGCGGAGGGAGGAGTGCGAACTTTCCGGCACTAGTGATTACATAGTAAGTATAAGGTGAAGCCAGGCAGGTCAGACTCCAACCAGCTATTGCAAACAACTTTCCCTTCGCCTGTATTTGGAACCCATCACAAAGGGAAGGGGTTTCATATTAGCCACTTGCATTTTTTTCATAAAGTTTTGAAATATGTAAATACCATCATTTAAAAAGTCACATATCTGTCTGGGTTCTTTGGTGATAACTTAATTGAGTGGAAATACACATCATTGTTCTCTGTCCATAAGTGATCAGCTCAAAATCTTTGTTAATTATTGTGGTCTGAGTTAATTCACTCAAATTAACTTACCCATCACTTCTTTTTAAAAGACAGCGGTCTTGAAAATACCATTCAACTGGCGTACAAAAACTTGGACCCAAATATTTATAGTAACATTGTTCATAATAGCTGAAAGGTGGAAACAATGAAAATGTCCATCAGCTGATTAATGGATAAACAAAAATGCAGTCTATCCACACAATGGAATATTATTCAGTCATAAAAACAAATGAAGTCCTGATACATGCAACGATATGCATGAACCTTTAAAACATGTCAGGTGAGAGAAGCCGTCACAAAATACTACACTCTCTATGATTCCATTCGTATGGAAGTTCGGAATAGGGACACCTACAGAGACAGAAAGTAGATTAGTGGTTGCTTAGGACTGGCGGGTCAGGAGAGATGGGGAGCCAGGGCTTGGGGTGAGGGGGCGGGGGGTAACTAAAGGTTACAGGGTTTTTTCGAGGTGATAAAAATGTTCTAAATGTGACTGTAGTGTCGGTTGCACCTGTCTGTGAATATACTAAAACCACTTTAAAAGGGTGACTTTCACAGTCGACTTGTATCATAGTCAACTTATAGTCACAATATATGTGAATATATTTCAATAAATCTGTTTAAAAAATTCTTTAGCCATGGGAAGAGCTTATAATTCAAGTTTTATCTACAGGCATACCTTGTTTTATTATATTTCTCTTTATTGAGCTTTGCAGATACTGGATTTTTAACAAATTAAAGATTTGTGGCAACCTTGTGACAAGAAAGTCTATTGGCAGCATTTTTCCAACAGAATGTGCTTACTTTGTCACATTTTGGAAATTCTAGCAATATTCAAACTTTTTCATTATTATTATATCTGTTATGGTGATTTGTGATGAGTGACTTTTGATGTTACTATTGGAATTGTTTTGTGGTACCATGAGCAGCTCCCATCTAAGACAGCAAACAATCTATAAATGTTGTGTATGTTCTGACTGACCCACTGACTGGCTGTTCCCTTCACTCTCTTCCTCCCCTCAGGCCCACCTATTCTCTGAGAGGAGACAATGCTAACATTAGGCCAGTTAATAACCCTGTGATGGCTTCTAAGTGTGCAAGTGAAAGGAAGAGTTGCACATCTCTCGCTTTAAATGAAAAGCTAAAAATGAATAAGCTTGGCGAGGAAGGCATGTCAAAAGCTGAGACAGGCTGAGAGGTAGGCCTCTTGTCCCAAACAGTTAGCCACGTTGTGAAATGCAAAGGAAAGTTCTTGAAGGAAATTAAAAGTGCTACTCTGGTGAACATATGCATGATAAGAAAGTGAAACAGCCCATTGCTGATATGGAGAAAGTTTTAGTGGTCTGGATAGAAGATCAAACCAGCCACAGCATTCTCTTAAGCTAAAGCCTAATCCAGGGCAAAACCTTAACTCTCTTCAATTCTATGAAGTCAGAGAGAAGGGGATGCTCCAAAAGAAAAGTGTAAAGCTAGCAGATGTTGGCTCATGGGGTTTAAGGAAAGAAGTGGTCTTCATAACATAAAAGTGAAAGGTGAAGCAGCAAGTACTGATGTTGAAGCTGTAGCAAGTTCCCCAGAAGATCTAGCTCAGATAATTGATGAAGGTGTCTACACTAAACAACATATTTTCAGTGTAGACAAAACAGCCTTATAGTGGAAGAAGATGCCATCTAGGACTTTCATAACAAGAGAGGAGAAGTGTCAATGCCTGGTTTCAAAGCTTTCAGGGACAGACTGACTCTTTTGTTAGGGGCTAATGTCACTGATGACTTTAAGTTGAAACCAATGGTGATTTACCATTTTGAAAATCCTGGATCCCTTAAGAATTATGCTAAATCTACTCTGCTTGTGCTCTATCAATGGAACAACAAAGCCTGGATGACAGCACATCTGTTTGTAGCATGGTTTATTGAATATTTTGAGCCCACTGTTGAGACCTAATGCTTAGAAGAAAAAGGATTCCTTTCAAAATATTACTTCTCATTGACAATACACCTGGTCACCCAAGACCTCTGAGGGAGATGTGCAAGGGGACTAAAGTTGTTTTCATGCCTGCTAACACAGCATCCGTTCTGTAGCCCATGATCAAGGAGGAATTTCGACTTTCAAGTCTTATGATTTAAGAAGTACATTTCGGAGGCCGGGCAAGGTGGCTCACGCCTGTAATCCTAGCACTCTGGGAGGCCGAGGCGGGTGGATTGCTCAAGGTCAGGAGTTCGAGACCAGCCTGAGCAAGAGCAAGACCCCATCTCTACTAAAAAATAGAAAGAAATGATCTGGAGAACTAAAAATATATATATAGAAAAAAATTAGCTGGGCATGGTGGCACATGCCTGTAGTCCCAGCTACTCGGGAGGCTGAGGCAGTAGGATTGCTTGAGCCCAGGAGTTTGAGGTTGCTGTGAGCTAGGCTGACACCACGGCACTCTAGCCCAGGCAAGAGAGTGAGACTCTGTCTCAAAAAAAAAAAAAAAAAAAAGTACATTTCATAAGGCTATAGCTGCCATAGGTAATGATTCCTCTGATGGATCTGGGCAAAGTATTAATAAATTAAAAACCTTTTGGAAATAATTCACCATTCTCCATGCCATTAAGAACATTCTTGATGCATGGAAAGTGGCCAAAATATCAACATTAACAGGAATTTGGAAGAATTTGATTCTAACCCTCATGGTTGACTTTGAGGGGTTCAGGACTGCAGTGTAGGAAGTAACTGTGGATGTGGTAGAAATAGCAAGAGAAGTAGAATTAGAAGTGGAGCCCAAAGATGGGATTGAATAGCTACAATCTCATGATAAAACTTGAATGGATGAGGAGTTGATTTTTATGGATTAACAAAGAAAGTGATTTCTTGAGATAGAATCTACTCCTGGTGAAGATGCTATGAATTATTGAAATAACAACAAAGGATTTGGAATTACACAGACAGCTGACAGAGCAATGGCAGGGTTTGTTATGAGCAATCAATGGACTCACTGCCCAGTGTGCATAGAAGCCAATACCATGGCACCAGCCTTTCAGAAAAGAAAAGCTTTATTGCAAGTTGACTGGCAAGGAAACAGGAAATGCTCAAATTTGTCTCTCCAAGCTGGGGGCTGGGTTGGCTTTTGTAAGCATAGGGTTAGGAGGTGTGTTTTGATTGGATACTGCAGTGGGGTGATGCCAGGGCTTTGATCTGATTGGATCCTAGATCCTGCCATGTGGTGTCCGCTTCTTAATTCAGTCCCCACTCTTCAGACTGGCCTGAGCACTCAGGTTCCATCTATGGTTGCATGCTTGGTTCATCTGAGCATACTCAGGTTACCTGACCTTCAACCTAGGAGTTCATGGCAAATGAAAAACAACTCACAACTTTGTTACATCCAAGTTGAGCCAGATTGGTCTGGTGGGGTTACAAGGTGAGAAGATTGACTATAATTTTGAAAGAAGTTCTACCGTGGGTAAAATGCTATCAAACAGCAACTCATGCTACAGAGAAATCTTGAATGAAAGGAAGAGTCAATTTATGGGGCAGACTTTATTGTTGTCTTATTTTAAGAAATTGCCACAGCCACCCCAACTTTTAGCAACCACTACCCCGATCAGTCAGCAGCCATCAACAGCAAGGCAACACCCTCCACCAGCAAGAAGATTACAACTTGCTGAACGCTCACATGATCATTAGCAACTTTTAGCAATAAAGTATTTTTAAATGAAGGTCTGTACATTTTTAAAGACATAATGCTAGTGTACACTTAACAGACTACAATATAGTGTAAAAATAACTTTTATACCAACTGGGAAACTAAAAAAATTGTGTGACTCACTTTACTGCAATATTCGCTTTATTGTGGTGGTCTGTAATTGAACACACAACATCGCCACGGTATGCCTGTATTCTATTTGTGGGTATGTGCATGTGTGTGTGTAAAGAGTGTGACTATTTGTGTGCCTGCCAGTTTCTTTGAAGACTATTTTTTATAGCAGTTTTAAGTTCGTAGCAAAATTGAACAGAAAGTACAGAGTTCTCACATATACCCTGTCCGCCGCCTACATAGCCTCACTGTCGAAATCTGACACCAAGGCAATGCAGTGGTTACAATGGATGAACCCACCTTGACACTTCGTTATCACCCAAAGTCTGTAGTTTACATTAGTGTTCGCTCTTGGTGTTGTACATTCTATGAGTTTGGACAGATGTAACCACCGTTATAGTACCACACAGAATAGTTTCACTATACTAAAAATCTGTGGTCTACCTATCCCTCCCTCCCTGCCTATCCAACCCATGGAATCCACTCATCTTTTTCCTGTTTCCATAGTTTTGCTGGAGTGTCATATGTTTGGAATCATACAGTATGTAACTTTTTCAGATTGGCTTCTTTTGCTTAGTAATATGCACTTAAGTTTCCTCCATCTCTTGTCATTGCTTGATAGCTCATGTATTTTTAGCACTGAATAATATCCTATTGTCTGGATGCACTATAGTTTGTTTATCTGTTCACCTACGGAAGGACATCTTGGTTACTTCCAAGTTGGGGTATTATAAATAAAGCTACTATAAACATTCATGTACAGGTTTTTGTATAGATATAAGTTTTTGACTTTTTGGGTAGATACTAAGGAGTACAATTGCTGGATCGTATGGTAAGGGTATGTTTAGTTTTGTAAGATGCTGCCAAACTGTCTTCCAAAGTGGCTGTACCATTGGCATTCCCACTCACAATGAGTGAGAGTTCTTTATTGCCCCACATCCTTGCTAGCATTTGGTGGTGTCAGATTTCTGGATTTTGGCCATTCCAATAAGTGTGCAGTGGTATCTCATTGTTATATAATTTGCACTGCCCTGATGACATAGGATATGGAGCATCTTTTCATATGTTTATTTGTGATCTGTATATCTTCTTTGGTGAGATGTCTGTTAAGGTCTTTGGCCCATTTTTAAATTGGGTTGTCTGTCTTCTTGTTAGGTTTTAAGAGTTCTTTCTATATTTTGGATAACAGTTCTTTACCAGATGTGTCTTTTACATATATTTTCTTCCAGTCTGTGGCTTGTCTTTTCATTCTCTTGGTATTGTCTTTCAAAGAGCACCTGGAGTTTGTTTGTTTGTTTGTTTTTGAGACAGGTTCTCACTCTGTCACCCAGGCTGGTGTGCAGTGGTACAATCACAGCTCAATGCAGCCTTGAACTACTGGGCTCAAGTGATCTTCCTGCCTCAGTCTCTGAAGTAGCATGGACTACAGGTATATGCTACCATGCCTGGCTAATTTTTCTTATTTTTTGTAAAGTTGAGGTCTCACTGTGTTGCCCCAGCTGGCCTCGAACTCCTGTCTTCAAGTGATCTTCCAGCCTCTGCCTCCCAAAGTGCTGGGATAACAGGCATAAACCACTACTCCTGGCCCCCTAGAGTTTTTAACTCTCAGACTTGTCTACACTGATCTTCCAGGAACTCATCACTCACAGTTCATGTTTACCTACCCAGGCACTGGTTCCCATGGAGGTTTCTGCTCCGGTAAGTTGCGATTCTCTGTATTTGCCTGATGGCCTCTCCAATTTTGGGAGCAAGGGTTGGCCCATGACCTCACTTCTCTTAGGAATCTAAAAGAACTGTTGATTTTTTCATTCTGGTTAGCCTTTTACTTTTTGTTAGGATGGAGTGGCAACTTCCAAGATTCTCGCATGTTGGACTTAAACGCGGAAGTCTGCCTGCCAGTTTTAAGAAACTTAAAAGTGATTAAATGAAAACGTCAGGTAAAGGGCTTTTTTTTTTTTTTTTTTTGGCATTGTGTTGGGTTGTAAATGTGAAATTTAGGCTTCTGGTAGAAGTTTTAGAAATGCATGAAAGAGATAGTTTTGTTTGATGCGTTGGCCACACATGGAAAAATGGTAATAGTGAAAAGAACACGGTTCTGGAGCCAGCAGAGGGTGGGCTTAAATTCCTCTGTCAGTACCCAGTTTTGTGACTCCAGGAAAGTCTCTTCACTTCTCTGAGCCTCTTTTACTTATCTGGGAACTGAGTATTGGTCCATCAACCAGCAACTATAGTGAGGATTAGAGGCAATTTGTATATAGTGCATTGGAAAAGGCGAATTCCCAGTTGTTTTATGCATAAGGAAAAAGAAGCCTCATAGATCATTATAGAAGTAAAATATTTTCTTTCCATAAGTATGGAAAGAAACTGAAGGAATATTCACTTAATTCTACAAGGATATAGGAAGCTATTCAGGGTTAACACAATGCAAACCGAACTGAAGGAAGTTATGTGGAAAGTCATCATTCAAAGCTGTCGAAAGACTCTGGGCACATCTGGTGAAGTCTAAGAGGGTGAGCTTCCCCCCATGAAGTTTTGTCTTCGTTGGGAAGTTTCTCCCTTGAGGGAATCATTTTATAATGTAGCAATTGAGTACTAAGAGAGAAATCTCTTGCTAAAAGCAGTGAAGTAAATGGCTGGGTAGCAGCAAATCTTCATCAGTTATCAGATACACTGCTAAAAAAAAAAGTCTATATACTACTCTGTACCAGGGCCACACTTCTGTGGCTGGAAAAATAAGCTTATAAAGCACAAAGATTCCTCCTCTGTCTTTTAAAATCTCCATTTTCTGTGCTCCTCCCCACTCTGCGGGAAGTGATACGCTAAAATTAAGTGGTGGCTTATCATCGTGGTTAGCAACATGCATTTTGAGCCAGTCTGTCTTGGATTTACGGCCTGAGCCGGCCACCACTTATCCTTGGGTGACCTTGGGTGAATTAGTGGACATCTCTGAACCTCCGTTTTCTCACCTGTAAAATGGCAGCTGTTGCAAAAACAAAATGTCAATTAATTCCTGAAAAGAATTTATTTAGCTCAGTGCTTGGTGAACGCTGGCTCCCCTAATGTCTAGAAAAGGGCCAGTTTGTTGTGTTTTCTAAATGTGGTTTAGAAACAGCAACTGAGAAACGCTGTGTCGAAACTAAAGAGGCAACTGAGAGCAAGTTTAAAAAGCTGGGAAAGGATGTAATTCAGGATGATCGGACTAATCTTGCCTCCTGGAAAAGAAGCCGGCACCCTGCTGTGGGTTTTGCTCTCCTGGGGTCACTTCCGCCTCTAGCCGGGAAGAGGTTGGGTAAGACAAAAGTGAAACTGGAGAAAGGTTTCAAGAAGTGGCCAGCTGAGTGACACAGCTTATCAGTTCTGGGTAGAACCTGGAAACTAGCATGTAAGGAGCAGACCGAGTGAGTCAGTGCATGGGCAGCTCTTGCAGGTCCAGGCACAAGCGGAGCCCCGTGCAACGCTGAGCTGCCGCAGCTGCACCTGCTACCACCCCTTATACCATGTTGTGCCCAATAGGCACGATGATGTCCTCAAGGGGGCCAACCTGGTTCTAGCGGAGAGGGAACGAAAGACTCTCACTTTTTTATACATTTAAATCATAACATATATACAATGCAGATATACAATATATCTGTGGATACTAAAATTTCATGGGGACAATTTGAAAAAAAGTTTAAAAATAGTCCTCAGAGGGATATGCATGAACACAATGTTGAGTAGCACTGGTGTACCCTGATATTAAATAGAATGGGGCAGTGAGAGCGAGGAGGAGAGGGACCCATTCCGAGACTGTAAAGATGGGGAATTTCGGAGGACGGGCGGGAACCCTCTTTGCTCCTTCCTCCTGCCAGTGGGCAAGGCTGTGCTCTGTGGGGAGACCAGAACGAACATCTCAGGAATCCCGGTTCTGCTACACACTCGCTGTGCAGCCTTGGGCAAGCTACTGATTTCTCTGAACTGGGGATCTATAAACTGTGGATAGCGATGTGAGAGTCTGTGTAAAGTACCCAAGGAACAGTAGGTGTTTGGTAAGTGCAAAATCATTTTCACACGTCCTCTTGGTCTCCTTGGAAAAGGGCAGATGACTCAGTAGCAGTTGAAGTTTTCAGGATATTACTAAATATTGTCATTTTGTTCAAATACTAACCCGTCCTCCCCCCTTCTTTCTAGCTCTCTCTTCAAAGCTCTGGTTCATAATTTTCCTTTGAAATTTCCAACAATACATGTATTCATCGTGCGTCTGCTGAGTCCAATGTTGCACACACATTATCGTATTTAATCCTTACAACAGCCCTTTGAAGTAGCTACGATTAGGATCATTGCTTTTACTGACGAAAACACAAAACGCTTGAGTCCCAGAAGGTTAAGTAAATGGTTCAAGATCATGCAGTGGGTAGAAAATCACCACGTAAACCCCTCTGCTCTACCGGCCGGGCCCACGCTCATCACTACCACATTATTTGTGAAAACTTGATGTCAGCCAGGACCTTCTGCCCAGAAAATGACACATCGACGCACAATTTTGCATACCATTGCAGAAGATTAAGACCATCCCAGACTCCTTGTTGTAAAATAGAACTTTCAACAAGGGACAGTAACTTCCTCCTAAAAAAAACATTTTGGGTATTTATGGGGGGGCTTTTGGTTAGCACAATGGTGGGGTAGTACTAACATGTACTGACACACACAGCAGGCACAATGTGTGGGATGTATCTTTAAAATGTATTTTTAAATTTACACATAGTAAAATTCACTCCTTTTGGTGTGCAGCACGCTAAGTTTTGACGCATGTATGATGTTGAGTAACAGCCACCACAACTGAAATACAAATAGTTCCATCACCCCAGATCACCCTGAAATATCCTTTGAGCTGCTCTGTGATACTCAATCCCTAACCTCGTTCTCAGTCTTGGGAAACCACTAATTTGTTCTCCATCCATATGGTTTTATCTTTTTCAGAATGTTTTATAAATGGAATCATACGGTATGTAGTTTTCTTGTGTCCGCCTTCTTTCACTTAGCGTACCGCCCTTGGGATTTGCACTATGATTGCATGCATCAGTTCATTACCTTTCCCCACGCCCTTCCATTATATAGATGGACCCAGTTTACTTGTTTGTTTGCCAGTTGATGCGCATTTGCCTTGTTTTCAGATTTTTGGTAATTTTGAGTAAAACTTCTTTAAACCTTTGTGCACAGGTTTTGTGTGAATAGAAGTTTCCATTACTCTTGGGTAAATGCCTAGCAGTGGGATTGCTGGGTCATATGGTAAACATATGTTTAGCTTTCTAATAAACTGCTGTTTTCCAAAATGGTTAAGAATTTGTTTTCCTACTGACAATGTTTTATTTTTTTTTATTTTTAGTTATAATGGGTACATAACAGTTGTATGGCTTTATAGGGTACGTGTGATGTTCTGATACAGGCATACAATGTGGATTCATCAAATCACGGTAATTGGGGTATCCATCATCTCAGGCATTTATCATTTTTTTTGTGTTAGAAACATTATAATTCTATTCTTTTAGTTATTTTAAAGTATACCCTAACTGATTGTTGATTATGGTCACTTTGTTGTGCTATCAAATATTGTTCATTCTAAGTATTTAAATACATTTTTGCACCCATTAACCATCCTCACTTTATTCCCCCTCCCTGCTAGCCTTCCCAGCTTCTGATAACCATCATTCTATTCTCTGTCTCCATGAGATCAATTGTTTTATTGTTTTTAATATTTAGCTCCCATATATGAGTGATAACATTCAATATTTGTCTTTCTGTGTTTGGCTTATTTCACTTAACATAATGTTCTCTAGTTCCATCCATGTTGTTGCAAATGGCAGGATTTCATTCCTTTTTGTGGCTATAAAATATTCCATGGTGTATATGTACCACAATTTCTTTACCCCTTCATCTATTGATGGACACTTAGGTTGATTCCAAATCTTGGCTATTGTGAATAACGCTGCAAAAAACATGAGAGTGCCCGTGTCTTTTCGATAGACTAATTTCCCCTCCTTTGGATATATACCCAGCAGTGGGATCGCTGGGTCATATGATAATTCTGTTTTCAGGTTTTTGAGGAGCCTCCATACTGTGCTCCATAACGGTTGCACTAATTTTCATTCCCACCAACAGCGTACCAGGGTCCCCTTCCTCCACATCCTCGCCAGCATTTGTTACTGCCTGTCTTTTTGATGAAAACCATTTTAACTGGAGTGAGATGATATCTCTAAAATGTAAAATAAAATTGTGTCTTTCAAAGGGACAAAAACATATCCGTATGATAAAATTAAAAATAACTTTTCTGAATTTTCCGGTTGTCTCATATGGCTGGCAGTGAGAGGGCATGGTGGTAACCCTGCTTTTCTGGTCCTTGAAATATGTGCTTAGTCTGCATGTTGGACCAGCCAGCACCATTCATTTTGTATCCCAGTGCCCAGCACACAGTAGGTATTTGAAAAAGAGTGTGGAAGGCAATTGCTGAATTCTATAAATATATCCCAATTGCATCAAGGCAGGGGGCTTTATTTGCTTTACAGAAATTCAAAGGCATTATAGGTATTGCATATTTCTACATTAAAGCTTCAAAAATAGTTGCAGGGTGTGGAGGTGCACGCGACTTCTAACACTGATGCACGTACTTTGGGGACATCCACGCAAGTTGCTGTCTCTGGGTTTTCTATTTGTCTGTCTCCCTTGCAGTGTAAATGAAATAATTTTCTCAGCCTGATCATTGCTCAAGGGGCGAGCATGCCCAGAAAATAATCAACAGAGAGGAGAATGTAGGCAAGTAAATAAACAATTGAATGAATATAAAATAAAGTGTGAATTTACTCTTTCATCCACTGTTTGTTCAATAATTACACAGTCAATTACAACTTGCATAAGGGATTTTATATACCTATTAGTCTAAAACTATCTACGATATATATGTATTCATGGATGAAGAGGGAGGAGATGATTATGACTGAGCAAACGTGTTCCGACACAGAAATAACTGCAAATATTGTGAGGTTCAGATTCTACCAATGCTAGTTTTTCCTGACCTAGGAGAACTCACATAGTGTCATGAATTTTAATAATCAGAACTCTGTTCTATCAACAATCTAATATACACCACATAGGGGGTTAAGTGAGATATATCTCTATATCTATAACCATATTGTTATAACACATATAACACTACCGCCATATACCATTTTACAAAAGAGAACACTCAGGAAGCAGCTTGAGCTTGTATTTGAACTCTAATGTGCTTACAAGAGAATAGGGCTGTGTTCAAAGTTCGCTACCCACCTGTGTACAGAGAGGGCCAACTGAGGACAAACAGCGTAGGCATATCGAATCCACGTGGCTGTCCCATTTTCTTTATTTTTTGAGCCAAGATTAAGATAATAGAACACCCAGAATGGGAAGCCATCTCTGGGCCATCCCTGCAAATATGTGTTACATATTCCGTTCTATTTCCCTTCAGTTATTTAGCACAGAGCTTCTTTCTTTAGGTGACTAGAACAGGTGTGGCGAGTATGTCATCTGGATTATCAGGTGCCTCTGGTTTGAAGTGTCCATTCTCAGAGCCGTCGGCGAAACCCAGAGATGAAATCTTACGAGCTAATGATCAAGCTTCACACAGCCTCCGCTCTGGGAAGGACTTAACTATATGCGATTTTTAAAGCAGTATCTGCAGATTAGACAGATACGATGTCTCCTTTCCGCCCGGTGCTGGCCTTACACTGGCACCTGTATAGGATCATGACTGTTAGCTTTCCTGGGCTGTGTATTTGAGCACTAGAAGCTTGGATTCAGGTTTAGCCTTTA
>NW_012147919.1:482284-483332 GCF_000956105.1 Propithecus coquereli
TCTATTTTAATAAGGTACTTTTAAGGTAATAAATTAAAAATTATTGTAATGACTGTGAATAAATATGGTTATAAGAAGTCTAAACCTTTTTTTTGATGTATAAAATATATCTTTGTTCCTTTAGTATGTGTAGTTCACATGAACTATTTTATTAAATATCTAAAGAAAAAAAAGAAGAAGCAATGCCCAGAACCACATAATCCAAGCCCTATAATCAGAAAGATAATAAAGTGACCAGTGTTTGATTTCTTTTTTCTTTTAAAGAAGTAAGTTTTAAATTATGAAATGTCTAGAGTGATAGCACGAGTGGATAGAATAGCACAACCAGCAGTCCTGCGCTCACTGCTAAGCTTTCCAGCCTCTCCCATCTCAGGGCCTTTCAGTCCTTCTGGCTGGAACCTTCTTTCCTCTTATGGCTGCATGGCCCGTTCCTTCCCTCCCTCACCGGGGCCACTGCTGACATCTCTTCCTTCTCCAACAGGCCTCCTGCCTATCCTCTGCAGTAAATGCAGCTACACAATGTATTCTGGATAATAAACAAAAAGCACCCTCCGTCTCCCCCGGCCATCCTTCACAGCACTTATTATACATTTCTATACAAGATATGTTATATATTCGCTTTACTTATTTATCTCCTCTAACTAGAATCTTGGCCATGACTCCCTGAAGGCTTGGTTTATCTACCAGTGCCCAGAACAATGCCTGGTATACCGTAGGCGCTCAATAAATATCTATTGAATGAAAGTGTTATTGTCAGGGCAGACTTTGTGGGCAAGAGTGGGCTGGTAACAGTTTGGTGTGGGTCGATGTATTCTTGCACTCTTGTAAATGACCTTTGTCTTTTTAAGTATAATAATGTTATGTTTACTATTTAATTGGTTTAGCATGACAAATTAAATATTAATCATTTATTCATTTTTAAATAACAGGTTTTGTTTTTAGTAAAGTCCAACAAAGAGAATAAAAAATGGCTTCTCAGCCTGCTGACCAGAGAAAGCCTATGACATTTAAACAAATAATAAAAACACGTTTATAGTTAGAACCTTAA
>NW_012147919.1:485576-547245 GCF_000956105.1 Propithecus coquereli
AAAAAAAAAAAAAGAGCAAGAAGATTTCTGCCTTTCCAGTTAAGAGCAATCCTTAAAAGGCATCCAAAAAAAGTTGGCTCCGTTTTCTGAATTGCTAGTTGGGAGAACAAAAGCAGCAAGGGAAAGTTTGACTTGACTTCCTCTGCAATTTGTTTATATCATCGGAGCAGAAAGAATCTCAAGGCTCAGTCCTCCACTTCCTGAATGAAGAGAGAGAGAAAAAATTGCCCGTGTGTGGAATTTATTGAGATAGGCAAAGTGATCAGCAGAAACCCCGATCCACTCAAGCCCAGAGGGCAAAGGAAGAACGATCCTCAGTTCAGCTACAATTGGACCAGAGAGCTGAGTGTCACCAGATACTCCCCCACCCCCTCCCCATGGTCACGAAAGGACAGAGCCGTGGAGGGTGCAGAATGCCCTGGCCTGTTGCTATGGAGCTGGTTTAATCCAGGACAACGTTTCAGCCAATCCACTCCAAAGACAGCAGTGGTAGCAATAGAATAGCGTTGAAATCATAAATATTTACTTGAAAATAATGCCCAAGTCAGACTTAACTGAAATGATAAGATTCTGTTTACTTCTCTTGCTAGTAGCCTGCTGAAACAACCAAACCAGTTAGGCAACATTTTTTTTTTCCCTTTGGTCAGGTATGTACTGAATCCCTGGCAGCAAACTTCTGGGATTTTAGGAGAGATTTCTCTCTCTCTCTCTCTCTCTCTCTCTCTCTCTCTAGGTTCTTCTGGGCAGAATGCCTGTATTTTTTTCTCCCTTATAAAAGCAACAACTGGAGGCTGGCTGAGCTTATTTGGTTATCGATTACCACTGTTAGTTTTCTGCCCTCTGTATTTGTGGGGCGGGGGGAGGTGAGGGGTAAGGATTTAAATGAAAAACATCAAGCTTTTCATGAAGAAATCTCCCCTGTGAAGTTGTCTTTTCATATCTTTTATTTGGGTGAGGCCTGCCGTAGCTGAGCTATTCAAGAGAAAATTGAAATTGGTGGGTGAAAAGGTTGAAAATACAGTTCAGCAGTGAATGCATTTGGCTTCGCTCGCACCCTTGGAGACTGACTTGATTGGCCTGGGAACAGCAGAGGGGATTGCAAAACGTGCAGATAGAATGGAGAGATAGAGCAGAGACCGAACAGAGAGATAAAGAGAACCAGGCTAAGGGTGGCTCCTTTCCTCCGAAGCGCAGATCATTCTTACCAAAGCACATTTTTTGGTGAATGACTGCGGCAGCTCCGAGCTGGGGTAGGAGGAGAGGATGGGGTCCATTCGAAGAAGGAATAATATAACATGCGGTGATTTCCAACCTCACGGTTTCTCCCTGAAAGTTTTTCTTCCAGTTTGCAGGGCAGGTTTCAATCAATTCTCTTGTCTAATTCCTGCTTCCTGCCCGGCTGTGCTGTTGGTGTTTTCAAGAAGAAACCTGGGTCATCATGTGAATGCTTCAAACACCCAGTGTCCAATTAGCCCTCTTTTGAATCCCCTCTGATTGATGGTTTGTTAAATATGGGTGGAAAGTGCTTTTTTAAGTGGAACTGATCTTCAGGTAACTTAATCTTACGATTTTAAAACACTGAAAAATAATGTTTTAACAGAACCATTCCTAGAAGATGCGGAAACTGCATTATTCTAGGGTATTCTGTTCAATTCTGTTTTATAGACATATGAACATTTCAAAGTACAAAGGGCTATTATATAAAAAGGTCACTGGCTGTTCTCTGGGAAGGTTCCCCTTGTACTTTCATAGAATGTTTACAAGGGTAGTAAGTATGCCTTTTTAAAAAATCACTGTATATTTTAAATGGCCCAACTATTGCTCCCACTTTTACTTGAGAATCATCAAGACTGCTTGAATGGAACGGGGATATCTTTTGTTTCTCATTGATTTGGAGACAAAAGACTCAGGGAAAAAACAGTTTAGGTTGCAGCTGAAGGCTGAATGCCATTCGCAGATGAACATGCTGTAGATAAGTAAACCAAGGATCTGATAACTTGTTCAAGAATTATAACAAGTTACTTTGACAGCTACGATACAAAGTTTGAATGTGTCATCCCGTTTCCATTTATCCCATTGTGCTCCGGTGTAACAGGGGGTCATTAAGTCACACACCCAAGTCTTGGGGGAAAAATGAACGGCAATCAATAGAAGATCAATAGAATAGATCAATAGAATCAGCACCAACAGAGACAAAAGTTGTATGTGTTTCTTGACATCATTCTTGACATCATCAGCAGACAATGCCCTCCACTTGTCTTCTCCTTCTCACCTTCCCCGATCTCACTGGATCCAAGATTCTCGTCCCCAGCACTGCGGACCTAGACTGTTCACCAGCATCCCCAGCCCCACCCCAGTGATGACAGTAGCTGTTCCCTCCACAGTCATGGCAATCAAAAATGTCCCCTCGGAGGGGAGGCGGGAGTGGGATCAGCTCTGGTTGAGAACCAGCGCTCTAGCTCAGTCTGCCCAGAGAATCCTGTCTGAAGAAAGAGGAGATTAAGTCAGTGCTCAGCCAGTGACAGTGAGAACAACCGGTTACAAAATAGTTATTTTAATCAGAAAGTATGGAGTTAGAACTGAAAACATGAGAAGAGGAAAGAGAAAGAATCGAAGGACGGAGAGATAACTTGATAGCAGCCCATCGTTTGACAAGGGAGGACCCCCAGGGATGCAGCTGGAAGGTGTGGGAGGTGAGCTAACTGACCCGAGGCCTCTGTGTGCGTGCGGGCGTGTGTGTGTGTGTGTGTGTGTGTGCGTGTGTGTGTGTGTGCGTGTGTGTGTGTGTGTGTGCGTGTATTTAAAGTAGTGGTGGGCATCTTAGAGTAGGCTGAAAACAATGCATCTCAGAGTCCTTTTTTGTCTCAGAGTATTTTTCTTTATGACCTGGAAGTAGCATTTACTCATTTAATTTGTAATGGATAAAAACAAGCATGTCCTTTAATAAGGTACTTTTAAGGTAATAAATTAAAAATTATTGTAATGACTGTGAATAAATATGGTTATAAGAAGTCTAAACCTTTTTTTTGATGTATAAAATATATCTTTGTTCCTTTAGTATGTGTAGTTCACATGAACTATTTTATTAAATATCTAAAGAAAAAAAAGAAGAAGCAATGCCCAGAACCACATAATCCAAGCCCTATAATCAGAAAGATAATAAAGTGACCAGTGTTTGATTTCTTTTTTCTTTTAAAGAAGTAAGTTTTAAATTATGAAATGTCTAGAGTGATAGCACGAGTGGATAGAATAGCACAACCAGCAGTCCTGCGCTCACTGCTAAGCTTTCCAGCCTCTCCCATCTCAGGGCCTTTCAGTCCTTCTGGCTGGAACCTTCTTTCCTCTTATGGCTGCATGGCCCGTTCCTTCCCTCCCTCACCGGGGCCACTGCTGACATCTCTTCCTTCTCCAACAGGACTCCTGCCTATCCTCTGCAGTAAATGCAGCTACACAATGTATTCTGGATAATAAACAAAAAGCACCCTCCGTCTCCCCCGGCCATCCTTCACAGCACTTATTATACATTTCTATACAAGATATGTTATATATTCGCTTTACTTATTTATCTCCTCTAACTAGAATCTTGGCCATGACTCCCTGAAGGCTTGGTTTATCTACCAGTGCCCAGAACGATGCCTGGTATACCGTAGGCGCTCAATAAATATCTATTGAATGAAAGTGTTATTGTCAGGGCAGACTTTGTGGGCAAGAGTGGGCTGGTAACAGTTTGGTGTGGGTCGATGTATTCTTGCACTCTTGTAAATGACCTTTGTCTTTTTAAGTATAATAATGTTATGTTTACTATTTAATTGGTTTAGCATGACAAATTAAATATTAATCATTTATTCATTTTTAAATAACAGGTTTTGTTTTTAGTAAAGTCCAACAAAGAGAATAAAAAATGGCTTCTCAGCCTGCTGACCAGAGAAAGCCTATGACATTTAAACAAATAATAAAAACACGTTTATAGTTAGAACCTTAAAATTTTATAGAAACATGTAGAATAAAAAGTAGAAGACATTCTCCTATCTACTATCCTAGTTCCTATCACAAAAAAGAAACTCCTGTAACCAATTTCTCATGGATTGTTCCAGAAAATTTTTCTATGTCTATAGGCATAAATTGATCAGCAAATACACATTCTGTTAAATTGCTTTAAACACACACACACGCCCCAGAAGAGTTTCTTCCACTAGCCTTGCACAGTTCGTGCTCAGGTGTTTATTTGCACAACCACATGTCGAGCATCCGTCTCTCCTCCACCTGCCTCTGTCTGCCTGTCCCCTTTCAATTCCCAGAGCCTGGCACACAGCGAGTAATGACCCATTCGCTGAGTGAATAATTAA
The DNA here is from genome assembly GCF_000956105.1 of Propithecus coquereli. NCBI lineage: Eukaryota > Metazoa > Chordata > Mammalia > Primates > Indriidae > Propithecus > Propithecus coquereli. Next base: position 489,923 of record NW_012147919.1, read on the forward strand.
ACTGGCACCCACTCATCTAACAGGAGACACTATGCTTTCCTTAATGCACCTTGGCAGGAACAGAATTCTTACACCATTAGTGAAGTTATTCAAGATTCATATTCAATAAATATTTGTAGATTTTTAAAAATATATATATTGATTGTGTTCTAGGTACTCTCACATGATTTATTTCATGGGATCCTCAGGCTAACCTCCTGAAGTGGTTATTTTAATTCTTGTTTTTCAAACGAGGAAATGGAGACCCAGAGAGTTAAAGCCAAACTCTACCATCAATCAGATTTTAGTATTAGGAAAAAGTTCTCGGTCTCTGTGCCTTATTGACATTTCCAAGTCTCTTCCTTTCTACCAGTTTCAAAAGTCAGAATGCTACAAGCATGTAAGCTTAGCTCTGAACACCAAATACTTCTGTACAGTCTTTCATGCCAAGAAGGTACATTTCAAGTTTCTCTAATTAGCCCAGCAGATAAAGAAGGATCCATCAACTCCAAATAAACACTAACAAACAAACAAACAAACAAAAAACACCTCTATCACAAAAGAAACCTCTGGCTGGTGTACAAATTAAGCAATACAGCTTCTAAGAAGCAGACTCAGAACAGGTCGAATCAAAACACAGGAAGTAAGTTGTAAATGGCACAATGCAATGAATAAAAACTATTTTGGAGGGTGAAAGCGAATCTGCTCTCTGCTGTTTACATGTCCACATCCCTTTTCAAAGTGGGGAGCGAAGGTTTGGATCAAAACGTTCACCCAGTGGCTCTATTTCTAAAAAAAAAAAAAAGCCAATACACAACTCAGTAAAAAAATCAAAAAACATTGAATTGCACACTTAAGAAGGGTGAATACTGTGGCATGTAAATCATACCTCAGTTAAGCTGTTAAAAAAAAAAAGAATGAAAGAAAAGGTCAGTTTAAGTGCTGTTTGATTTTGCCAGCAGTCAGCCAGTACAGATTTGGGTCGTGTGTGTGTGTGTGTGTGTGTGTGTGTGTGTACGCGTTTGAAAAATGCGGTCTGTGAGTCCAGAGCACACCAGGATGTGGGAGATCCAAAGGTTACCGTTTAATATTACACAGAAAACATGTGTGCAGAGCCCAGGAGGCGAAAACAGTTCTCTAATAAAAAGACCACGGGACAGAGGTCTCAGGAGAAGTAAAAATAGATGGAAACGGAGGTGGACCTTTCGTTCTGTAGGTGTTGCCACATCTTCCTTCTAGGGTGAAGCGCAGAGTGGAGGGCTCACCTCCCTCTTGTAACTCGCCTGTTAATTTCGTTCACTTGTAATAGCAGCCTTGCTCCATCTGCAGGGATTCAGAGATTTATGGAGGCAGAGAGCAAGGGGAATTATTTCCAAAAGAAATAATCACAAGAACAGTGAGAAGGAGGGAGGGAGAGAGAGAGAGAGAGAAAGAAAGAAAATTAATTTTCAGGACAGAATTAAGTTTCTCTGTATTTTCATCAAAACGTTAAAATGAATATTGCAAACGCTGTAAACTGATCATTCCTTAAGAAGAGCCGTCTGCTGGGATCGGACCAGTGAAAGGAACCTCAAAAGGGAAGGGGATGGGCAGGGGGCCGACCTGCTTAGGAGCAGGGTTTGCAGGGTTTGCAGTGGTTGCTGCCCTGTGACCCTGAAGCAAGAAAAAGTAGGTGGGGTGTAAGGCGACCTGCCAGCCAGGTGAGACGCCACTGGAGCTGCACATCAGCACCTCCCCATGGGAGGAAGGAGAATAAAGAGAAATCAGCAAACTCTAAAGTTACAAACAACAAAACAAAAACCCTTATTCAATCTAAGACGAAAAAAGCAAGTGAGGTACTTTTCTGAGAAAGACATAGGCAAATGCTCCACACTTACCTCTGATCACAGGTTCAAAACACAGATAAAAGTTATCCATTGCTATCAGGGCAGTAGCTGCCCTTGAGGGGTGCGTGATAGAAGGGGTGCAGAGGAGCTTTCGGGAGTGTCACTCTGGGGAAATCCATCAAGCCGTGTACTCCCAATTTGCGTGCAATTCTGTATATACGCACCATTTGCCTAAATTTTTAAAAAGTGCCAATATGTATCTCTCTGTTTCTGCTTCCTCATTAATTTCAAACTTAATGTGACCCGAAGAGAACTTGGATCCTCTGTCCCCCAAGGCTGCCCGCCACCCTCCCCTCCTTGCTCCAGCAACTTCAGCGGCGTCCTCCCGTCTTCTTTCTCAAAGCCCCTCACCCGTTCCGCACGGCCTGTTGTCTCTCCTTGCATGACAGGTCCCAGATCGCTCTGGTTTATCCCGTCTTCCTCGACCCTTCCCAGCCCATGTCATGCTTTGGCTGGACAACCATCCTGGCCTCCCAGCTGGTTTTCTTACGTCCACACTCCTCTCCTGCTCAACCTAATCCGTTCCCCAGCTACCTTTTGCCAAAGCAGAAATCAGGTGAGGACAATTCTCGCTCCTTAAAACCTTCAGATGTCCGCCCATCATGGTTAAAGAAACACCTGGGCCGTGGAGACGGCTTCTGGTGTCTCACAGGGAGAGCCATGGCCACCTCTCCTCACCCCTGTCCTCCTTCCTCTCAGTCACTCTGTCCAGCTACACTGGCTTCTTTATGTCCCTTGAACTGGCTCAGCTCGTTCCTTCCTTGGGGACTTGGCTTTGCTGTCCTCTGTCCTGGGCCTCCTAACGTCACCTCCTCACAAAGGTTCCCCTGGTCACCTGCGTGGTTGCCACTCACCATCTCACCACCGTCAAAGCACCTGTCACTATTTGACACATCATTGTATCTCTTTTTTGTTGTTGTTTATTGGGTTTCTCCCTCACCAGGATACAGGTCCCCAGAGGGGCAAGGACCGGTGTCTTTCTGGTCAAGATCTTCATCGGGGTGTATAAAATCAATTGCACACGCCACGTTCCTAAGCCCACGTGGCATCTCTATTCATTTAGCAGCTTGGACTCAAACTATCACGTCATCCAGGGCACCCCTTTCCGCTCACATTCCACATCCGTCCCATCACTCGTGAGCCTGCGACTCACCCCACATCCTGCTCCTGCCCTGGTCCGGGCAGCCACAGGGTTCCCCAGAGCTTCTTGTCGGAGCCTCCCTGCTGTCCCCACACCCCAGGGCCCTCTTCCCCTCTCCAGAGTGGGGTTATTGGAAAATCATTTCAAAAGCCACATCCCTTTCCAGAGCTTGCCAATGACTTACTCTCCCATCTCAGGGGGCCAATCTCAGAAGGGCCACCCTAGGGGCCTTCAGTGACATCCACCCAGCCACCCCTCTCTGACTGCCTCGCCCACCTACCGACTGCTCTCTTCCGTCCTCATCCACTCTGGCAGTGCCATCCAAGGGCACACCCCCTCAGCCCCTGGGAACCTGCTGCCCTCTCTTTCTGGAATGATCTCTCCCAGGTGCCCCAGGCTGCACTCCCTCACTTGCTGAGGTCTCTGCTCCGGGGAGGACTTCCCAGCATCTCCCTTTAAAATGGCTCCCCCTCAACACATGGCCCTTCCCGTCTCTCTCCCCTTTACTTTTCTCCAAAGCCCTTGTGACTCCCCAGACATATGTCATTGCTATTCTTTGTCCTTCCACGACAGTGGCGGTTCCACGAGGGCTGGGATTCCTGTCCATTTGTGTCACTGCTGTGTCCTTATCGCTTGGGTCAGCGCCTGCCAGGTACTAAGCACTCGTAGACAATTTGTTAATCGAGTGAATTCATGATGGTGTTCACTGTCGAACAGCGCGTGCTGTAGATTTAAGTTCTCATCGAGTGAGTGAATGAATGATAAAGGAAATTTACCAAACTCATTCAATCAACAGAGATACATAGAGTTTCTGTTGTGAGTCTGGAATGGATCTACCCAGACCCACAGTAGGGAATTAGATGAGATCTCTGGCCACCTGGAACTCGTGGTCTACTTGGGGGAGATTCACTGATGGATCAATCACAGAAGCATATCATCACAAACTTGGCACTGTTGGGAAGGAAAAGGAGAGAACACCGTGAGGGTGTAGCTCCACTGGAGAACTGGGAAGGCTTCTCGGAGGAGGTGATGAGGTGACGTCTGAGCTGAGCTGAGAAGGCTGCCATGGTGCAGGGAAGGGGGTGTAGTGGGGAGGACGTTTCGGGCAGAAGAGACTTCCCATACAAAGGCCCCAAGCCCCTGGGTTGGGATTAATCATTTACATCTTACTGTTTCCAAGATCCCAGTGACACTCGATATTTGGTTTCTGATGTTTCCTGCTATTTAACTCCATTTTTTACCTACTAAGGCAATATCGGAGATGGTTTTGATTCTTCCCCGAATGGAGATGGGAAATACTTCCAAACTCAGGACTCTAGTTAATTCTTGGAGACCACAGAGTTTATGCAGTGTGTGGTTGGGTTTTTACATCATCCTTGTTTGTTTTCTTCTCTTTCCAGGCCTTCGACACTGCCTGGTCATTAAAATTTAGAGCTGGCCCTGGGTTAAGTGGACGATTTCCTGGAAAACAGCTGGTCCAGCTCCCCCCTGTGTGTCCCTGAAATAAACATCCCCTTCGGAGGAAGGCTTCCTTTGGTCCCTTCCTGCTCAGCATCTCTTTTGCAATTTACAGTCCTGTTTTGTATGACTTCTCAGAAAAATTCTAGAAGAACAGTAAGTAAAATAACAGCCAAGGTTTATTAAGCACTTCATTGCATTCACATGACTGTCCTGGGAGTTAGGCACTATTATTACCCTCTATGTGCAGATGAGGACCCAAGGAAGTTGCTATGTCCCAATCGATCAATACCTAACAAAAAGCAGAGGCAGATTCTATATCCAGGACTGTCTGACTCAAGAACTTGTGCTCTTAACCATCGAGCCACAAGGCCTCCCTGGCCCCGAATGTGAAGTTCTTCCCTCAATTTCAGTTTCCCCAGCTGTTGTTATATGAAGGCACGGCGTCCAACATCCTGATACTGACAGTCGATGTACAGATATGGTGGGGTCGGCATTTTCTCTTGCACAGGGAACCAACTCTATCCTGTGCTGAAGTCAAGTTTAATGAGTGGATGTTGAGCAGAGGGAGAAGGAGAGAGAGAGAGAAAGAGAGAGACAGGCAGACTGACACGAACTAGAGCAATCCCGTGTATCTAGGGAGCAAGAAGACGTCTCAAGAACTTTCTGTGGGAATAGGTGAGCTGCAATTGTGTTTTCCACTCCACCTCACTCTGGCGAAGTTTCTCCATCCCACAGTCTAGAGTTTGAGGATTTACCTTGGCCATGAACGCATCCGTTGGCTGGGGGAGAACAGGGTGCCTTGGCTGACACTCCACTGAGATGACTCACAGTGGTGGGGTGTGGGGGTGGGTAATCCCCCAAGGGTGCTGTAACCCAGAGACGCCAAAGTGGACGCTGGGCTCCTCAAACCCAGCGGCCCCCACTATTCCTTCCTGTGCTCACCTCCATTCATTCTCCAGTTTGCCTTTTTCTCATACTTTTGAGGGCTCATCCTTATTTAGAAGGTGCCCAGTGCAGTGCCAGGCACATAGTAGGTGCTTAGCAAGTCAACACAGGATAAATAACCCACTGGAAAAGGAAAAACACATCCCCAGTGCTTAACAGTTGCTCCCTGCTGCGTAACCAGACATCCAAGCTCACTAAAATATGCCTTCCCTTTATTGGTCTTTTCGAGAAGTTTCAATAAATAGCTCCCTCTTCCCTGCCTGAGTTCTTAACCAATTGAGAAATAAGATAGAAGAATAAGCCAAAATGTCACCTTTATTGTTGATAAGTCTAAATATGTGCGGACCAGTCAGCTTCCCAACACTGACCCGGAATCAGGCAATCTCTCCAACTCCAACCCGGGAACAGAGAACACAACTCCAAGGGCAACTCCCTCCCACCCCAGGAGACAAGGAATGACAGTTCACTTTATTCTTCTCAAATCTACCAACGGGACAAATCACTTCTCCTCTCCCAGCGTGGAGTGGGGAAGGGACAGAGAGAGGCCAGGAGTTTTAGGAGCTGGGCTCCCTCCACACTGAGGCAAACACAGGAACGCCTTCCCTCCCAGCTTCCGGCCTGGGCCCCCGAGGGCCACGGGAAGAGCAGAGGGGGTGCTGGCCCCCAGCTGCTGAGAGTTACTCTGCAGTCCTGTTCTCTCTTGTCGTGGTTATCTACAGATTGCTTTTTCACAGGCTGTGACTAGAAAAATTTCCATCCCCTGAGCCACGACATCAAAATGCCTGGTTTTGAAAAGTGGAAAATTTTGTCAAAGGACTATTTGTGAAAGTTCTCTTAAAATAGAAAAGTTAAAAGCCCCCAGAAAAGCCAGCCATCATAATTTTTAAAAGCAAAGTATAATAATGATTATTATTAATATTATCCTCAACTCAGTGACAGCTAAAGGCCAGGAACGGCACTGACGGGCCAGGAGAACATGACCAAGCTTTGGAGTCTGAAACTCCGGAGTTTGAACTTCTGCTCTGCACCTTGTCAGCTGTGGGCCTCATTTCTACACTGAAAATAAGGATGGTATGACTTCTGTTCCATAGGATGTTGGTAAGATTCATTGAAGACTTATCCATTTCGCACACAGACCAGTACCTGACACATAGGAAGCTCTTAATAGATGTTGTTAACACTGCTGTTTTTTATCATTTTTGTCATTGGTGGTGATGGTTGAGGTCCTTGTGTCACCATGAAATATGTGTTTGTTCACCTGCATTCCCCTCCTGGTGTCTCTGTGCTAAGATCCAGTAGAAAGAGCACTGGGAGAGGAGTCTGGGGTCCAAGTCCACATGTGAGTTCTGGTGTGTTCCAGCCATGTGATAATTGGCAAGGCCACTAAACTTCTTTGAGCCTCAGTTTCCGCATCAGTTACAAATGACAAAATAGCAGGAAAGCTCAGTTTCACCTTGGAACATGGATTTTTTTCTGCACGGAACATTCTTTCTTCATTCCTTCTCTTCATCTAGTTAATCCCTGTTCAGCTGCTGCCTCTGCGGGGGAGCCCTCCCTGACCACCCAGACCGAGGGGACTCCCCCACCGTTCTGTGTTGTGGGTGTGATCCACCTGCTCCAGACCTAGACTCGATCTCTCTCTCACCTTCTCCCTAAGCTAGGAACCTTATCAATGTACTTGTTGGCTTCTAGCTAATAATACATTGAATTTCCCCAATGAAGTTCTCCCAGCCTCAGGCCTCCTCTTCACCCCAGAGTGAGATTATTCTGTGGCATTAACAAGCCTCTTCCTCGGAGCTCCCTTCTGACCATTGTGGTGTCAGAGGAGCCCCAAGCTTCTGACTCAGTCTAGCAAGAGGCGGGGATCACAGAGGCCCTGCCCTAGGCAGACATGTGCAGGAAACCAAACCAAACCAACCAGAAGTGGACAGGTCACTTCCCTTCTCCGTGTTCCTGTCTGTGATGTCCTTGGCAAGCTTTGCCGAGAAAGGAGGGGGCCAGAGAGCTGAGCTGTTAACACCTGAGTGTCCTCACTCTGCCACTTAGTACCAGTGTGGCCTCAGGCAAGGAGCAACTCTCTTTAGGCCTCAGTTGCCTCATCTGTAAAATGGGATGATGGTGTTTACGTCATAAGATCATCGTGAGTGTTAATGGGGATAACATGAGAAGTGTTAACTATCATGCTTGGGGCATCGTTGCTCAATACATATTAGCTACTGTGGCTAACAGAATGCACGCTATTGTTCTTGCACAAGAACAAGATCAAAGTGGTTTGATAAAAATACATTACTAATAAAATATGTGGAATATATGATCCTTCTCTCTTCTCCTACTCCCCCCACCCACATGGCTGACTCCTGTCAATTTTGAGTTCATGATTGAAATGTTATCTCCTGAGAGGAGCCTGTCTTTGGAAGCAGTTACTCTCGACCTTGGCTGCACATTGAAAGCACCTGGGGAGCTTTTCCACATATTGCTGCTGCCGGGCGCAGTGGCTCACACCTGTAATCCCAGCACTTTGGGAGGCTGAGTTGGGAGGATTGCTTGAGGTCAGGAGTTCGAGACCTTCCTTCCCTCATCCAGTTCATCCAGACTACTCTGGTTTGAATCCCAGTTCTGCAACTTACTAGCTGTGTGACTTTGGACCAGTTATCAAAACTCTTGTTGCCTCAGTTTCCTCTCCTATAAAATGAGTATAAGGATAATAACAGACTTACTTCATAGTATTGTGAAGACTAAATGAATTAATACATGTGATAGACTTAGAACAGAGCCTGACAGACATATAGCAAGATCTTTAGTTTTAATTCCTTTTTAATTTTAATTTTAATATATTTTTTATTGTGGTAAAGTATACATACCATAAAATTTACCATTTTAACCATTATTAAGTGTACAATTCAGTAGCATTCAGTATGTTTCCAATGTTGTATAACCATTACCACTTTCCAAAACTTTTTCATCATCCCAAACAGAAACTCTGTAACAACTCCCTATTCTCCCGCCCAGTCCCTGGTAATCTCTATTATACTTTCTGTCTCTATAAATTTTTCTATTCTAGGTACCCCACATAAGTAGAATCATAGAATATTTATCCTTTTGTGTCTGGTTTATGTTTCTTAGCATAATGTTTTCAGGTTTCTTCTATGTTGTAGCATGTATCAGAGTTTCATTCTTTTTTTTATGGCTGAATAATATTCCCTTGCATGTATAAACCTGTTTATACCTTCATCTGTTGATGGACATTCTGTCATTTCCTCCTTTTGGCTATTGTACATAAGTGCTGCTGTGAGCATTGGTGCACATGTATCTGTTTGATACTTTCACTTCTTTGAGTATGTCTCTAGAAGTGGAATCACTGCATCATATGGTGTTCTATGTCTAATACTTTTTACTATTTTCCAAGTGGCTGCACCATTTTGCATTTTCACCAGCAATGGACAAAGGTTCCAATTTCTCTGCATCCTCATCAACTCTTTCTTTCCTTCCTTCCTTCCTTCCTTCCTTCCTTCCTTCCTTCCTTCCTTTCTCCTTCTCCTCCACCTTCTTTATAATAGCCATCCTAATGGGTAAGAAGTGGTGTCTCCTTGTGGTTTAGTTATAATTCCTTTTGATCTCATCCAAAGTAGATTATCCACTGCCTGTTATTCTCTTGCCCACAGAACACAGCTCTTTACTTTCATGTTGTTATCACAGCTTGACCTTATGTTTGTTGAATGTTTGCCTTGCTGAGTAGCCCAGGAGTTGGCAAACTATGGCCTGAGGCTGCAGGTCAGATCCGCTGCTGCTTGTTTTTGTATAGTCCACAAGCTGAAAATGGTTTTCACATTTTCATCTGGTTAAAAGAAATCAAAAGAAGAAGAATATTTTGTGAAATGTAAAAATTATATAAAATTCAAATGTCATTGTTCATAAGTACTCGTATCGGAACACAGCCATGTCCAGGTATTTAGGTATTGTCTTTTGCACTAGGAAGGCAAAGTTGAGTAGTGGCAGTGGGGACTGTGTGGCTTGTAAAGCCAAAATATTCACCATGTGGCCCTTTACAGAAAAGATTTGCTGAACCCTGCACTCACCCTGAACTCGGGGACAATGATCCTGCTGTCTCTACAGTACCTGGCCATTGGTAGGTAATGAACCAACAGTCATTGTATTTTTTGGTTCATTCTTTTATAGTAACCCCAGACACAAAAACAAATTTGAGATGGATCAGAGAACTAAATGTAAAAGATAGAACTAGAATCTTCTAGATGAAAACATAGAAGAATATTGTTGCAAATTTGGGTTAGGCAGACACAAAAAGCACTAATTATAAAATAAAATAAATAAGTTGATCAATATTAAAATTTCAAATTACTGATCATCCAAAGATACCAGAGTCATGCCTTAGTATACAGGGCGACTGGTTCCAGAATCCCACACATATACCAAAATCCACCCATACTCAACTATGCCTACAGAACTAGAGTATAGGAAAAGTTGACCCTCCCTATATGTGAATATACTGTATTTATGATCCGCATTTGGTTGAAAAAAATTCAAGTATAAGTGGACCTGCACAGTTCAAATGCATGTTGCTTGAAGGATCAAGTGTATTCAGAAAACAAGCAGAGAAGCCACAGATTAGGAGAAAACTTTTGCTATATATACACGATAACTTGTATTCAAAATATACAAAGGACTACAAATAATAAAAATGTAAACATAAACATATTTTAAAAATTGGCAAAAGTCTCAAAAGTACAATTTAAAACCACCATGAGACATAACTTCACGCACATTCGAATAGCAAACAAGCAAAAAGACAGCAAATGTCAGTGGGAGTGAAGAGTAACCGGAAGGCTTATTCACGGCTGAAGGGGTTACAACTATTTGGCAGTTTCTGATAAATTCTACTCATAGGTATCACCCAAGAGAAATGTAAACCTATGAGCACACACAGACTTACACATGAATGAACACAGCAGCTTTTTTCATAATAGCCACAAACCGAAAACAACACACATGGCTTCACTAGCAAAACAGGTTTTAAAAATGAGGTACATCCATGCAGTCGGATACTATTCAGTAATAAAATGGAACACGCTATCCATGCATCGACATGATGAATCTCAACATCGTGCAGAGTGAAAGAAGACAGACACGAAGCAGCCCAGGCTGCGAGTTCCGTTCACGTGGAATTGTAGAAAAGGCACATCGAATGCAGAGCGACAGAAACACATCGGCAGTTGCCTCCCGGAGCAGGTAGTGGTGGTTGGCATTGCCTACAACTGAACTTTCTGGGCTAACGAACACATTCCGTTACTTGTTTTGAGTGGACATTAATTACAAGGGGATATGTAATTGTCAAAACTCAGAACCAAACACTTGAGATCTGTGCATTTTATTGTATGTAAATTATATTTCCTTTTAAATAATGATAGAGGAACAGCTGTCCTTGAAAGGTGAGAAAATGTCCCTTCCTAGATGGACAGTCTCCAAGTGTCGGCCCCTCATTCCGCTCCTAGGGAGCCCAGTCAGATTTGCAAAGGAAAAGGAGAAAGCATGGTGCCCCGATGTCTGTCAGCTGGAAATGGCGTTTCCTGTTTGAACCAGAGCTCTCCTGGGAAGGAAAAAACAGCAATCGCTCCATGAACCCTGCAGCTTCAAGTCTAGAAGGCCATTTCCTGGCCTTGCAAACCGCCCCCTAATAGCACCCTCTGCTCAGCTGGGAACTCTTCTACCTGCTGCTTCCTGGACCTGCTGGTGGCTGGGGCCCACCTCGGCGCAGCCACTCATTTGTCCCTGACGTGTCAGAAGCCTGCTCCCCGCTGCAGCCCCGTGTGGACCTCCCGAGAGAGCATCCAGGTTCCCAACACCACAGGGCAGGTGGAGAAGCAGAAGCAGTGACTATCCTTAGTTCTGTTTTTAGAAGGGCAGTGGAACAAAGCTGCTTCTGCGGGGCAGGTTGTCAAGACCCCTGATGTCCTTACACATCTGACGCCAGCGTCTCAGTCTTCTCTCGCTGGCTGCTGTAACAAATCATCTCAAGTCCTAGTGACTTCAAACAACACAAATTTATTATCTCGCAGTTCCAAAGGTCAGAAGCCTAACACAGGTCTCATGGGCTGAAATCAAGGTGTCGGCAGGTCTGTGTCCCTTCTGAAGGTTCTAGGAGAAGCCATCTCCTTGCCTTCTCCAGCCTCAGAGGCTGCTACATTCCTTGGCGTGTGGCCTCCCTTCCATTTCAAAGCCGGCAACGTTGGTCTCTCTGCGCCCTTCTCCTAGTCACGTTTCCCCCGACGCCTCTACCACCTCCCTCTGTGTTTAAGAGCCTCGAGATTCACCCGGCCCACCTGGAAAATCCAGGCTGAGCTCCTCATGTTCAGGGGAGTTGATGGGCAACCTTAATTCTGTCTACAACCTGATTCCCTTTGCCATGTAGGGTGACACAGTCACAGGTTCTGGCCATCTCTGGAGAGCCATTGTTCTGCCTGCTGCACTCTCTGATCTTCAAGTCTGACTTATCTTGCAACCGTGTCACTCTCTTAAAATGAACCTGGGTTGACAGTTTGGTTGTGCGGCTGTTGGATAATGGTGGCAGCAACAGCAGCAATGATAACAGCCACACATTGACAGCATGATAAGAAGCAGACACAGGGGACACATGCCCTCATTTGACCCCTGTAGGACCCTGATGGAAGAGGTATCATTCTCCATATTACAGATGGGGAAACTGAGGTGCAGGCAGCATAAATAATGAGCCTAAGTTTCCTCATTTTTTTTTTTTTTTTGAGACAGAGTCTTGCTGTGTCATCCTGGCTAGAGCACAGTGGAGTCAGCCTAGCTCACTGCAACCTCACACTCTTGGGCTCAAGCGAGCCTCCTGTTTCAGCCTCCTGAGTAGATGGGACTACAGGTGTACACCACTGTGTCTGGCTGATTTTTCTATTTTTAGTAGAGATGGGGTCTTGCCCTTGCTCACTCTAGTCTCAAACTCCTGGCCTCAAGTGATCCTCCCCGCTCAGCCTCCCAGAGTGTTAGGATTACAGGCATGAGCCACCACGTCTGGCCCTTAGCTCGGCTTTTAAATGGAAGATTCACCAACCTGAGCAACAAAAAAATAAAAACATTACCTGGGCGTGGTAGCATGCACCTATAGTTCCAGCTACTCGGGAGGCTGAGGCAGAAGGATTGCTTGAGCCCACGAGTTTGAGGTTGCTGTGAGCTAGGATGACACCACCGTACTCCAGCTTGAGTGAGAGAGCGAGACCCTGTCTCAAAAAAAGAAAAAAAAAAAGCGGACTCAAGATTGGAACTCCAGTTTGACTGACTTTAGAGACTTTGGTCTTAACAGCAAACCTCTCTATCACATCTCCAAGTCAAGCTTCCTCTGAGCAGAGATTTTAGGTGAGGATGAACAGTGATTTCTGTCCAATGTTTAGCATGTAGAAGAACTCAATACATGGAACTCTTATTAGGTAACTCGAAGATAGCCCCTGTTGGGCTATTGTTGCCTTTTTATGCCTGTTCCCTTTCTTCCTTCCTTCTTGCTTTATTTGGCGTCTTTTAAAGTGGGCGCAGTGTGGTGCAATAGTTCAGATCTAGGCTCTCAGTTCAGGCTGCCTGCGCTGAACTTCTAGTATCACCCACAACACCTCTGCAAGCCTCAAATTCCTCTTCATTTGTAAAAATTGACGTGTAATTATGTCAAACTTACCAGGCTGCTAGGTTGACTAGAAATAATCACGCATGCCCAGCACATGGTCAACTATCATTATTTAAGCCACTCCTGTGTGTCCATTATTGAAGCAGATAGCATGGGGAAGAGGAGATTGTATAGCCTTGGTTCCCAAGGATATCTCTCTCTCTGTCTCTGTCTCTCTGTGTCTCTCTCTCACACACACACCAGTTAATGACATAAAGTGAGAAACTAGGAAGGACTGGAAATTAGAGACCAAGACAGCTCACAACATGGTTCTAATTTGTGGTTAAGAAATCCATGAAGGAATAGGTCAACGTGGACTCAGAGAAAGGAAGGCTTCGCTTACAAGGAACGCAGGGGTGAGTCACACAGACCGTCATTGCCTGCAGCCCTCAAAGAGGCCCCGTGACCATCCTGCTGGGCTGAGCGAGTCACCAGATGTGGTCTACCACAGTGTCGCTCACACGCAGCCCTTCACACGTGAACTTCACGATTTTTGCCTTGGTCGGTGCTTCCTTGTTTAGTATTTAGTCAATACTTGTCTTTCAATCAATCCATGACTTATATTTGACTACATTTACACAAAAGGAAACTTTATGTCACTAGAGTAAACGGGAGGCTGATTTGCTCACCAGCAATAGATAGAAACTATGAAAACAAATGCACGACTATTAAAAGCAGTACAATTTTGCCCACACCCCTCTTAAAGTCCCGCTGTCCCCGACCCGTGATCGGCATGGCATGCGTCAGGATGCACCATGCTTGCAGAAAGAACCGAGGATTCTGCATCTGTGGCTTCTTGAGGCTGAACCGTTCTGCTTCCCCCCCACCCCATCATCAGGACAGGGATGTTAACAAAAATAGCCACCATCATTGAGAAATGACTGAGCTGAGCGCGTTGCACCCATCAGCTCACTCAGTGTTCGTGAAAGTTCTATAATGATGTGTTATTATTCAGGTTGAGTCGACCACCGAGAGGGAAGGTGGTTCTGCACAGTTCATGACAGGAAGAGCTGGAATGTGACCCAGAGTCCGTCCAAACACAAAGCCTTGATACCCTGCAATGCTGCCCCTCCGTGCCAGCCACTTCATGGGGACTGAGAACAACTAGATCAGCCGCACGATTAGGAAGATGTACTTGCGTTAAAGCAGGGAGGCTCTCTCACGGGTACTTAGCATGGGCCAGAGGCTCTCGGAAGCACTTTTTCCGTATTGACTCATCGCAGGTGTGGGAGGGAGGTCTTAGTATTGTTCCCATTCTACAAATGAGAATGTTGAGGCGCACAACCCTTCATTAACTTGCAACTCATAAATGCTGCACCTGGATTGGAACCCAAGGGGTCTGGCTCCAGAGCCTATGCCCTCATGCCTGATGAAGTCATCACACAGATGGCAGTGACAGTTTTGACTCTACAACTGCGAGATTATCGGTCTGCCCCAGGCTCTTCATCAGTCCCTGCCTGGCCCCACCTTGTCTTATTTCCTTTTTAAGATGGACGTCAGATGACCTGGGCCTTCTAAGAAATTAATCTTTTGCCAGGAAGGTGCTCATCCATCCATTCGCCTAACCGGCGTCATGGGCGTCTAAGCCAGGTGCTGTGCTGTGCGTCACTGAAACAGGAAAGCAGTGGTGTGCGGCTGCTAGGAGGGGCGGCGTCACCGTCGCAGCCTGAGATCCACGCCCATCATCGGTGTTCACAAGCTGTGGGACTTTTGGGTTGAACCCCTCTGAGCACCTGTTCCCTCATCCTTATTCCTGTAAAATAAGACTATTACACTTGTCCGTAACTTAGCCTTTTCCCCTATAATTTACTTTTTGGAGAGAATTTTCTGGGTCAATGTTTACTTTAATATACACCTCCTTAATTTATCGTCTTCTGGGGAGTATCATTATGATTTTTTTCCAGATTGCAAAAGTAATACAGGTTCACAATCCTATATGCAAAAACCTACAGGCTAAGGGCATTTCGTAAGCCAGATTTTTTGAGGTTTTAGATGAATTTTGTTTACACAAATGTCAAATATGTCAAATAATGTATGTCAAATAATACGCTAATACTTCTTCGGAGAAATGTGTGGATATTCACCCCACCTGAGATCATTAAAGACCACAAGTAAACTCAGGAGAGTCCATATTTTGCTGTTGAATGAGCTTTGCAGATTTTGGAATTATAGGTAAGGGATTATGAATGAAACTTGCATGTGGTTATGATAGAAAAATTTGGAAAAAGTCCGCGAAGTATTAAAAAGAAAATAATGACATTACCAAGAGATAACTAGTGGAATTTCCATGTATCTTTTCTAATTCATTGAATTATTTATTCAGCAATATAATTGAACACCTGTTATAAGTTCCAGGCCAGTGGTTCTCAACTGGGGCGGATTTTTGTCCCCCAGGGGAGACTTGGCCATATCTGGAGACATTTTGGTTGTCATAACCTGAGCCAGGTGCTAAGGCTTGGAGTTCATTCTAGAGGTGGGGTTACTGGTTCAAAGGGTGCAAGCTTTAAAAAATCCTTAGTGTATACAATGAAACTGCTTTGCAGAAAGATTGTCCCAAGTTTTATTTAGTGCAGGATTTACATTTAAAAATCAGAGACTTATAGTACCAAATAACATACATAGCTAGTTCAAGCTATGGATAACACGTCTAGACAATTCTAGTGACCAGAAGAGGCTTTTGGAAAGACAATAGTATGTTGGGTTCAACTCAACTGGTCATTTGATCCTGGATGAACTGGGTATATTTCCTCTCAATCGGTCTCACGGTACTCATTGTCTTGTAATCATCCCAGTACGCAAACAGGTTGGATAGAGTTCAAAGACTGGGTGACCAAACATAATTAAGAAGAGATTAATTTATGGGAAAAAAAATGAAAAGCACTCAAAGTCTGAAAGCTGTGTAGCAGAAACCCCTGGGAGGAGGTGATCACCCTTTCCAAGCATTGAAATTCAGTAAATAAAAGGCCAGAAGAGGACCTTCTGGGGCAATGGTTCAAAAGGTAATGGAATATATTTGAACAATGAGGATTCCAGACTGAAATCTCAAGAGGAGGCTTCCTGCTTCCTTGTTGTGCTTCTCCATAAGAATAATCCGTTGAGGAAATGATAGAATTCCTTTCAAAGTGTCAGTAGGTGAAATAGCAAGGAGAATGCCGGCCAATCAGATAAGGGGAATTTGGCTGCCAGCGAGTGCTGCAGGAGAACTTGATAGAATAAGGTTCCCCTTTCCTCAGAGGGGGAGTGGGCGGTCGGCCTCTACTACGGACCGGGCAGTAGTTGAGTGGACACCCTCCATGTGGAGGGAAGAAAATTCACATTTTCTCTTTTTCTGAGGCTGAAGGAGAACAGAAAGCTCAGCACGTAGAGCAGGGGCTGGCTGCTGCTGTAGCCATAAAGGGACAGACAGTAAATATTTTTAGCTTTGCCGGCCTCCGGGCTCTGTGTCAACTCCCCAGCTCTGTCTTTGGGGACTGAAAGCCGCCATAGACCATAGGTAAGGAATAGATGTGGCCGTATGTCAATAAAACTTTATTTACACAAACAGGCAGTGCCCCAGGAGCATTGTTTGCTGAGCCCTGATCTCAAGAAATGGGAAAGAGGCCATGTAAGATTGAGGAGGTTCCAAGAGAAACGGCTTTAAATCTCATCTCTACACTTAATGGCTGTGTTAATGCCAGACAAGTTAATTCACCTTTTGAACAACAGTTCTTTTAACTGTAAAAATGGTTTCATGGAATGTCTTTCTCACAGGTTTGTTTTCAGCATCAAATGGAACAATGCCT
Source organism: Propithecus coquereli (assembly GCF_000956105.1). Lineage (NCBI taxonomy): Eukaryota > Metazoa > Chordata > Mammalia > Primates > Indriidae > Propithecus > Propithecus coquereli. The sequence goes on from NW_012147919.1 coordinate 506,804, forward strand.
GAATAATGTTTATCATAGGCCTGGGCCCGTAGAAGTGCTAAAATGAGAGACATGTAAAGAGAACGCACGTATTATTATAGTTCTTGCCCCAGTGTCTTTGGGTTTGTGGGACTGTTTCGTCTACTACCATGAGCTCCTGAGGTTCAAGGACCACGTGTGTCTTACTGAAAGTGTGTCTCCAGTACCTATCACCTTGGCACATGGTGGGTGGGATCTTGTAGGGTCTAAAGCAGGACTAGGGATGGAGATTTGGGTGCAGTGCTTCAGCAAGGGAAGGCTCCCAGGGGAAGGGGACGAGGAAAGCAGGACAAGGTAGGAGAAGGAGCTAAGCAGGTATTTTCTCAGCTGGAGCCTAGCTTCGGCCCCGTGCCACGGGGAGGTATGTTGCATGTATCTGGAGCACGTATCCTACCGCAGCATTAGTCTCCCTTGATGCAAACGGGCTGGCCCTTCACACCCTGGGGCAGAAAGTTACTGGCTGTGGGCTGGCCCCATGCAGGGTGAAGAGGTGATAATCCCCCAGGGGAATGGGCTCCAGTTCTGCTGCATGAGAGATGCTGTTAGCCGTCAGCAGCCAGGAAGGTGCTCTGCCCTCAGGTAGATCCTGGGGATGCAACAGCTTCCCTGCAGTGCCAAATTATCGCTTGTCACATAATAGCCTGTGTGTTATGAGGTTATACTCTAAATCATCCACGAAATACAGCTGGCTTATAGGAAAAGGGAGAAGGGCAGAGCCAGGGTGACTAAGTCATCACCTGTCACTCCAAAGATAAATTGTTTAGCTTAGAGGCTGAACCCAGGATGGTGAGGACCTTGAGTCAAAGGTGGTGAGGTTCTCCTTCTTGCAGGGACAGGAAGTGGCTTCTTTTCCTGTTGGCCCGTGGGTGTTTCCTTTGCCTGAAGGAGTGAGTGGCATCATCCAGACTGAGCGTTGCCGGGATCCTGCACTGTGCTTGGCACAAATGGCAATAATGCCACAGTAGCATCTGCCTGGGTTCTGGCATCCGTCGGGACTGAGGTTAAATCCTAGCTCTGCCACTTTAGCCATGCGACCTGGAGGCAATTACTTAGCATGACTAAGCCTCAGTTTCTATATCTGTAAGTTGGGAATAACAATATGTTTTAATTTAGAGGATTTTGTGAAGATTAGAGTTAATGCTTATAAAATATTTAGTACAGTGCCTGACACCCAATTAAGGCTCAGTTTCAAAACATGATAACTTTATTTTATTTACTTTCTTTGTTGTGATAGTGTGTTTCTTTTTTGAGAAATGGCATTGTCTAGGCAATGTTTCTTAATTGTTTGCATATTACTTTGGATTTTTGCCATGTCTGTTTCCACCTGTACTATTATTTATTTAACATGCACTAATTGACTCTTTAAGATAAAACTTAAATACGATAAACTTGCAAATAAGACCAGTGCAATAATGGGTTTGGATGGGCTAATGCTTGGCCTATGGTAAGTTTGCTACAAGAGAGAGCTACTATCACTGTCGACATTGACATTGAATGACTGTTAGTTTTGAATTCTACCTGGGAATTGGCATTGACCCATTTCCTTTTTTCCTTTTAGAATCAAGTCTCTTGCATTCTTTCTTTTTATCTTATTTACTTTTCTTTCTCTCTCTCTCTCATTCATTCTTTCTTTTTTTTTTTTTATTATTATCTGTTTTTTAGCAATCTTGCATTGCCTTCCCTGAATGAAGTCACGTCTTTGCTCCGGCATGAGCTAACTGATGTCTTCTTCAAGTGATTTGCTTGGCTAAGAATTTCATGCAGAATATCAGGGGATTTTTTTTTTTCCCTCTGTTAAATAACTTGGTCTCTGACAGATTACAAGGAAATTGTTACTCAGAGCTGAGCACTCGAAACTGCTTACAGGGAGCAATGGAAATTCCCTTTCCTTGCCTAAAATAACTGGAACCGGGGCACAACAATATAAGCTTTGTCCAGGCTTGAAACGAAATCCTCTCCAAGTGAATTTTGTACGGAAATACTTACCAATATATGGTGGTAGTTCTCACTGGCAGGCTAGAAAAAGGTTAGTCATTCTGTGTGCCATAGCGAAAAGGACCATTGTTGGCAACAATGAGCCCAGAGGAGGGAAGTTTAAGAGTGTGGACGTAGTAATATTGGACGTACCTGACTCCTCCCTGCCCCTTAGCCCCTTTGATTTCTTAACTGTCAAAAGAATCTAATTCTGGAAACAGACATGCTCTCCATTTATTTGATTATTTTTGTTGTAGGTATGTTCGTGACAACCTTCCTCCAAACACTCCCTAGCAGGCTCCGAGGAAATGAGAGAAGGAAATGCTCCAGTCCTTACAATGGTGCAGAGTTCAGAGTAGCTGACTCAGACGAATGTCCGTGAGTTCAGATTCCACGGCAGTTTTTAATCCCATGCCCTGAGCTAGGTCACAAGGGTCATAATTAGAGCAAGGGCAGGTGTCTAGACTGTGCCGACTCAGGGTGTAATGATGTGGGGATTGGTTTGGATGAATATCTTAACCCTGAAATGTTATTCTGACTATGGTAGACGATTGCCCAAATAGATTGGGCAAGATCTTGTGAACTGCTTCACTCTTTGTTTTATTTTTTTAAATTTATTATTTAAAAAAAAATTTAAGGCTGAGAGAAGGGGGGGCAGGAATAAAAGTGGAAATTCATAAATAAACTTTTTTTTTTTAAGCTCCAAGAAATTCTGTTAATGCTGGGCATATTAGCTGGTGTTAAAGTGTTCTCAAGGCCTGAAATCTACTGCATGAGATGTATTAAGATACAGCACACACGCCAGGGGAAATTTCCTTCTAAAGGAAGAAGGAGGTGGAGCATAGAGGTCACTTTGATTTACCGGAGGTCTCTGTCCCATTGGGACATAGGCAAAGTGCAGAGGTCATTTGATTTACCGGACGTCTCTGACCCGCAGGAAGCTTGGGCCGGGAGGGCGAACCTGCCCTTCCCTTAGGAAAGGAGAACGCTCTCGCTCCTCAGTGTATACGCAAAGTTTACAAATTCATATTTTTTTCTTATAATGTCCTATGGCACCTAGTACTATGGCAAGCCAACTATTGCATCTCCTATTCAAAGTAGTCACCTCTGTGCTCCACCGTAACTCTTATGCGAATGCCCAAGGAGACCTGAAAAGAGTGGTCATGGCAGCATGGTTGGTCATGGTAAACAACGAGAGACACACAAAATGGCCAACAAAGGGAGAATGGGTTCTGGGTTGGATGTGTGCTCTGTGTATACCCAGTAAGCTTCTTACCTGGGACTTGTGTGTGTGTGTGTGTGTGTGTGTGTGTGTGTTTCTTTTGGACTCACCAGCTGTGCAGATCACCTAGGCCTGAAGCTACATATGATTGCTTTGGCATTCACATGGAAAGGGCCTACCTGAAAGTAATGCCAACACAGAGGAAAGGAGAGCCAAGAAGTAGAGAATGACATACTCCTGAGAACCCTATTTGTCACCTGGATCGAGCTGTGCCTGAAGTCAGCAATAAACTTGGCTGCTTCAGTGACGTAAGGTGATACATTCCTTTTTATTCATAAACTAGATTGAGTTATGTTGTTGTCACTTGCAACTAAAGTAATCTTGGCTATTACACCCTCCTCCTTTTTACCCGAACCCTAATTGTATAGGTAAATATTTATTTTGGTGAATCACCAAACTTCGCAAGACAGAAAATCTGCAGCTCCAAGAATCCAGTGCTTAGGCTCATCTGTGCTCAAGGCTGGACTTTCATTTTAAGGAATTGGCCTGGTTCAATCCCAGATAATTTGTCTAAGCTATTCAAAATATGATTGAATAGTCATTTATGGCATAGTTTTGGATTGGCCAATATTTTCAAATGTCAATATCTGTGATGAATGCAAAAGATTTCTTAAACAATCAGTTTTCATAACAGAAATGCAAACTCACCCCCTGAGTCACCAGTTGGCTAATAGTTCTTCCCCCCTTTGCGATGGCTATTCACCCACATTTTGAGTTTATGGTAAACACACACTCCCAAATATCTGTCTGTAATGAGCCTCTATGTAATGCTCTGGCATGTGGGATTTGTCCGTAATCCTGTGGCCCAGGTATATCCAGGTACCCGTGTCCCGTGGCCGCCCACTGAGTGAGTGGTGATTTCACCATCAGAGGCATAAGCCTTTGACTTGTTTTTCTTGTAGAGATAATGCTTTATGCCAAGTCACCATGGAACAGCATGCAACCAGGAACAGGGATGAGCTGTCAGAGGTGCAAAAGGAAAATTTTGTAAGCCGGTTGCATAACCATCACTCCTTGTTTGCGATTGTGCCAAAGAAGACTGTCTTCCTCTTCCAGCTTTCCAGAGGCTGTGTGCCCTCAGGGAGCAAGCGTGCTGGGGATCTAATCTCCTCCAAGAATATGGACACTAAACTGAGGACCACACAGAAGCTGGGAGAGGCACAAACCAGGCCATGCCCACTCAATGAGGCTTCTGGCATTTCAAGAAATAAAAATGAAGAAATGCCAAAACAGGGTTTACCAAAAATTATGGAATTTTTTCAATGTTTACATTAAACAAAAGAAGAGCTTGAACACAACACACACACACACACACACACACACACACACACACACACGTAAATTACCGTTCATTGTGGTGACACTGTGCTGCATACAGACTGTAGGATTTACAAAACATGTCTTAGAACGAGCCCGGGGCAGCACCATCTGTGAATGGTGCGCAAGTGTGAAGTTGTCCTCCTACGAATGCATCCCTGTGAATTCATTCGATCTTTTTCGAGATGACATCAGATGGTCAATGCCAGGCCTGGGCCAAATACCTCCTGGGCCCCCCATGGCCAGCCCCACTATGTGACATTAAATTAATAAAAAATTAAGATTTAAAAACATGATTAGGTTGTGTTTTGTGCCGTCTTATGCTCTGCGGTGTAATGGAACCATCCCGTACTTGAGGAGGACTCAAGGGAGTTCAGTGCTTGTTCTGTGGCTTTGCCCCAAGTAGCTGTGTGGGGTTAGGGAAGTCACTTACCCTCCCTGGACTGCCCCATCTATAAAAATGCAGGTGTTGCATGATGGCCCCACACGTTCCTTCTAAAACTTTGTGATTATACCAGTTCTGTGCCAATGGTCCAAGTATCAGGAATAGGAGGGTGGAAAAAAACTTACCCCACACAGGTCTGGTCCCTTCCTGCAGGGTATGGGGTGGGGGTTGGGGGTGGGGGGGGGACAAGGGGGTGGAGACTATGTGTGTATGTTGATAATCAGCAAAAATATCAACTGTACAATGTAAGGGAAAGTAAGTGCCAGGAAGAACAATAGAGCCAGACGGTGGTCAGGAAAGCCTCTTTGGCCATTAACACCTCCCAACTGATTGGCTATTCTATTAGAAAGACACTAAGCACGGATGTGCCATAGAGGGGGCGGAGGACTCAGTGGGCAGCAGGGCCACTGAAAGATCTGACGGATACAGGAAATGACTCCCCGGTGAGTCAAGACTCAGAGAGGGGGAAAAAAGGGAACCGAGACAGTGCTAGATTCTGGCAGCACTTGTGAGATGCTGTCAGGCAGGTCTGGATTTGGATCCTGACTGGAAGCCCTTACCGGTGGGGCGACCTTAAGTCCCACCACCTCTCTGCTCGGCCTCTTCCTCACCTTGTGAGGGTGAAATGGAATAACATCTCTAAAGAGCTCAGCACAGACTGGCACTGAGTCAATGCCCAGCCTGTAATTAGTGCAGTGCCTGCTGATGTTTATTGACCATCGGCTACGTTGAATGTAATCATACTTTCTGCGTGTGACTGCCTCTCCCCTCCCTCGCAGGCGCCGAACGGGCAGGCATTATTATGACCCCATTTCAAGGGTGAGGTAAGTGACGGGGTCAAGGCACGAATGTTAGTCATCATTATTATTTTGTCTTCTGGCAACGCCAGGAGAGGTTGTAATGACCCAACTGCTTAACAAGTGTCAAGACCAGCAACAGCTGCTGAGCGCCTGGGCTTTTCTGGAGGCGGAAAGTGAAGAAATAGCATATTTGACAGAAATGCATTCTGTCATCCAACGCGCATGTGTTTTGTTGAGGTATAATTTACACACAACACAACGCGCCCATGCTAATTCTTGTTTTAAATTCTGACAAATACATGTAGTCATCGAACCACGACCACAACCACGGCAAGCTCTGATTTTATTTCTTTCATTACAATTTTGCCTTTTCTAGAATTTCGTATAAATGGAATCGTACTTTTTCTTTCACTGAACATAATGTTTTTTGAGCGTCACTTGTGTTCTTTGATGTATTGTCAATTCCTTCCTTTCTACTGTAGAGCGATATTCCATCATAGGGATGTACCACAATTTATTGATTCACCAGTGGATGGACATTTGGGCAGTTTCTAGTTTGGGGCTATGAATAAGGCTGCTATAAATGTTTGAGTACAAGTTTTTGTGTAGACATATGTTTTTATTTCTCCTAGGTAACGCCTAAGGAGCGGGATGGCTGGGTCGTATGCTGAGTGTATGTTTTACTTTATAAGAGACACCAAACTGTTTGACAAAGTGGAGGCACCGGTTTGCATCCCAGCAGCACTGCAGGAAACTTCCAGTTGTTCCGCATCCTTGCCAACAGCTGGTATATCAATCTTTTAAATTTTAGCTATTCTAGTGGGTGTATGGTAAATATCTCATCGTGGGTTTAATTTGCATTTCCCTAATGACTAATGATTTTGAGCACCTGTACACACGCTCATTTGATATTCTAATATCTCCTTTGGTTAAAAGCATCTGTTCAAGTATCTTGCCCATTTAAAAAAATTATCTTCTTATTGAGTTGTAAGGAGTTCTTTATATATATTTCATATAAAGTCACATATATATGCTTTGCAAATATTTCCCCACAGTTTGTGGCTTGCCTTTTCATTTTCCTAAATAGTATATTTTGGAGATCAAAAATTTAATTTTCTTTCTTTTTTTTTTTTTTTTAAACAGACAGGGTCTTGCTCTGTCACCCAGGCTGGAGTGCAGTGGTGCAATCATGGCTCACTGTAGCCGCAGACTCCTGGGCTTCAAGTGATCCTCCTGCCTCAGTCTCCTGAATAGCGGGGACTACAGGGGACAACACCATGTCCAGCTAATTTTTTATAAAGAGTTTGTAGAGAGCGAGTCTCGCTATGTTGCTCAGGCTGGTCTTGAACTCCTGGCCTCAAGTGATCCTCCTGCTTCAGCCTCCCAAAGGCTAGGATTACAGGCATGAGTAAGCCACCATGCCCAGTCAAAAGTTTTTAATTTTTTTTTTTTTTTTGAGACAGAGTCTCACTCTTTTGCCTGGGCTAGAGTGAGTGCCGTGGCGTCAGCCTAGCTCACAGCAACCTCAAACTCCTGGGCTCAAGCGATCCTACTGCCTCAGCCTCCCAAGTAGGTGGGACTACGGGCATGCGCCACCACGCCCAGCTAATTGTTTCTATATATATTTTTAGTTGTCCGATTAATTTCTTTCTAATTTTTAGTAGAGACGGGGGTCTCACTCTTGCTCAGGCTGGTCTCGAACTCCTGAGCTTAAACAATCCGCCCGCCTCGGCCTCCCAGAGTGCTAGGATTACAGGGTGAGCCACCATGCCTGGCCAAAAGTTTTTAATTTTTAGGAGGACCAATTTATCCATTTTTTTTTATGATTGATGATTTTGTGTATTAAGAAATATTTGCCTAATCCAAAGTCACAAAGATTTTTCTCCTATGGTTTCTTCTAAGAGTTTTGTGCATTTATCTTTTACCTTTAGGTCTGTTAAGTCTGATCCATTTCAAATTACTATTTGATTTATGCTGTGAAGTGAGGGTCAAATTCATTATTTTTGCGTATGGATATCCAAATGGTTCCAGCGTCACTTGTTGAAAAGACTACCATTTTTTCCTATGAAATTAACTTGGACCCTTTTAATAAAATTACTTGATCATATTTGTGTGGGTACATTTCTGTGTGTTCCCTTGATCTATATATCTAACATTATAACAATAACACACTGTCTTTTCTTGGTTACTGTAGCTTTACATTAATAGTAAGTTTTAAACTCAGTTAGTGAAGTCTTCCAATTTTGTTCTTCTTTCCCACATTCATTTAAGGAATGCCAACTATATATCCAGCTCTGTTCATTTGTTCAGTGATTCAGTCAAGAAATACAGAGCACCATTTATGTGATAAAAACATAAATTCCCTGCCCTCATAGAGTGTGCAGTCTATTAGGGGCAGGGTGTGTGGGGAGTGGGAATGATAATCGGAAATATGCATGTATTATATTTGTCAGATACAGACGGTGTGTGTGTTTGTAGTCAGACAGTAGTAAATGCAATGGAGAAAAATAAAACAAGGAAAGGAGAAGACGCGTGCTCTAGGAAGGACTCCTGGAGCACGTGAGAGTTGAGCATAGTCACGTGAAGTGAGGAGCTGAGCCGCGTGACATACACAGCGAATGGAGTTCTGGACGGAGCGGAAGAAAAGCGCCCAGAGCCCACACTGAGTGGGAGATGTTCAGATGGGCTTTCTGACCTTAGGGAACTTAAATTTGCGTGGAGGAAACAATCCAATGTTTAGAAAGTTTCACTTAGTGGTCATTTCTAGGAACAAAATAAATAAAGCTGGATGATAGTTGAGTTGAGACTTAAATGAGGAGACAAAGGTAAGTTACACGGAGCATCGGGTAGGAGCTTTTCAGGAGAGGGGACGGCAAGTGCAAAGACCCTGAGGTCAGAAAGGGCTTGGAGTGTTCAAGGGCGAGAAGGACAGGCTCATCTGGAGGAGATGAAGTGCGACAGGTGAACCGGGACCGGATGCCTTCAGGACCTTGTGAGCCAGGGCAAAGATTCGGATTCTGTCCTAAGTGGCAATGGACTCCATTGCGTGCTCGCTACACAATCAGTTCTGTTCTGTAACTGCTTCAGTGTAAGCAGTGAGTGCCTGGCCTGTATTTCAGAAACTTCCGGCGTCCTGAGAAACCATGGGGGTGTGGTTGTGCCATGTGGCAACTTCCTGTGAGCCCCTAATCTGGGGGGATTTACGAAGATGCTCAGGGGGAAACGTACTTCACATTTTGACTGTCTTCTATGCAAACGGGAGCTCTATTAGAATGAAGAATGAGTTTTGATGTGTGTGTGTGTGTCTGTGGAATTCTTAATCTTGATGAGTCATGAAGTGTATTTCCACATTTCAACTAAATGAACATTCTGTTTATTGTTTATAGTCTTTCTCTGTCCCCAGCTTTTAAAACACTTTTTATTTGAAAATAAGTTCAAGCTTACTAAAAAAGATATAAATATAGAAGTAATATAAAGCATACTTGTTTTGCCTTTATCTTTTAATATTTTAACATCCATTTGCTTGATCCTATAATGTGGAACATTCCCACAGCTTTTCTTTGTCTTTTATGACACTAGCATTTTTGAAGAATACAGCCAGCCCTCCTCCTGTTGTAATAGAATATTCCTCCTTTTGTGTTTGTCTGATGTTTCTTCGCAATTAGGTAGGTATAGGTTATGCATTCTTTGCTGGAATTGGTAGGGCATAGAGCATATTGTATCCTTTTCAGGATATGACATTTGGAGGCACACGAGAGCTATCTATCCATCACTGTGGTGTTAAATACCTCGAGCCCTTAATCCAATGTTTGTGGATGAAAGGAGATGGGGGAGGGAAGGAAGAAAGTTGAAAAACAAGAAGGCATGACTCAGCATTAGTCAAGTTCTTGAGTCATTTGTGCTGCTGAGTTAACCACCCAAAGCAAGACATGCACATGCATGCACATACGCACACATACATGTAACATGCACACACAAGCTCAGTTCCACTTTGCTTTTTAAGCTATCACCAAAGTCCTGTTTTAGCATAGAGGACATTGGAAGAAATAGTTTGAGGGTAATTTTCAAACTCTGCATTAAGGCTTCACATATAATTACTAATATTACTTCCTAATTATTCTTTGTGTCTTACAGAATTGGGTGCTACAGTTAGGAAGGTCTGTGGGCACCAGCCAAGCATATGCATTAACCTAAAGCAGTGGGTTTTGGCCCTGGCAGTCCATTAAATTCTCCTGGGTGTGTTTAACACACAGTGCAGAACCCACCCGAGATCAACCGAATCAGAACCTCTGGGGGTGGCATTCAGGGATGGAAGAATTTTACAAGTTCTGCAGGTACTTCTAATGTCCTGCCAAGGTAAAGAACCACCAACTTACAGCTGTGATTTTGGAGCTACAATGATCCCCAAAGGTTCTTTATCCTCTGGTCAAGTGCTCCCTTTAACAGTAACATATATTGAGCACTTACTGTGTACCAGGTTATATCTTATAGATGTCGATCGATTTTGTTTTTGCAGTATCCATTTTTCCCTTCCTTGGGTAAAAGCGTCCTGATTTCCCTTTGGTTAACCATCACCCCCCACTTCCAGCTCCTGTGACTTTCATAGTGCCGACCAGGCACCCCGACTTCAGGGATGGACACTGATTCCCAGCTTGGCAAATTGATTGGCTCACGAATGGTCTAAGTTGGTCAAATGAGATTTGAGCTCAGGACTTTCACTGAAATTATTGGCAAAGGGGTCTTTTATCTCTTCTGGGGTTTAAAACCAAAAGGCTGTACATGTGAAGTCACCGGGGGCTACCTCAAAGAAGGGACCAAACCAAGAGTGAATCCAACATAGAAGAAAGCAGAAAAGGAGGTGAACTGAGTGGGTATGGTTTGAGCCCCTGGATCTAGCCATGCCTGAAGCTATCAACTCCCTGGATCTTTAAGTTATATGAGTTAATAAATTCCTATTTTGCTTAAGTTGGAGTTGAAGTTTCTGCCATTGCAACGGAAAGATTTCTGGCTTAAACACATTTAAAACTTTATTATTTCACAATAAGTCTAGAAAGTAGCTATTACTACTACCTTCATTTTGTAGATGTTTTATAGACACTGAGGCTTAAGGGAAGTTAAACGCTCCAGATGATTCTTATGTATACTTAAATTTGAGAATCACTGATAGAGGATATAATGACCTGGGGCATTTTAAGGATGATAGCACTTCACTAGAATCACTTTTTTTTTTTTTTGCCTTTTTGGTTTACTTTTTATTTATTTATTATTATTATTATTATTTTTTACTTTTAAAAGTAAGTCCCGAATCTAACCCAGGCTAGGCAAAGAAAGTTTAAAATCCAAACCCAGGCCTGACTAGCGCCATGGAGCGTGGGGTCAAATGATGGGCTGCCTGGCTTTGAACCTTGCACATTGCAGCGTGGCTGTGGTGGTGTCACCCCCTCCTAGCAGTGAGACCGGGTGCGAATGACGGAGCTGTCAGCCACAGGGCTCCGCTGGTTCGGCCCTCAGGAGGTATTCGTGAGCTTAGCCGAGAGGAGCCACGTGAAGCGCCTGCCTTGGCACTCAGCCTGCAATTTCAAAATTGGGAGAGTCGAATGTATTTCCGCACGTCGAATTTTCTTTCTATTTTTGTTTCCTCTTTTGGTGGCTTTCTGAGGAAGATGGAAGTGGCAAGTGCCAAGCAGAGACTAAGAAGTGGAAAAGAATGAATGTAAGAAAGACAGGGGTGGAAGAGAGCCAGGCAGCGTGAAGGAATCTGAGAGTGGCACGGGACACCGCGGTGGAAGAGTTAGTCGTTTAGCACGTATCCACGGGGCAGCAAGGCGTCAGGAGCCCTTCTGGGCACTGGGACACGCTGGGAAACAGACTGACAGCAGCCACATGCACGTAGAGCTTACATTCTAGCGAGGAAGAGAGACACGAAATAACTAAGGAAAAGGTGTACCTGCCAGGTGTCCCAGGTAGAGGCAAGCACCTTGAAGAAAAACAAAGCAGAGTAATGAGTGGGCGTATGGGGGACCAGCCCATTAAGATGCAGCAGGCAGGGTACATCCCTGCAGGACAGGGGAGCATGCCACCAGGAGGGAGGGAACAGCACGTGGAAAAGCCACGATGCGGGAACAAGCTGGCCAGAAGCCGGTGTGGCTGGAGTGAAGAGGGCAAGGATGAAGAGGCACCACCAAGGCCACCAGGCCAGGGCGTGAGAGAGGAGCCGGCAGAGGGGAGGATTTGACAGCAGGTGCAAGTCCAGTGACACCTGGGCCATGCAGGTGTGTTCAAATTATCAAGCAGCGGTGGCAGAGCCGGGCCAGCACGCTTCCCTGCCCCAAGCTGTTCATCTTTGCTTCAGTGTTGGCCAGGGACCATGTCGTCAAGGCCATTGTCACCTGATAAAGAGTTTAGTTTTGTCCTGACGATGGTGGGAAGTCGCTGGAGGATTTTAAGCAGAATGAGACGATGCCCTTTACATTTTAAAAATACCACGGATGCTGCTCCGCGGAGAATTGATTGCGGGGATGAGCTCAACTGGGCATGCGGAGAATGTGACCAACCATCTTGACTTGCCTGAGACAGAGGGGATTCCTAGGACATGAGACTTTCGGGGACAAAACCGGGACAGTCTTGGGCACTGGGCTGAGCTGATCACCAGAATGCAGAGAGACTAGGGAGCCTTTGGCCAACAGGTGTGAGCAGCTTGGATCAGGGTGACAGCAGCGGGGTGATGAGAAGTGGGCGGATTTGAGATGTTTTGAAGGAGAGGGAAGAGGAGCTGTTGCTTTGAGAAGCAGGTAAGACAAACCTCAGGTAAGGCATGGAGGCAGGAAAGCCCTACAGAGGAGGAGAGTTCCCAAACTGGCTCTGCAGGCCAGTTGGCTGAGGGACATCGCAGTCATTAGTGTCATTAGTGTCCCCGGGCTCCAGCTCCTTCCTCGCTGGGGGGAGTGGGGATAATAGTGCTGACCTCACAGTGTCCCCCAGGATTCAGCTGCACATCCTGGCATGTCCCTTTGCAGCAGGTGGTGGCTGATGTCATTTTTTAGGAGCCTGTATGAAATTTACGAAGGCATTTTAAGAAGCTGCTAGAGGAGGAGCGGTGGGTGTTTATAAAATGAAAAGTGTGTCTCCTTTGGCCCCTGCAGCGTCCTTTCCGCTTGGGGCACATCTCAGCAGGACACGAGTGAGAGGTTTGGGGCTCTTGCATGCAAGGCCACTTTCCACGCTTGCTGTTTCCTGTCTCCTGTCCTCAACTTAGGCAGGAGCCATCACGCCATCGTTTTTGCCCCTGTCAAATGTTGTCCATTCTCTGTCCCAGCCCTCACCCTCCTGGTCTACTGTGTAGTTGGTTCTTTTCCTGGGACATAATCTGACAGTGAAGGGCAGGTTGAGCCCTTACAATTTGCAAGGCCATCTGTGGGGTTTTCACATACCTTAAAGACAACGGGTCTTCTCCCCAGCCTCAAATGAAGTTCAAAAGAAAAATATATTACACTGTAAGACATAATTATATTTTTGAAAATGACACAAACGTTATGCATTACGGTTGAATTATTTTCTTTTGGGGCGTTCTTTCTTTCTTGGGGAGGAGAACCCCTTCTTCACGCTGCCTTAACTGCAACTGGTCGCCTGTTGAGAAATCCTGTTCTGAGTGTTCAAGTACCTGCCATTCCATCAGCTCGACACCCTGGAGGCAGGACCTGCTCACTGGTCCCTGTTTTCAGGATGAGGAAGCAGAGACCCAGAGACATGAGACGTTTGTCTGTGGTCACTCGGCTGCGCAGCTCTGACAGCAGGATTTGATCCCAGGTCGTCTTCTCTTAATCTCCAGGCTGCTGTCTGTCTGTCTACCCATCTATATCTATTTATCACCTATCTACCTACCTATCATCAATCTCTAGTTACTCATCCATGTGTATGTATGTATTATTTATCTACATATATATCTATCAATCCTCTATCTTACTACCATCTGTCTATCCCTACCTACCCATCTATCTGTCTACGTATCTATCTGTCATCTCTCTGTTTATCTGGTCTCCTGTGCCCACCCCCTCCCCCCTTTTGTCTTTCATCTTGACACTGAACTTCCGCGAGCCTGGTGCTGTTTTCTGCAGGGTAACCTGATAACTTATCACCCATGGAGGACACTTGGGGGAGTGAAAGGAGGCCCCGTTAATACTTAGGCGTAGGCTGGCGCTGTCCTGAGCACCCTGGCATACGTGGTGGCCGTGGTGGTTAGATGTTTGTTTCTCTCCATTCCTTAATGCCTCACAAGAGCCCCATGAAGGTGTGTTGAATGTGTTTTATCAACTGTCTCAGAAGGGATGGTAAAAAAAATGCTGGTTTGTTTTATACAGAGACAAACCGCGTTGCAAAGTGATGGCTTACAAAATCACAGAGAGGAAGTCAATGGTGGGACTCGGCCAAACGACTCCCGTGGAATTCCCAAGTTCAGACGGTACAAAGATCTCTCCATCAAGCATTTGTGCGCAGAAGCTAAGCTCCGGGCCGCGTGGAGGGAGGTTGAAGCGGAGAAATAATAAAATAGTAATAGCTGCCATTCGCTGAAGCTGCGCCGTGGGCCTCCCCTAAGCCCCTTTCGTACATTCTCTTATTTATTCCTCAAGGAAGGTGCGATAGTTACAGAAAAGGAAAATGCGGTGCAGCTGTCAGACAAACTGCCCACCGCTGCGCGGCCACTAGAGCCCAAGAGATGAGGCACAGTGCTCTTTTTCTTCCTAAGAGCTGCAATGGAGTAACGGTGTGTATTTTCCACTTAGAAGCCCCTTCACTAAGTTTTCTGGGAATCTCAAAAAGAGTAGTTAACATCCACTTAGCAGGGAGCTTTTTAATCTCATAAATACGTTCAATGCGCCCAAACAGGCAAATAAAATAAACCAGACTCAAAGCTTGCCCCAGCACCTTACCACCTAGATACATGAAAACAAATAAAGAACTAAGCTTAATAATGAATTAGCAACGCACAGGCTGAGTCAAATCAGCTGGGACTTCAGCCCCCTTCCGCAGGAGGAGTGGAAGATCACTGCAGAGAATGCAGCAAGAAGAGAGGGAGGGAGACAGAGAGGGAGGAGAAAGAGAGAGAGAGGGAGAGAGGGAGCGAGGGAGGGAGGAGAGTGAGGGAGGGACAGAAAGAGGGACGGAGGGAGAGAGAAAGAAAGAGGGAGAGGGAGAGAGGAGGTTGCGATCCACCGATGGTGTGGGTACCAAGAGGACGCCCCAAGCAGATACAGGTCCATCTCTGGTGCCTGGTACCACCCCCTTCCTTACAGCCACCACCATTTTGTGCCCGGCAGGAGGCTGAGGCGCAAGGCTGGCGGCGAAGCCCCCGCGAGACAACGCCATCTCGGGGCCCCGCTTCCCGCGGCGGGCAACCCCCACCCTCCGCGCCGGGCCTGGCGCGCGGGCAGTGTCGCTCCCGCCGAGCGCCCCGCTCCGCGACGTCCGCAAAATGGAGCCGCCGCCCGCGCGGGGCCCCGGCCCGGCCCGCAGGAGCTGCGCGGCGTCCCCGGAGCGGCCGCGGCCGCGGCGGCTCGGCCTCCGGGCTTTGACCGCGTGTCCTCCGGGGACCTGTAGTATCCGGCACCTAGATTGCCGCTCACAAAAAAAGTACCACTGGAAGAAAGAAAAAAAAAAATCCCAGTGATTGTGTCAATATTGTTTTCTGAGACGACTGAGCGCAGGTGCCCTCTGCCGGGCGAGCCGCGGAGGGGCGCCGCGCGCCCTGGAACAGAGGCTGCGCCCGCGCAGAGGAGGAGCCCCGGGGCCTCCTTCCTGTGGGATCTGCGGGCGTCGGTCAGGGCACAGGGGCCAGTCTGCGCTGTTTTAGGCAAGGGAAGACAAAAAACAAAACTGAAATCACTGACAAGTAAATCATTCACTTATAGAGTACAGACAACCTCTTCACCTGTTTTTTTTTTTTTTTCTCGTTCCTGAAATTGTTAGATTTGATAAGTGGGGGAGAATCTGGGAGGGAAAAAAAGGCAGGGAGGGAGATCGCTGGTCCTTGCCAACTTACTCACCCAGACAGAGGGTTCTGGGTCTCAGGGAAGTCCTGGCAAAGATTGTGGCTTGGGGAGAAGACACAGTAGCTGAATTACCAGGACATTTTGAGAGTGAAAGACGGTGCTATTAATGATCAAGCCAGGACAGCAGGTAAAATCCAGGAGTGCCCTGGGCCATCAGACGTCTAATCCAGCACTGTTCAAAGAGAACTTTCCAGGATGATAAGGGTGTTCTGTGTCTGTCCTGTCCTATATGGTAACACCACCCACATGTGGCTATTGAACACTTGAAATGCAGCTAATGCAACTGTGAGGAGATGAATTTCTAGCTTTATTTAATTTGGGTTAATCTAAATTTACATTTAAATAGCCACATGTGTCTCATGGCTAATGTATTTGGACAGTATAGCTCTGATCTTATTATTCATAGGAACAGAACAGAACCCCTGTTGACAGCAGCTAAAGCCCTAGAAACAGACTTGCTGGGAGAGGCCCTCCATAGCAATTTGCTGAATAAATAAAAATTCAATAATCAAAAGTCACTGTGCTCATTCTCCAGAGAGATGGAAATTGAGACCACTCCTCGGAGACTTGTAGGAACTTCAGGAAATACGACTTCGCCTGGGGCTAGCCCGGAGCATAGTGACATTTCCTATGCAATGTCCAAGGCCAAGCCCAGGGCTGATGTTGGCTCTTGCGTGTGGCAATGTCCTCAGCAGCTAGCTGGAAAGGTTACTCGCAACTTGTTTTCAGTGCTTTCCTGGGAACATCCTGAAAGCTGGCAGAGTCTCTGCCTGGCCATAGAGTCATCGTTCATCTGGGGTTTCACCAGAAACTTTTGAAAATTTCTTTCTCTCTTGATGTTACAGATTTTGAAAGAGGCATTTTGTTTCTAATTATAAATTCCTGGGTGATGTCATTAAGTCCCCAAACACCCAGTGGGGCTGCACTGAATAGGGAAAGACAATATGCTAACAAGTTATCTGGAGGTGTCAGAAAGAAATGATGAAAAACAGTACAGTTGGGGGAAATGTTTTCCAGCCTGCTTTCTGGTTTTAGCAACTGCACGGGAAGAGATAAGACACACATGGCTTTTATAAGGAGACATCAGGATCTCTAGGGGACATGAGGCAGGAGAAAAGAATTGGGCTGAAAACATCCAATCATCACATATTCACTGAGAAAGAGATTACAATATAGCAAAGGAAGCTCTTCAAGGGGCTCCTACAGGGACCTTTGGGGCAAAGATTCAGTGGGCTTGGGGACAACTTGACTTCAGCTGGATGGTATTTGAATAATCTGCTAGAGAGAAAACAGATATAGCACACATTGTCACATTTAGCGTCGAAACTCTCAGTTTGACTATGAGTAATGTTCAGCCATGCCTGGAGGTCAGGCCTACACTCGCTCAGAAACAAGTAGGGAATTGAAGGAATTATTCAGATAATCCATAGACACAGCTACTGGCCAGTGTTGCATCCCCGATTCAGCCCAGAAACAGTAACGCTATTATAAACTGTTGGTGATTTGCGGAGCTATCTTGAATATATTAAGGAAAGGAGATTACAGAAAAATCCAGGATGCTGATGGAGACACATTCAGGTTGAGGCATACAGAGTGAAGGGAGACACTGAGGGCCTCCCGCCCCTGGAAGGAACATCTTGTTTTCAGTCACGACGGAAATAAAACTTTGGGTTTAAATTTTGCAGATGGTTCGAGTCTCCATATCACTGTTTTTATGTGTGTAGTTAACACACTTCATGTTGGCTTGTATTTGAGCCAAAAGGCAGAAAATGGTATAATAATAGCATATTAAGAATTTCGAGATAAACCCCGTCTCTACCAAAAATAGAAAAAAATCAGCCGAGTGTGGTGGTGCCGCCTGTAGGCCCAGCTACTTGGGAGGCTGAGGCAGGAGGATCACTTGAGTCTAGGAGTGGGAGGCTGCAGTGAGCTGTGATGATGCCACTGCACTCCAGCCTGGGCAACAGAGTAAGAGACCCAGTCTCAAAAAAAAAAAAAAGAAAAAGAATTTTGAGATCATAAAATAAAATAATGTTATTTATAGCTGCCACTTCACTAGTACCTTCCTGTGATTTTTAATGGGATACCCAATGGGGCAAATGTGTTCTTTTTCTTCAGCTGCTCAAAGCTACTTTGAACAGAATATAGTGTACTTGCCCATAATGGAAAATTCAAATACCAGCAATTTCGATAAAATTTATTTTTTACCGTTCAGTGTGAAATCCAGAGGTAGGTAGCTGCTGATGTGAATGTGTTGTGCATTTTTTAAGGCCAAACTTTTTGGCCTTTCCCTGACAGTCACATAGTATTTCAGGTAGCAAGAGGGGAGAAAGGCAAAAGGGACCTGTACAACTACAGGTTACTGCACCTCCACTTTTAAGGAGCATTTTTGTCCGGGTGACTGCTAACATCTCGTTGGCCAGAGGTCTGGTAAATGGCCACTCCTCATTGCAAAGGAGGCTGGGAAATGTAGTTTTCACCCCTTCATTAAAGTTGAAACTCTGTTACTAAGAAAGAAAGGAAACTCCATAATGGTTAGGCATTGCAAAGACTCTTAATACAAAACAAACAAATAAAAAAGTAACGGTTTTTGCAGGGTGAATTGACTCATGCCTATAAACCTAGCACTTTGGGAGGCTGAGGCAGGAGGATCACTTGAGGCCAGGAGTTCAAGACCAGCCTGAGCAATATAGTGAGACCCTGTCTCTACAAAAAACAACAGAAAAAATTAGCCGTGTGTGATGGTGTGGGCCTATAGTCTCAGCTACTCAGGAGGCTGAGGCAGGAGGGTCACTTAAACCTAGGAGTTTGAGGTTGCAGTGAGCTATGATGATGCCACTGCAACTTCAGTCTGGGTGACAGAGTGAGACCCTGTCTCAACAAACAAACAAAAAAGACCAAACAAATAAACTAAAATTTTTATCCAGTGTTGCAAAAATAATCCTAACTCAATAGTTTATATGACCAACTTTTATTTGTAATGAATTACTATGGAGTAAGACAATGACTATGTATAATAATTAAATATGTATATCAAGGAGAACAATTTGTTAAAGGAATGTGTGTGTATGTGTGAGTTCTCTAAGAATGCGAGCAGCATTCTTATTGCATGATCTTACTACATTTCTCCCAGGGGTTTTAAATGAATTAGGTGTGCCTTTGTCCATCAGCAACTCAGTCTCCCTCTATTAGTATCTGAGCTGAGTAGTGTACTCCTGAGATCTAAATAAAGAGCTTCAGTAGTCGTTTCTTAAACCTGAAATGCACTGTCTAGAGTAAGTTCAACTTCATTAGCGATTTGAAGAGAGATTTATTGAGCCAAAGGGAAGACCTCTCTGAATGGAATATGTCTTACTTGATTTAAGTAACTAAAACAGCCATGACATTCAAGTGGTGGTTAGGTTCAGGTCTGAAACAATTTCTTTGTGAGTCAGCTATTGTTAGTGGTGAAAGATAGGACAGGGATGAAGGGAAGGGTGGGGAGTAGAGACTACGGTGGGGCATAGAGTCTAGTGTGTACATTACAGGTTGAATTTTAGCCTGTGGTTCAGGGGTTGCAAACTCCTTCAGGGCCAGGCAGTGACATCAGTGCGTGAGGCTGTGTAAGGACATAGAGAAACGAGCTATAAGGAAACTGCAGGACTGCAAAGCACCTGGCTCCCCAAGGTGACAGTCCCTACCCAGCTCCAGAGGATAGGTTCCATGGGAGACTAAAGATTTAGTGCTGCCAGCCAGTTGGGGATTTTCAGGAAAAGCCCAATATTTGAATATTTATATGAAATCTGGTTTGGTAATGTTGGATCAAATTTTATAATTCTGGGTCTAGTGCTAAGGAAAGGCCACAGTCGGCAACTGCTTTGAGGGCAACATGGCGCTAGGAAGGTGCTCTGAGCAGGGGAGGACATAAATCCTCCCTCTTCCTCCTCTTCCTTCTCCTCTCCCTGTCTCCTCTGACACGAAGCTTTCCGCAGCAGCCATGGCGAGGATGCTCTAGAATGGAGAGAACAGTAGCACAAGGCAGGTGCGGTAGGCATCACCTGATGGCAGGAAAGCCAGTTAGAATGTTCTGGCCACAGTCAGGATACGATTTGCCGAGAGTCAGAACTAAGGCAATGACAATGAGGACATAAGGGTGGGCTGAATTCTGGGACAGTTTCCCAGGTGGAATAACAGGATTCGTGTCTGATTGGATAGGGAACACGCACGTGTTAGAAAAAGGAGGATTTGAGGAAGGGAGTGATTTTCTTAGAGGTGTAAGTTACAACATCTTGGCAGCTGAATCTACCCCACAGGTGTGTTTTATTGACCACAGGGGATTAGAATTTCTTTCAAATGAATTTTCGACACTTAAAAAATGTGAGCATTTGCATTCAAATCTAGATTTCCAGCTACTTTTGAAAAAAAAAAATCTGAGAGTGTTAGGCATGGGTTCCAATTAGGCAGCAACAGCTGGAGCTGGGGATGGCATTGGGGCTTGGGGATGAGGGAGAGGTATAGGGACTCCCCAGAATTCCCTTACCTGCCTGGCTCATAAAAGTACTTGAGTCTGTGACCCCAGAGGGAGCTGGTTATACAAGTCGTAGGAATATACGAGATCATTTGTGCAGGGCAGGAAGTTAAGAATCCCAGGCAACAGCCACATTTCAGGACAGACGGAGTAAAGGAAGATTGCAAAGGGGATTTAGAAAAGATGGGATGGGAGAAAGGGAAAGCAACAGGAAGGAGAGGTGGAATAAGAAACGGGAGTGTGGAGCCTGCTCCACAAGCTACGGAAGAGCCCAGCAGCACAAGGGTGGTAACAGACTGTTCATGTAAATTTGTGCCGCCACATTGTGGGGGGGTGGTTTTGTCGGTGCCTATTAATGTCAAAAGGAAAAAGCGTGCACTCAATGGCCTGCAGGTGCAATTTTCTGTATCTGCTGTAGAGAAATGAAATTCTCACATGAGTGCACAGAGAGACAGAGTAAGAAAGAAGGGTGCCGTGTGTCGCATTATTATTTTTTATAGTGAAGAACTAGGAACAACCTAAATGTCCATGAGTATAGTTGTAGGTAAGTAAACCATGGCATATCTGTTCTGGGAGACCCAAAGAACAGTTCGAAAGGTAAGACATACTGGAAAACTTCCAAACAAAACAAGCAATACATAATATGTATTTTCTCTCTCCCTCTCTCTATATCCACCCCCTCCTCCTAGCCCAGCAGAAACAAGATCTGAAGAATACTCAAGAATACCCATCACACTCACAACGCTAGATGTCCTTGTTGGAGGAGAATGTTTCCAAGATTGAGAATAAGTGTTTCAAAGGGGGAAAAAGGCATTTTTTTGCCTGTAAGTTGTCAATTATTATTTTAACTAAGAAAATGTAGTTCTGTATCACTTACGCAATTAAAAATAAGTTTGAAGCATGGAACCATGGATTTGGCATTTTGCAAGGGCTGTTTCAGCAGAGTGGTGGGAGTGGAAAATAGATTACAACATACAGAGAAGAGTAAACGGGAAGAAAGAGGAACATAAGGCTACAGAACGGCTGGGGTGTGGGGGGAAGAGAGTCACCGGAAACTTCTTCGTTGGTTTGCTTTTAACTAAAGTGACCCCAAAGCTCACTAAAAAGGCATTTTGGCTTCTCCTTAGAGGGTGTTGCTTCTATAGCAGAGCAATGAAATTTGCTTCTGAGCTGGGATCACTCCTATAATTTGTATTTCAACTCTTGTGATATAGAGAAGTCTAGAAGGAAGTAGGAGGGAAATCAAAATTGTGTGATTAGTGGGTTCAAATCATAATCCTCGTGTGAAGGCTAAACATTCAGATGGGGAAAATGTTCCTTGAAATAGGATACAAAGGAATGTCCACCAATAGAGACATTATTAAATATTGTAATAGTCCGTGTGGTAGACCATTAGGTGGTTATTAAAAGTCATGTTTTCCCAGTTTTTAAAAAAATTTTGAAACATGGGAAAATGTTGGGAATACAATGTTTAATTTTTAAAAATACATGATACAAAACTTTTTTTGCGGTGGAGTGCTTACAAAATAGTATTTATGCATAAGAAAAGAAAAACAAGGAAAGCTCTTAAAATGTTAACAGCGGTTCTCTCCCAGTGATGAGGAAATTGGTGATTTTATTTTTCATGAATTTCTGTTGACACGACAATTCGCTATCAAATACACTGTTGCTTTTATAATTCCCCAAAGGAACTGTTTTTAAAACTGTAGTTTGAAAATCATTTATGAGGGAAGACAGCCAGGAAAAGATTCCTGTTTGGCAAGGAGTCAGGCAGGCAGGCCCTACGCAGCCTGGGCCTGGACTTTTGGAGCCCTCCCCTCTCCCCCATCGTTTGCCCAAATATCAAATGTCAGACTTCCACACAGTAGAAAGGCCCTAGAACACTCAACCTCTCCAAGCCTGGGTGACAAAGTCGACTCTTCCCCACTGCACACTCAAGGGGCTATTGTGTGTTCTTGAGTTTAACAAGAGAAAACACAGCTCTCCAGTGAGCTGCAGCCGCAGCTGGCAACAAAGCTGTGGCCCCGTCTCCCTCTCCCCGGCTGACCTGAAGGAGCGATGTGACACCCAGAGAGGACTCTGCTGCCTTGTCATGCTCAATACCCGCCTTTCCCCACTGTGGCAGGAGCCAGTGCAGCCTGATGGGGAAGCCTGTAAACTTGGGAACTAAACACACCCATTTGGCATTCTTGCTCTTTCGTTTAACGGAGCTGTGGCATCTGGCAAATTCTGTCACTTCTTTGTACCTCCGTTTTCTCATGTGTAGAAAGGGGATGAAGATTCCCACCTCGCTGGGTTCTTCTGAAGGTTAAATGGAATAAAATCCTATAGTAGGATATGTATTGACAACAATCACCGAATCAATGATTTCATGCTCAGGGTATCTAATTCTGCTTTCTTCTCACCCTACCTTATGGCCATAATTCAGGTGATAAAATAATCAAGGACAGTTTGGGGAGAAAGATACTCTTTTTAATCTGCAGATTTTCCTTTGGAAAGCGAAGTGCCCAGATTCCAGGTTGGCATCTATTTGGAGTCCGTGAATGAATTTGCTCAACATTATTTATTACCTTCCACGTAGTGTGCTCAAGCTTCCTTTCAGGTATACGATCAGATTCCACGTGGATTATATGATTCTGCCGCGTTTTATTCAAATGGATCCTGAAAACAGCCACTGCCCACCACCTCTTCCGAGGCCACACTAATCCAAGCTAGTATCGCCTCTTCCGAGTGACGGTCTCCCCGCTTTCATCTTTTCATTTGCAGTGAGCTTTGCAATCAACCCAGGTGGGAGAAGAACCAGTCTGGGGAGTGTAGCGTTATATCAACATGCGGAAACCCCAAACTGAAACAGGTGATGCCAACTTCGTCCACAAGACCAGCCAACACTTAAACTGAGAAGGCAGTGATGAACACAGGAAATTATTTCACCCGGGGAATATTCCAGAAACCGAGTTTGAATAATTGCGTCATGTTCAGTTGGACACAGGTTCACTCCCAGGTTGACTCACATATGCAAATACCCCTGACTACCGTCTGACTGCATCGCACACACACCCCTACCTTGCCAAAACGCTAACGACACGGCGTGAATCACTCTCGACTTCAGAGCACTGAGTCCTTCATGGTGGACCTCAGCTCCTTTCTTTCTCTCCCACCCACGTCCAGTCCAACAGCAAACCCTGCCCGCCCCGTCTTCCAAACAGACCCAGAGTCTGGTCACCCTGGGGCAGCACCTCGGTGAGATTCCAGTCATCTCTGAGTTGGCTGACAGCTGTAGCTTGCAAACTCCTCTGCCAGTTGCCTCTGCTGGAAGATTTTGAGCAGGATTGTTGTATGATCCGAGTCACATTTTTTTTTTTTTTTTGAAACAGAGTCTCACTCTGTTGCCCGGGCTAGAGTGCCGCGGCGTCAGCCTAGCTCACAGGACCTCACAGCAACCTCCAACTCCTGGGCTCGAGCAATCCTCCTGCCTCAGCTTCCTGAGTAGCTGGGACTACAGGCATGCGCCACCATGCCCGGCTAATTTTTTCTATTTTTAGTAGAGACGGGGTCTCGCTCTTGCTTAGGCTGGTCTCGAACTCCTGACCTTGAGCGATCCACCTGCCTCGGCCTCCCAGAGTGCTAGGATTACACGCGTGAGCCACCACGCCCGGCCCAAATCACATTTTAAGAGAACCATTCTGGCTGCTGAATTGGGGACACCAGGAAGTGCTCCCCTGTCTCTGGATTCTTTTCTGGCAGCTTTTTTTTTTTTTTCACAATCTCTAAAGTAGGTGCTCCCCAAGTAGGTGGTCCAATATTTTACAAAGTCTATGAAGAGGATCACTAATTCATGGAATCACCAGTTGCAATAAATTTAGGGGCACTGGGCTCAATGATTTGTAACTGGTTATTTATTGCAGGCCTTCTCAGAGCCTTTAATAAACCAACGTATTCTGTGAATACTCGAGAGGAAGACAACATGGAGTGTTTTCCAAACTATGCTGTTCCCTCAGACACCCACGGGGCTCACTCCCTCCTTTCATTCAGGTTCATGCTCAGATGTCACCTCCTCGGGGAAGCTGTTGCTGACCATCCATTGCTTCTTATCTCCTTTTTTTGACCTTTTTTTTTTTTTTGTGGTACTTGTCAATGTCAATAAAAGTATATCTCTTCTTTCCTATTTATTATCTGACTTTCCTCTACTAAATTGTAAACTCCAGGAGAGCAAGAGCTTTGTTTGTGCTGCCCTTTGGTGTGTATCTTCAGTTTCTAGAACATCTACCATGCAGCAGGTGCACTTACTACACATTTGTTGAATGAACATGTGTATTAGTTTTCTGCTGTTTTGTAGCAAATTACCACAGTGTTAGCAGCTTAAAACAATACCCATTTATGATCTCACAGTTTTTGGGAGTGTGCTTATAAGTTATCTGGGTGCTTTGCTTTGTGTCTCCCTAGGCTGAGGTCAACGTGTTGGTCAAGGCTGCAATCTCATTTGAGATTTGGGTCCTCTTTTTCTAGGCTCACTGGTTTTTGGCAGAATTCAGTTCCTTTTTTTTTTTGACCAATCTGCTTTTATTTTTTATTTTTATTTCAGGATAGTATGAGGGTACAAACATTTTGGTTACATTTTATGTCTTTGCCTCGCCCAAGCTGAGGATTAGAGGCATGCCCTTCCCCTCTACAATGCTCACTACGTCCATTAGTTGTTAGTTTACACCCCGCTCCCCCACGCCCTTAATCCCTGGAGAATATTACTGCCGTGTGAGCACCACAGTGTTCATCAGTCATGCCAATTTGATGGCGAGTACACGTGGAGCCTGTTCTTCCCATCTTGTGATACCTCACTTTGGATAATGGGCTCAAGCTCTATCCAGGAAAATATAAGAGGTGCTAGATCACCATCGTTTCTTTTTTTTTTTTTTTTCTTCGTTTCTTATAATTGAGTAATATTCCATTGTATACATATACCAAATTTTAATAATCCACTCATGAATCGATGGGCACTTGGGTTGTTTCCACATCCTTGCAATAGTGAATTGTGCTGCCATAAACATTCGGGTGCAGATGTCTTTATTATAGAATGTCTTAGAATTCAGTTCTTTGCAGTTGTAGAACTGAGGTGCTCCGCACCCAGGGGCCACCTGCCGTTGCCTGTCACGTGGCCCTCTGCGCAGTATGGCAGTGTGGCACTGCACTTCTTTGACGTCCCCAGGACAGCACCTGCCGCTGCTTCCCCAGTTCCCTTCAAGGGCTCACCTGATTAGGCCAGGCCCACCCAGGACAATCTGTCTCTTGATTAACTCAAAATCAACTGACTAGGGACCTTAGTTACGCAATTCTTTTGCCTTTGTCATATAACGTAACCTAATCATGAGAATGATATCCCATCAATTCAAAGGTCCAGCCAATATTCCAAAACAGAGGACTATACAAGGAATACACACCAGGGTGGGCCATCTTGGAACCACTTTAGAATTCCGCCTACCACAATACGAAACTTTATATCCCTTAGGATATTTTATAGGATTGATGTCTTCTGGGAGGCACTTTCAGAAATGTACTTTTTCTTCCCAAATCCATCAACCTCGTGTCTTAAACTAGAGCGTGAATCTGCAGATGCCTTTGGTCGCTGTGCAGGCAAGAAGAGTTCTG
Source organism: Propithecus coquereli (assembly GCF_000956105.1). Taxonomy (NCBI): domain Eukaryota; kingdom Metazoa; phylum Chordata; class Mammalia; order Primates; family Indriidae; genus Propithecus; species Propithecus coquereli. The sequence goes on from NW_012147919.1 coordinate 532,833, forward strand.
TGGGAATTGCGTAGAAATGAGACTAAATCCCAGCAAAGGGGCATGGTAGTCACTTAGGTTTCTACATTTTGCCCCTGTTCCCCAAACTTCCAATATTTGAAGAGAACATGGAAATCTGGATTTGCATATGAAGTCTTCTGGTGTTTAAATCTGGAAACGTGTTCAAGTTTTAACAGAATGCTTTCTCCCTTTCCCAAAGAGACACGTTTGCAGGCACCACTGGGGATGTTGCATTTGAAAATTGTTGCTGGAATTTTCACTCGCTTTCGAAAGCTACCACGGCCGTTATCTTTGACTTAGAACTCTCGTCTGGGATGTCGTTCACATTCCTACCTGCCTGCAGAGCAGCCTCACGTCGCTCATCTGAATGTTTATGGAGCTCAGAACAGAATGTCCAGGATCAGATGCTTCGTATTTTCACTTCCTCCTCACGTTCACTCCTCCTTCCTGGTGTGGCTGAAGGTGTCCACATCCACACGGTCAACCAACCTCAGACTTCATGGATGTGTTTGAGCCTCTTTCTTTCTGTCACTTTCCCAACACCCAGTTGTCTGAGGTGAAGAAATTGCTCTTCGAAAAGCTGCCTGGAGCCCTCTCCTGGCAGGAGGGCCAGAGGATTCATCTATGGGGAAAGTTAGCTCTTTCTTTGGAAAATCATGCTAATGGAACTTTAATTATAGAATTAAAAGCCTGTCAGGGAGGAAAGTGACAAATTAACCTACTTGGAGGAGAAGTGGAGAGACATCAGACCCTGTTGCTAGCCTGCTGCAAACACCCTAGCACTTTCTGATCAAACTCTGGCTAAAATGCGGGCCTCACCGTGGCTACAAGGCTTTCTGGTCCCTCACGGCCTCTCCAATGTCACCCAAGAACACAGGTGCTCTTCCCAGTGTATCAAATATGCACTCACCGTAGGGCTTGTACAGTAGCTCTTCCTTTTGTCTAAAATGCTTTTCTCTTCAACATTTGCATGATTTACGCCTCACTTTATTCTGAAATTCTCTGGTCAAATGTCACCTTCAAAGAGGCTTTCCCTGATCACCCCAACTAAATCTGCATACCTGCATTCTGTTTTACCCTTCTGCTTTAGCTTTTATAGCACATTCTACTTCCTGACAGCCTATCACTAGTTGTCTGTTTATTGCCTATTTCCTGCAGTAAAATACAAGCTCCTTGAAGGCAACTTTGTTTTGTTCACTTCCCTATTCTAAGAAATTAGAACAGTGCTTGATCCGCAGCATGAATTCTCAGTAAATATTCATCGAATGAATGAATGAATGCAAGAATGGATGAACAAGTGAATGATGATGCTGGTAGTCTAGCAACGAGATATGTTGCATCTCTGCAGAGAGATATTTTGTTGTGCATTTGTTTTCTTTTTCATAAGTTTCTTCTCTTTGCTTTATTATTTCCTTGTTTCCTTTTTTAGATTTGATTTGCTTGTATTTTTCTAATTTCCTAAAGATGTTTAGGTCATTGTCATCCTCTCTTCTGATCTAATACATGTATTTAAAGATAAAAATTTCCTTCTAGGGTCTGGAGTGGTGGCTCAGGCCTGTAATCCCAGCACTCTGGGAGGCTGAGGCAGGAGGATCACTTGAGGTCAGGAGTTTAGGACCAGCCTGAGCAAGAGGAAGATCCCATCTCTACTAAAAATAGACAAAATTAGCTGGGCGTGGTGGCACATACCTGTAGTCCCAGCTACTCGGGAGACAGAGGCAGGAAGATTGCTTGAGCCAAGGACTTTGAGATTGCTGTGAGCTAGGCTGATGCCACGGCACTCCAGCCCAGGTGACAGAGTGAGACTCTGTCTCAAAAAAAAAAAAAAAATTTCCTTCTAAGCATGGCTTTAGCTGAATCCTACATTTCGATGTCAAATAATCATCTAGTCAAAATATTTTCTAATTTCCACTGTGATTTCTTTTAAACCATGAGTTATTTAGGGTCACATTGCTTAATTTCTAACTACTCAGACATTGTCTTTAGCTGTTGATTTCTAGTTAATTCCACTGTGGTCAGAGAACATATTGTGTGTTCCTTTAACCTTTGAAGTTTGTTGAGACCTACTCCACAGACCAGCATGTGACAACTTTTGGTAAATCTTCCATGTGCACTTAAAAAATAACATGCATTGTGCAGTGATTGGTTATTTTGTTCTATAAATGTCAATTAGGTCAAGTGTGTAAATAGTGTTGGTCAACTTTTCTCCATTCTTACTGATTTATTGTCTATTTGTTTATGAGTTACTGATAGAAGTATGTGTATGTTAAAGCCTACCATTATGATCATGAATTTCTTTATTTTTCTTTTTAGATCGGACAGTGTCTGGTCTGTCTATATTGAGGCTATGTTAACAGGTACTTGTACATTTAGAGTCGTTTTATTTTTCTTGTTTTCTTTTTCTCTTTCTTTCTCTCTCTTTCTTTCTTTCTTGAATTTTATCATGTGGCATTGATCAGTTCTGTTGAAAATTCAACTGTCAGTCTCATTGTTGCTTTCAATTGAAGGGAAGCATTGTGTCTTTGTTCTAGATGCCTTCAAGTTTTTTTTTGTCTAGCTGTTAGAGTTGGACATAGGTAAGACGGCCTGCAACAGCCATTTAGCTATTTTTTCTGGAAAGAAGTTTTACATATTACATGGCTTTGGTTTTCTCCAGGTGATGTTGGAGATAGCAACAGGAGGTTGAGGAAATGTGGGAAGATCAGAGGAAGAGAGGTTAAGATAGAAGGAGTAGCTTACTTCAGAGGAGTAGGTCCCAGCAGATTAGCCAATGAAAACATGTAGGGACAGGATGGCACTTTCTGAAAATAACTAGCCCTAGAAATTTGGAAACTGTGATATCCAATATTGAATTTGATATTTTTCTTTACTGTGTGGTACTTCCCTGCAGTAACTGGGATCCAGAGAAGTGAATCAACCCGCCCAACCTCACACAGCTAGTAAGCGGCAGGCTGAAGTTCAAACCCATGCCAGGAACTCCAGATCCCATCCTTGTAGCCACTAAACTACATCAAAGACCATGAACTTTTAAACTTTTCTTGTTACAAACCATAATATGAAATATATCTTGAATCTATACACACATGCTCATAATCAAAACAAAACTTACATTAACCAATATTATCACATCGCCTGTGATGCATCATGAGCTATTCTATTCTATTCCATTCCATATGCTGAATCAACATTAATGGGCTGGTCCCCAGTTTCAAATAAAAACCACTACTAAAGACAAGGTCTTAACTTTAAAAATTGATGAAGTTCATCGCTCTGATTTGCTAGGGAAAACTCAGTGAGAAGGAAGGGCAAAGAGGCCCATTCTTTTTGTCTTTCAGGGATTTTAATAATAAAATAGCTCTGGGTCACCCACTTCAGATCCTTGTAGTAGGCAGCCTTCTTAACCTAAGGTTTCTTAACTTGCAGCTGGCATTGACCAAGTGGGGGTGCCACCTTGGCCTTCTGTATACAGTGGAGGCAGGGACTCGGCAAATGTTTGCGGCCTGAATCCAATAAAGGGTCAGACTAGGGCATCTCAGAACCTTCTCTGTTCTGCCATACTTTCCATTAAACCAACGAATGAAGAAGGCCACAGCATCTTCCTCTGGGTCAGTATCAACAGAAAAAGAACATCCTAGAACAGTCCTTTCTTGGACAATAAACCATTTTCCAGAGTTGCTATCTTAGGCTGCTCTGCCACTGAGGGAGGAAAGAAAAATGCCCCCCTCCGCCCCCCAATCCAGAATTTCCTGCCCTGTCTTGTGGTTGACTTGAAACATTTTCAACTCCCGCCTCCCCCTTTCTCACCATCTCTTCTTCGTGGTTACAGAGGTTATAAATTTGCAAAGGAAATGATTAAGCAAATCCAGAGATCTTGGCCATGGGACCTGATTTTTCAAGGCCCTGGTCTTTGAGAGCTGAAGCAATCTGTCCCCTGAAGGATTTGCACTTGAGTTTTTTAGTCTTAGTCAGGGCTGGGGCATAATTTCCTGTTTTTGTGTTCTCAAAACTGTTAAGCTACTTGTGAACAACTGGCCAGCAGAGATAGGGAGGGGGCAGGGTGGCGAGAGAGGGTTGTGAGCCGGAGGGGAGGAGAAGGCAGCTCGCCTCGGTTCTGGCAGGGCCTCTGCGAAAGTGGAAAGTTTTTTTTTTTTTTCTTTTAGGGCAATGAAGCAGAAAAGTAGAGAGGAACGGCAGATTCTAGACACTGAAGTTGGAGGGTTGAGTGGTAAAGAGGAGAAGAAACAAGTTCTAGTAGGAATTTGGGCTGCTGGACCTGACACTCAAGAACAGCTGATGCATCTCAAGACGTTTCCATAAGCATGAATATTTATTAGACAGTGTCATAAGTGCCAGGCACAGTGCTAACTGCTCTGCATGGAATAGGTCGTTAAATCCCCCCAGCCAGGCTCCATTTTATGGATGTGAACGGGAGGCCCCCAGAAGTGACGTAACTTGCTCGAGGCCACGTGGCCAGCAAGAAGCAGAACCAAGGCTGATTGCGCCCGGAGCCTGGGTTCTCCGCCACCACTCCTCTCTGAAGATAAAGAAGCAGGCACGGCTGTCACCATGACGGGAACATACTGTTCATGCATTTAGACTGAGCCCCTCACCCATGTTGCTCCTGGTCCTTCCTTTCCTGGCAGAGCAGGGCCTCCCACGGTGCTGGGCATTTGGCTGTTTGCTCTCAGATCCTCTGTCCAAGCTTCCCTTCCAACTGGGCTTCCCGGGTTCTGTTGCCAACTGGCTTCTGGAGCGGTTCAGCCTGAGGGAGGCGCTGACTCTGAGATATTTTTCCCCCGCCCCTACCCGAGAGCCCCCTCTGGTGCCAGCCACCCTCAGGCAGCTTCCCACATCCCCACGGGGTGCCGGTCCCCCAGCTCCAGCGACATCGCCCCTTCCCTTTGGCTGTCTCTAATGGTAGTTGTATTTCTAGTACAATGATTTCTACTTCTAATCTATTTCTTCACTTCCAATCTATTTCTACTTCCAATCTCTGGGTGGCCTCACTGTCCTGTGCTCGCCTTTTCAACTCTTCCAGCACCTTCAAAACTAGTGTCCACGTTCACTTTCCTCTATTAAATTACTTGGCACGGGCTAGGTTTTCCCGAGAGGACCTAACTGAGACACAGATCCTTGTACTTGTGACACAGACCTCGAGGCAAGGACTTGGGTGCAGGTTATTTCGCTGGGAAGGGAGCCCAGGAAGCAGAATGAGATGTGTTCGTGAGTATGTCACTGCTGTGGGTGACCGTGGTTCAGTCTGGCTGAGGACCCTCCTGGCAACAGGTAGAAGACACCCCAAAGTTGTCCCACCGAGACATGTGTCACTGGGGTGGGGAAGCTGAGATATTTATCTGCCAGCCCTCATTGGTTAGGGGTTGTTCCTGGGGCCATATAATTTCAGGCCTGTCCAGAATGCCCTGCAGGTGGACTGAACAACTCTCACAGCCCCTGGAGAAAGCCACCAAGAAGAAAAGCAAAGAACAGGGGCCTTTGAGGTGGGAAGCTGTCAGGTAAACTCAGGTGGGCTGAAGAGTGATGGGGAGGGTGCCCATCTGCTACCATGGCAACCTGGCTACTAGTATAAGTAAATACAACCAAGGAAAGCCAGCGGCAGACCCCAGTCCCTTCCCCAGAAATTCTGCTCTCCTTCGGAATGGGATAAACTCAAGGGAAATTAACATTTTTCATCGTCTTCTCTCCTCGATCCTTTCTCTTTTAAGGATGAGGCAGCCAGCCAACTGCTTATGCGGATGAGGAGAGGCTGGGACAAAGTTTAGGGTGTCCCAAAGACTGGGTGGCCTTTCCGCCAATGAAAGAGAAGATGTCTGCTCCACCTCAGGCCAATGTCACCTGCATCCTCATCAGTAATCTCACCGAGCACCTAGTCCCCGAAGGACACTTTGCTCACACGTTCTAAGTGCACGGTCTCGTTTATTCTTTTTGGCAACTCTCTGAAATGAATGCCATTAGCATCCCCATTCTACAGAGGAATAAACTGAGACTCCGAGAGGCGCAGTAATCTGTTCAAGATCTCACAGTCATGATCATCTGGGTGACGGTGGGACCAAATTCCAAATTCATATTTGTGGTATTTGGAAATAAATATTTAAGTGTCCTTTTAAGGGCCAAAGCCATTTAGAAGTTTTATCAAAGTCTTTCTTATAATCTTTAAAGAAGCTTAAAGAGAAAATGATGACCTTTTATAACAAATATGGAGCAGATAGTTCAGGTCACCCAGTGACTATTAGATGAATTGAGTTTGTATTCATCCTACCTGCGGTCAAAATATAAATCTGACTGTGTCACCTGCCAGCTCACATCTCTGCTGCTTCCCCACTGCCCTCGGGACACAGCTTAAACTGCTTACAACAGACTCCTCCCCCCAAGTCCTGGACGATCTGGTCTGTGCTTTCTCTGCAGCGCCCATCTCTTTTGGGTTCTCCCCACGGCCTCCTTCCAGGTGTGCCGAGCTACCTGCCATCGTCTCTGTGGACTCCAGGCCTGTGCACTTGCCTTCTGCTGGGACGCCCTTTGAGAAAGCCTTATTCATTCTTTGTGCGTTAGCTAAACTGTCACCCCCTCCAAGGCCAACTTCCACCCCCTGTGCTCTCGCAGCAGTGCCTTCCTCTGAGTCCCACGACATCCTGCATTTGCTTCTCTTACATTGTATTATTACTGTCCTTTTGCCGGCCTGTTTCTCCCACAGACACAAAAGCACACCTGTAAGGGCTTAGGTTGGGTTTCAGCCTTGGCTCTGCCGTGCGTGTCCTTGGGCAAAGTTGGCGTGTCCTTGGGCAAAGTTGCTTTTTCTCTTTGAGCCTTAGTTTCCTCATCTGTCAAATGGGCAGTAAACAAGGCAGTAAACAAGGTAAGTCATGTGACACACAATGCCTGGCATATGGTAAGATTCAATGTTAGCTTTTATTATCCATCCTATGCATCTTCAAGGCCAGTCTTTGGACCAAAAACTTAGTCGGTGTTCAGTGGGGGCGGGGAGCTCTGCCTAGACCAGTGGTTTTCAAACTTTCTCCTGCATCAGGAGCACCTGGGGGGCTTGTTAGAACACAGATTACTGGGTTCCACCCCAAGAGTTTTTGATCCCGTGGGTCTTCAGTGGGGCTTGGGAATTTGCACTCCTAATACATTCTCAGGTGCTGCTGAAGCCGCTGGTCCTGGGAACACACTTTGACAACCACCGGGCTGGTCACCTGGGGAGGGTGGATTTCTGATTACGGAAATCAAACACTTGGAGCTAAACCAAGCTCACACTAGGGGATAAGGTGACCCACTTCCAGTGGATGTGACCACAGAATATCTCTCCATCAATTTATCTGGGCAACCAACATGCACCGGGTATCTGCGGTGTCCAGGCACTGTGCTAGACACTGACGATGGAACAACGCGGGAGACAGACGAGAAGGCCCAGATCTTGGTAAGCTCAGTCTCACGGCCCTGCTTTGGAGGGCAGGTGTCATCACTACACAAGTCCCATCACTCTGAATTGAAGAGACGTGTTTGGTTTGGGGACTGGCTAACCTTAAAGACACCGACATTAACAATTGCTTTACTGTTTTTTGCATCATTGCATTGCCTGCTCACTACCAATTCACCAGAATGAGCCATCAAAACCGATTATGATAATCCCATAATCCCCTTGCCTGGAACTGCAGCCACCACTGAGCACCGGTTTGGGGATGAAGTCAACCCACGGAACACAACAGAGCAGAGTGCCGGAGAATCAGAGTCAGGTTGTGACCTAACACCTGTTATATGAAGCGATACATTTCCTTATAATTACTGTTAGCCAGAACAGAGTTTAGAGAGTCAAAGCCAAAGCTGTTACATAACACCTATTACACAAAATGATAGATATCCTTATTGTTACTATTATTAGCCAAGCAGAGCAGGGGTTTTCTGTTACTTGGTACTAGAAGTTCCCTGTGGCAGAACAGCTCTCATTTCCTAAGTGCTCGTTAAGTGCCAGCCACGGGGCTAAGTGGTTGGTAGGAACCACCTCACTGCAGGCTCCCAGCACCTCCCCAGGTGGCGTCATTAATCCCATTGTTGAGGGGGAACTCCGAGGCTAAGTCACCTGCCCTCTAGTCCCAGTAGAGCATGATGGGCCAGTAAGAAAGACATAATGCTTTGCAATGACAACAACTTAGTATTTTGCAATGACAGTCTCCCTTGAGCTTCTTCCAAGATGGAGCATGTAACACTGGAAAAAACCAACCAGCCAACCTCATGGTAGTTTGGCAGGCGGGGAATCATCGAAGGCAATTGACCTGCACAGGTTGGCCCTCCTGTTCTACATCTCCTCATTACATCTGATTGCTTTCTACAAGGTAATCAACAAACACTTTTCTGCTGCTTTGGCCCATTTTCCCTGCCAGGCAGTCAGGGAAAAGGCCTGGCTGCAGAGTGAAGAACCCCAGGTCCTGGAGCGCCCCCGTGTGGCTGCATTTAGCCGGAAACGTGCGTCCCTGATTGTAAATCACACACAGATGAGGCCCTTCCATTGCACGCCTTTCCAGAAATGCAGGTGGGGGCTATTTTACCAAGAAGTGCTCATCTGAAAAAACAGAAACGACAACAAAAAATCCATACAGGTACATACCCGTTCCTCTCCGCCACCCGCCCACACCCCTGATGAAATGTAACAAAGGAAGCAGTGACATTCAGTTAGGGACATACAGCTTTAAGTTACACATTGTGTTCAGAAAGCATTTGATAAACTGAAACGTGTGCTAACCTAAGGCGTTATTATTATTATCCTTACTTCTGTGAAATTAGGGATAGCTACTTCTGCTCTGGCAAATTAAAGGGCCAGGGGAGGGAGAGGTGGTATGTGTGCCTTTCCAGAAGAGGGCAACAGAGCCTGAAGAGTTAAACTCCCAGAAAACCAATTTATGCAAAGGGCTGGATCCTGACCAGCACTCAGGCCTGCGCTAAAGATCTGAATTACAAATTTATAGAATTTGCTGTTCAGTAAGTAATTTCTTTTCTTCCTAATGGAGACTGTAATTTCCAGAGGGGCAGTGCCACTTTATTTTCACTGATAGAGTGAACAAAATCTTGACCACGGAGAAGACGCATTCTACTCACCGTGCAAAATCGCCTTTTTAAAAGGCTTAAAGAGGGACATTCAGAGGATGGTTAAAACCAACCCCTGTTGCAAAGCTCATTCCCTGGTTTTCCCTGTGTTTGCACCTTGGGTAAGTGAATAGTTGGAAACATTTTCCTTTCCTTCCTTTTAAGGTAGGTAGTGTAGCTGATTTTATTTTTTTAAGGCATAGATCCACCTGGGACGATCGGACATAAGAAATGACATTGTCAGATCCAGGTGGCAGAAATCTGCTCCCTTCTAGGCACTTTGAGAAGGAGCCAGTGGGACACACATCCTCATCTCTTGGAATCTAATTTAGTGGGACTCCAGGGCTTCTGGACTGTTTGCAAACACACAAGGACAATCCAGCCAGTGTGTGTCCGTGCGCGTGTGTGTGTGTGTGTGTGTGTGTGTGTGAGAGAGAGAGGGAGGGAGAGAGAGAGAGAGAGAGAGAGAGAGAGACGGGGAGAGAGAGAGAGAGAGAATGTGTTTAAATCCCCGATAATTTGTTTAAAGAGCAAGTGGCAAGGGGGGGGGTACGACAAAAACACAAAAATTTCACTTTCTTTCCTTTTTCCTTCCCTTTTTGGCATCTGTTTTGGTACGTGCCTCCCTCCCCAGGATGATGAATTCAAGAGGAACCTCACGGGCTGCTGGGAACAACTGCTCTTTTGAATGGATTCATTTATGGATATCAGTCAAAAAGTCACCGTCAGCTGGACTGCAATGCAGTGTTGTGTGTGTGCATGTGTGTGTGTGTGTGTGTGTGCGTGTATGTGTGTGTCCGTGTGCCCGTGCACAGTGGCAGCCATTTCAGCTCAAAACCTCCATTCTTGGAAAGGCCACTTCTTCTTGACATGGGAGAAGACACACTTCCCTGTGCACCTAAAAATAAATAAGTAAATGAGTAAGTAAATAAATTAATCATCATAATAAAAGGCACCTTTGCCTCTTCCCCCCAGGTCTTAATTTCTCTTTCAGGGCATTTTGTAATGTTTTGCTGGGTATGAGTTTTGCTTTGCCTTTCCCCCCATTGTTTGTTCTGGGTGGCATTTCTGGGAATCCGTGTCCTTAGGGCTTTCCTGGGCTCACTTGGTGAGTTTCGGCTCTTTTTCTCTCTAGTTCAGCATGAGGCATGGAAATTAGTCATTTACTGTTAAATGCATCAGGAATGGGATCTCAACTCAAAACAACAACAAATGCACACAAAACACAAAAGTGGGGTTTTAACGTGCTTTTCTTAAGCTACAACTGGATTTAGAGTTCCCCTAATAAGTCAATTTTTTAGTTTGCTCTGGCTTTTCTTGCCTTTAAAGAAGAACTAAGCAATTTCATTAAAAGATTGTTCTCTTTTTTTGGCCCAGGAGCATAGGAAATCAGTTATAAAAACTGTTGGCATGCTTTGCAAAGAGATTCTCTGCAAAGAACCTTTTTGTTTTGTTGGGGGTGGGGGCCTCGGGAGGGCTCCATCTGCAGTAGTGACTCTGGCCTGAGCTTCTCAGTCCCTTGGTCTGTTTCTCCCCCTCCTGCCTGGGGGCACTTCTCATCTGGGCAAAGAGCCCTGTGCCCAGTGAGGTGAAACTTGCAAATGATACTGTCACCTTCCTCAATGGACTGCAGCCCTGGAGTTCACCAAAGGTCGCAGCAGGCAACCCCCTGTGGTGTTTGGAGACAAAGGAGTAGTAGCTGCCTGGTTTCCTTGAATCATCCCGCGTGCTCTAATGACGGCAACGGTGGAGGGAAAGTCACCCACCAGGAAGGCCTTCCCTGAAGGCATTTTTCCTGCACGGCGCCAGGTTAAACATTCTGATGTGAAACGGCATGAGACAGTTCCCAACTGGTGAGGCACAGACACGAGTAATCTCCAGGTGTGGTCAGGAGGTCTGAAGGAGCTAACCCAGCTGCCGTGAGGAAAAGACCTTTGCCCCTTCATGTGAAAACGTAGAATTCAGCCAGTCCAAGCAGGGAGCCGGCAGGCCCCCAGCAGCAAAGGACCCTCTCTCGGCTTCAGTCTGGGATTTTAGAGACACCACTTGTTTCTGAACACACTTTCCAATGCCTATTTGCTGAAGCCCACGGTATAATTTGCGTAAGAGGCAAACTTGTCCCTAAACTCTAGGTCCATGTCAGGAGAATATTTCAGTGTTTATTTCCAATCAATGTGTGATGATTTGTGTATGTGATAGATTTGTGTGAGCCCATAAGCGGATCTGCATTAGTTATGTGTTTATTTGTATGTGCGTGAATATGAGCATGTGCATGATCTATTCCTGTATGTGACATGTAAGTATGCATGTGTGCATGTGTATGCAAATGTGGGTATCAATACGTGTCGGAACACATATGTGTTTCTCTGTGGTGGACGCCGCCAATGCACACATCCCCCAGCTGTTTAAGGATCGCGGCTTCTCAGCTCAATGGAAGCAGTTCGCCCATCCCACCAGCTCCCAGGGCAGCCCAGGACTCACCACCGAGAGAGGTTCAAAGGCCGGCCCCCTTGCCTCAAGAATGACCAACTGCCTGGTGCAGTTCATGCTCCAGCTGAGAGCAATCCTTGCCCTACTCCTTCCCTGCCCTCTTCTTTTCTCTTCCTGCCTCTCCCTGGGGGCCCAACTCTCAGCACGTCCCATGCATCTGAATCCCTGCCCCGGGCTCTGCTCCAGGCAACCTGGCCTAAGACAGCGTTTTTATATATGTGCATGTGTGTGTATGCAAATACACATGTGCACACATGTGTGTCTGCATGTGCCCACATACAAGGACATCCAGGAGGATTTGGGAGAAAATTATCCTTCAAAGAAGATAATAGAAGAGTATGGATTTTATATTCTGGAACTTAAACCCGTCTAGACATGCAGTAGGAGAGACCTGCTTTAAAAGTTGAAAATTAAAAGATACTTTAGAAGTAAATGTATTTTTTTTATTGAATCAGAAAAAAGAAAGATACAGTATACATGACTATCAGCCAATCATATGCTACTTTGAATTACATTTTAATAGACTCAGGGTCCTATGTATTCCTCTGTACAAGTATTAAAAAAACTCAGGTATTTGCATAATCTGTAAATTTTTATTAACTGAGGTTATGGGAAGGGTTTTATCAGAGCACATCCTGAGAACATTAGGAAATTACAGACACATCTGAAGCAAGTGTCAGACGGAACAGATGAAGCAAGCCCCTCAGCCATCTGAGAAACATTAATAATGTAAGATTGCAGAGACCAAATCTTTGTTAGGGATACGGGATGCGGGACAAAAAGGGAGGCCGTAGCGCCCCCTCGTGTTGTAAAATAAACTTGCAACTTCATTTATTTGCATTATTTTTTTTTTTCCGAGTTGTAATCCTTGTCCTTGTCACTGAGCCTCAAAAGCCATTGTTTTTCCAAATCATTTTAAGCCCTCTCCAGTCAATCTTTTCCCTCTCATCAATAAATTTCAAGGACTTTATTTGAAAAACAACTCTTATTCTTTCCTTTTTTCATGCCCCACACACTCCATTCCAGGAAATTGGCAACCACCCAACGCAGCAGCCCGGGTTCTCCCTCCTTGAAATGCGAACTTAAACAAACAGATTTTCCTCTCCCTTTTTCAAGCTTACAGGATGAGCACTTACTTACTGCAAAGCTTGATTCCCTCTAGCAGGCATTTTTTCTTCGCAACTTACTTCTCACTGACATTTTTCATAACGTAACCTGAATGCATTCCTCCACACTTTCCCTTCCCTGCTTGGCAGTCATCAACTCTTCTGACCTAACTAGTTAACTTGCTAAACCACCTTTACAGTTATTTACCCGAAAAGACTGGACCAGAGACATAAATAATACACCTCAGTATATAACAGCCTGGGCTTAATTTGTATGCAGAATTTCATGTCACGGCTATCAGAATATATACATGGAGTGTTTGGGGAGGAGGTGGGGTAAGGAGGAAACATCTTGGTGGCAGGAGAACCCGGTGGGAACTGTGGCGATTGTTTACTTGGATTTGCCAACTGGTCCGATGGCTACTGGGTCTGTTTGCACTTGTGCGTCCAACATCCGCTTTGGTCCCTGGAGAAAAACATAGAGAAGTGGTAGCCTGTTGAAGATCTGTAATATCAACAGCAACAGTGGCCAATTATGGCATTTACTCTGTGCTAGGTGTTGCGGTAAATATTAATACAGGTATCTTAGCCATGAGTGGTGGATACGAGAATGGTCTCCAATCAGATGCTCAGTTATGCTACTTTCTAGCTTTGTGAAATCTTGGACAAATTAGTTAACTCTTTGTGTTTTGCTTTCTTCATCTTTAAAATGGGAATGATAAAACTTATCTCAGAGAGCTGCTCCCGAGATAAAGTGAGTCATGCTTGTCATGCACTTAGAGCGGAACCTGGGGTGTAGAACCCCCCCGCCATTCTACCGCCCATCTGCTCCCCCTCCCCAGTCACCGTCTGGCTACATCACCCTGTTTTATTTTCTCACAAAACGTATCACTTTCTGAAGGGACTGTAGCACCTATTTTACTTGTCTAGCATCTGTCTCCGCCGCCAGAACGTAAGCTCCGTGAGTTCTGTCTCAGTGCCCTGCGGGTGCCTGGCGCCTAGTGGGTACGCCTTCATATTGACTGAGCGTGGGGAAGGAATGCTGCGACGTAGGTACTATTATTATCGTTCCACTTTTTCTGTCAAATGTCACTGATAAAAAGCAAAATTAACCCTACCTGTATATAGTTCTATGAGGTTAGACCGACACATGTAACCACCGCCAAAACTGACGTATCGAATGCTTCTATCACCTCCCAACCCCTCCTGTGCCCCTCTGTAGTCAACACCTCCCCACCCCAGACCCCAGCAACTGCTGATCTGGTCTCCATCCCTAGAGTTTTGCTTTTTCCAGGATGCCATATCAGTATCATATGGAATCAGAGAGTATGTAGCCTCTCAGCCTAGCTTCTTTCACATGGCAGAGTGGATTGGAGATTCGTCCATGTTGCTGCATGGATCAGAGGTCCTATTTTTTTTGGCCCCTTTTACAGTAGAGGGTAGTAGAATATAAGATTGTATCTCATACACTAAGGTATATACATATATATAGTACAGAGTAGTACAACAGAGTGTATATATAGTATAGTACATATTGGTAGTATAGTGTAGTATATGACAGTATAATATATGATAGTATATATTTTATAGTATACATAGTATATATCTAATACAGTCAATATAGTAAATATATCACAGTTTAGTACAGCATAGAATATAGTACCTTAAATATAGTATCATATAGTATAGCATAATATATACTATAATATAATATGGCATAT
>NW_012147919.1:551120-552652 GCF_000956105.1 Propithecus coquereli
GTAGGGTCCCCTTGTGCCTCCCCAGCCCTGCCCCTGTCCCTCTTCCTCTTCTCATTCTGCTCCACCCACACGCCTCCTTTCGTTCCTTGAAGAAGCTTGTTCTCGAAGCAGGCTTCACGTTGCTGCCACCCCCACTGCTGTGCCACCAGGGCTGCGTACCACTGCTGCTCCTTGTCCAGCAGGTCTCAGTCTGTTCCCACCCCCATCCCCAAGTCAGACTGAGCATTTGCTGTCGCCCAGTGAGGACCAGTGTTCTCAAGTCTGGATCCAAGGGCCCGGACAATAGGGTTCTCAAAGGGATTCTCAGAGCACTCCGTGGTGAGTATAAATAGAATGAGGGTTTCCAGCTCATTCAACTTTTCACGGACGTCATTCCAATTTTAGAACTACCAAAATTGTTGGCATAACTCTTTCACTGTGACATTCCAGACAAAACGTACAATCGTATGTAAGTTTTTCCTTTTGAATAGTGTAACTATAGTGTTCCCAAGGTAGTAACCTTCGGGAATTTGGGTTCCAAAGTGGTCTAGAGAATGGGTTTGGGGGCCAGGCATAGTAACAACTTAAAAAAGAAAAAGAAATTGAATGTGGTAAAAAGCTATGTATTCCTTGTTTAAATATGTAGGATAAACCAATTATTATGGAAATGTAAATACTACTAATATATGCCATGGCAGTCATTGCTGTCCATTTGCATGAGTGTGATATGAGCAACATTACTGGATAATTCCCTATGAGCAGCCTAAGAGTAACAGTAACAAATAGAAACTGCTGTGGACTGAACTGTGTCCCCCAACCCCAAATTCATGTGTTGAAGCTCTAACCCACAATGTGATTATATTTGCAATAGAAAGTAATTAAAGTTAAGTGAAGGCATAAGGGTGGGGCCCTGATCCAACAGGGTTAGTGTCCTTATGAGAAAAGACTCTCTCTCTCTCTCTCTCTCTCTCTCTCTCTACCATGTGAGGACACTCAGCAGGGTGGTGGCTGTCTACAAGCCAGGAAGAGAGCCCTCATCAAGAACTAAACCTTGCTGGCACCTTGATTTGTCTTTTCCAGCTGCCAGAACTGTGAGAAAACAAATTTCTGTTTCTTAAGCCTCTGTTTACAGCATTTTGTTATGGCAGCCATGCTGACTAATACACCAGCTAACGTTTACTGAGCCCACGGTGCAGAAATGTCCTATGTGTTTTAATGTATGAATTCATCTGACAACCCCTTAAAGTAGTACTTTTCTTTCTCCATTATACAGATGAGGAAGCTGGGGCACTGAGACACTGGTAATTTCCCCAAGTCACATAGCTAAACAATGGCTGAGCCAGGATTTGAACCCAGACAGTTTGAGTCTACAACTCATGCTCTTAGCCACTTCTATTTCCAAAACTAGCAGAAGAATATTTGATGTCATTTTTTGTGGACGTATATTTTTAGGGTTAAAAAATAAATGTAAGCCGGGCATGGTGGTGTGTGCCTGTAGTCCCAGCTACTTGGGAAGCTGAGGTAGGAGGATGGCTTGAGCCCAGGAGTTTAAG
>NW_012147919.1:552702-556603 GCF_000956105.1 Propithecus coquereli
GGACCAGATTGCTGGGCTTCGCATCCCAGATCTACCCCTTCCCAGCTGTGTTACTTCGGTCAAGTTGCTTAGCCCTCTGCACCTTAATGTTACCATGGGTAAAATGGGAGTTCCCGCAAGGCAGTTGTGAAGATTAAATGTTAGTATGTATGAAGTGCTTTGAACAGTATGTGTCACACAGTAAGTGCTATAAAAGAGTTAGGGTTGCTATTTTTAGTGGTGGAGGTCTCCAATAGCTGTGGGTATCTATGGAATGGAATAGTCATGAGTGATCAAAGGGTTTAGGCCAGCTTGTTCCTCGTAACTACCCGCCTCTATTGCAGCACGAAGGCTAACCTCAATTCACGGGCCCACTGCTGGTGTTAGTGTTATTCCTTGTCTTGATCCCTGGATCAACCCATATTCCCTCGGATCCTGGGTATGACTGCTTATTTCTCCTGAGGTTATGCTTGACCACCTTGCTTATAATTTAAGTAATGACCTTCAGGCTCTCTGTGTTTTCCAGGATTTAAATTATCCTAAATATACTTAACATTTACTAGTGTTATAGTTCACTCCATCTACCTACCCATCCATACATCTAATCATCCATCCTTTTATTCATTCATTCAACAAATACTTAATTGAGTGTCTACTATGTTCCAGCCACTATCCTGGGGAGGACAGCATTGTCCATCCGTGAATGGACAAGGTCACTGTTTTCCCAAAGCTAACAGTCTAGGGAAGGAGAAAAACTCTGCCTTCAGGCCTCTCCTTGCTTCCTGTACAGGCTACATTGAGGTGCCACCTCAGATGTAATCACCTCCGAGAAGCCTTCCTGACACTCTCCCCTCAAACCGAAGGCCAGGCCAGGTCCTCACCTTCAGCCTTCCTCCATGTGGCTTCCCCCCCGCTACTGACTCTTCCCACACTCAGCAACAGCCATGGGCTCCAGAGTGGCCAGGGCTGTCTATCTTGCTCTCTGCACCTAGCGCAGTGCCTGGCACACAGTAGGTCTTCAATAAATATTTGTCTGCTGAATGTCCAGCCAGCCCCTGTCCAATCTGTCCCCTTTGGAGGTGGGAACCACACCCCTTGCCAGAGAGCCCAGAAAGAAGAGGCAAAAAAATCTGCCTACCAGGCCCTTAAAGAAGCCCCCGAGGGACTGCTGCCGCTTCTCAGGTCTCTTCTGGGACTTGTCGCCATTCTGCAGCGAGTTGGCATCCCCTGCGGCCGGCCCTGGGCATTGCACTGGGTCTTTGGCTTCCTGCTTGCTGCTCTTCTGCTTGCTCCCCTCAGCTGCCGACTTCTTGTCCTTGGAGGAGCCCTCTTTGGCCTTCTGGGCTGCTCCTGTGGGTTCTGGCTCCGGCGGCGTGGTGGCCTTCTCTGCAGAGTCCGCTGTCTACAACAATTGCAGACAAAGTACATTGTTAGTGGTTGCAAGACAAGTCTCAGTAGCAGGGGAATACATATGTTATTACAAAATAGAGATGTTCTAACGTTGGGTGGTATCTACATTTTCATGAATCCCTGGTGAAATCAAAAAAAGAAAAAGTGCAAACACTTATCATGGTATGAGGTCATGGTAGGGGACATTTATTTATTTATCTAATAATTCATTAATTAATTTTATGCTTTCCCAGCAAGCATTTTTTCCCCCTTCTTCTGGTCCCAGGACTTGGATTTTCCTCGGGGAACCACCTTTCTCCCTCTCCCCTCCACTGGTCCAGGCAAACCAACTCTACCCCTGGACACGGCACGTGACTCAGGCCTGGCCGATCAGAGCATTGCATGTGATTGGGCTGCTGTGATGGGGTCAGCATAGGCAAACGTGGATAAAGCCTGAGCTAACTGCAGAGCTTTGCTAAAATAATCAAGAGAGACCTGCCCCTTTCTATTGGATTTGAAACCATGAAGAGGTAAGAATGGAGCTTCCAGAGCCACCACTATTTCTGGGGGGAATCTGCCTGAAAAGAAAGCCAACACAGAGAAGAGCAGAGAGAGAAAAAAAAAAGAAAGACCAGGCACGGATGATACTGCGTGTGCTCCTGGATCTAGCTGTTCCTGAAGTTCTTTTATGTGCAAGCCAGCTTTGAGAACGTTACTCCCACGAGCAACCACATGTGACTTTTTTCTTGGGGATGCTCATTCTTTCCCTCATGATTATGTCTACCTTAATTATGTCCTTTTGCTTCATGAAATGGTGGTAAGAGAAGATGATTATTTTATCTTTAGTTTTGAATATATATCTTTCTATAACAAAGTGAAAGATTATACAATCCTACATGGTTTCTACAATCTGGAGGGATGAGGCTGTAAAATCCGAAATTCTAGAAAATTTTGGGTAAATTACACATAACAAAAAAATCCATTATGAAGTAGAAACCCTTTTCCCATCATTGACTTGAGCTGAAACGTCTGTGGGGTCCAGACAGATCATGTAAAAATAAAAAAGAAGCTAGGGGTAAGAATAAAATCCCAGGGAGATCTTATTTCCCCTGCTGTAAAAGCAACATGGGTCCAGAGAAATATTTCTCCAGTGTAATAAAAGCACCGGTTCAAGCGATGATGGCTCTCATGTTGGGGAGACAATTTGGTGTAGAGAGGCTTGTGGTGAATTCACTGTTAATGCCGTGTGTGAAGGGGCCACAGCTGCTTGCACCCAGCTGAGAGACAGCTCGCAGCCCCAGTGGGGTCAGATCTTCTGTTTTTTCAAAAGAACCTTGGAATTGAGTTTTCTAAATGCAAAATATGTCAACTATTAAATATTGACTTCAAAAATTTTAAAACGGTGACCATGGCAAACAACCGTACCACAAGTCTCCCTGTGGGCCACACGTGACCCACTGGATACGTGTTGATAAGCCTGATTCATGAAGTTCTGTACTGTCCTCAGATAAAAAGTTCTCTGACAGGGTTAACGCAACCAAAGGAGAAACGTCATTCCACACCAGTGAATCAAGCACACCCCTTAGAAATAAGTGAGAGAACAAACAGGTGAGACTCCGCAGCCCCGAAGGCTCCACAGGTGCTGTCCAGAGGGTGGAAGTCCTCGGAGAAAAAAGCGTCGGACACCCACCGTGCCCGAGAAGCTGCTGTACAACCGCACATCCTGGACACCCCTGTCCGAGCCCAGCTGCCAAAGCTGCAGCAAAGGCTGAGCTACAGATGCCCACGTGCAGCAGACGCCCCCTTACACTGAAACAGAAACTCTCACCGCGATGCTCTTCAGAAAGGCCAGAAACCAGAGACCCCAGTTCAAACAGTTGTTAATTGTTTTGGTCCTGCGGATTTTAAAATACAGTGAGTGGCTAAGAGCTCAGTGTCTGGAGTCAGAGGGACCTGGCTTGATTCTAATTCCATCGCGCCCTTGCTGCGTGACCTGGAATAAACTGACCTCAGTTTCCTCATCTGTATGGGAGCCATAAAAGAAATGACATCTCGTGGTGGTGTGAGATTTAATTAGCTAAGAACAGAAAGCTGACGTGGCGCGGTGTCTAGCCCGTGTGAAATGCTAAACGTAGAGTGACCAGTCATTTGGGTCTGTCTGAGAGTGAGGGGGTTCCAGGACATGGAACCTACAGTTTTAAAACCAGGGAAGTTCCAGGCAAACTGGGATGAGTTGGTCACCCTGGCTTAACATTGCCGGTGGTTATTCTTTTTAAGGACAACTGTGTGGGTCTGGCTCAGCTGCTGCACCCAGTAACTAATGTTGACTGTGACACGTAGGGTCCCCTTGTGCCTCCCCAGCCCTGCCCCCGTCCCTCTTCCTCTTCTCATTCTGCTCCACCCACACGCCTCCTTTCATTCCTTGAAGCAGCTTGTTCTCGAAGCAGGCTTCACGTTGCTGCCACCCCCACTGCTGTGCCACCAGGGCTGCGTACCACTGCTGCTCCTTGTCCAGCAGGTCTCAGTCTGTTCC
>NW_012147919.1:568358-573951 GCF_000956105.1 Propithecus coquereli
TCTTTCTCTTTTTAGTAGAGACGGGGTCTCGCTCTTGCTCAGGCTGGTCTCGAACTCCTGAGCTCAAGCGATCCACCCGCCTCGGCCTCCCAGAGTGCTAGGATTACAGGCGTGAGCCACCACGCCCGGCCCAAAGTTGAGATTTAAAAGAAAAAGAATTGGGATGAAAATTTAATATGGGGTGAGTATATCAGCAATATTGTTTACTAGATCAGCCTCATTACAACAAATTCAAGGAACTGGATCTACCAGAAATTTCCAGGAACAACAAAGGTTATGAGTCTGAACTTTGTGTTTTATCATGATGCTCACTTGCAATGGAATTGGACTAGTCAGACAAAATTACTCAGCCAAGTAATTAACTTTTATTTTAATGACAAATATACTCAGAAAACTTCTAAGCGAGCCATGCATTCGTTTTCTTCTCTTTTGCCTTGCTGGCATTTTAGGTAAGTGTAACAGCTCAACACATAAAAACGATGTTTCCAAAGAAAACATTACTAAGGGAATTATAAAAATGGAGCTTATGGTTGTTCTACCTCCCTCTACGCCTTCAAAGAAAACCAGCTGCAGAAGCACAAAACCCAGCAATAGCACGTGGGTATAAGAGTGAGCTTTAGAATCAACAAAAATGACAACTAAACAAACACCTGAGTTTGAATTCTGCCTCCACCATTTACCAGCCCTGGGGCTATGGGAAAATCACGTAACACTCTTGAGGCGTCCTCGTCCTCACAGGGAGAGCATTTGTTCCACAGGGTTCCATATGCACAAATGAGATAGTGCATGCGATGTACTTAGCGCAGTGCCTGCCATGTCATAAGCACATGATAAATAAATGGAAGCTGCTATTGTTATTACTATTAATGCTAATAACTGAAAAGTGCCAAATGACTACAGAGCCCCTTTAAGGGTAGGAAGGAAAGCAAGTCACTGATGGAGGAACTGCTCAAATAGATGCTTCTGAAAAGCAAAAGCAAATCAGTATTAATATTTTAATACTCAGGGGAGAATTTGAGATCAAGACCTTTGGCTAGGAGACTCTTGTTTTCTCTTGTTTTTTGTTTTGTAATTATCATTATAAATGACCCTCTTTTCCGTTCCAGATAGTAAATTTCAACAGGTTTTATTAGACTTATTTGATCTAATGTAATCAACAAAAAAACTCTTATTTCATGACTGTCACCTTATCTGGGCCTTTAATTTGCCCAGTATTGAAGCTCGCAGTATTTCTCTAAGCCTCAGAACATTATTCCAACAAAGATTTTCTTATAAAACTAATGGTCCAAAGAAAGAGACACGAGGAGGATTGAATGAAATAATGTATGTGAAAATCGTCTGGAGGAGCAAAGCACTTTTAAGTGCAAGGTGTTATTAATACTGACGAATTATAAATCCGTGCCTATGTATTTCTTTGAAGGTCCATGTCCTTTTCTTAGGGACATTATTGTGTATTTCACTAAGGTTTTCAACCCGAAGACAAAGAAACATCAGTCTGTACTCTGCATAAAGTTTAGATCCTTTTACGTGGAAAGTGGGCTTTCCTTCCTCTATTAATTGTTCTATTAACACAAAGGCCAGTCTTGTTATAAACGTGTCATAGCTATGTTTCTTTAGAAGAGAGAACAAAGTAAGTGAACTATGTGACCCCATGGTTTTAACTAATCTATTCAAGCAGCAGCTCCTACTGCGTGCCAGGCACCATGCAATGTGACGTCAAAATAGAAAAGACTCTTTGCTGCACAGACGTTCTGGGCAGAGGTGGGAAGGTGTAGGGGAGACAAATGAATTACTACAATTTGTAACAAGTAAAATGAAAGAACAAGATGTAGTGATGGTCTCTTTGAGGAGGTGACATTTATGCCAAGACGTGAAGGGGAGAAGGAATTTTCCACGTGGAAAAGAGGGAGGAGCGTGTGTGAAAACCTTTGATAGGAAACAGCTGAGGAACTCTAGCTTGTTTGTGCTCGTGTCTGCAGAGCTCAGCACAGTGCTTGGAATACAGTAGGTGCTTAATCCAGGGATGTTCAATGAGGTGGCTGTGGCTGAGAATGGCACAGAAAACAAGGCTGGAAAGAAGAAAGAATACGCCAGCTAACCCCACCACCAAATTGAGTTCAAGGCCACTTACTTGGTAGCTGGAGTCTTTCCCATTTATTTCTTCTGAGTGGGTGATCCCTCCATCCCCTTTCACTGACTAAAATAACAAACAGACAACGGCCTTTCAGCTACCACAAGCACAGACACAGGGCAAACACGAGGAGCAAGGCAAAGGGAAGACCAGCTAAAAATATACTGCTCATGAGATGTACGGGTTGCCATGCAATCTTTAACCAAAGTCCGATTATGTCCAAGTGTTGCACTCCCCAAATAACAACAACAAAAGTTCTAAACCCTGGGATTATATCACTCTGGGATAAATACATGATAATGAAAATACCAACACCGGAAACAGGATATGGTTGAACATATTAAATGAATGCATAACTGAACGAACAACTGACTCATTAGTAGCCTCCACTGATAACATTTAGGTGGTTGTTGTGTGTTTTGCTGTATTTCCCCCAGTAGGGACATGAATTCTCCAGTGGAGTTGAGCATTCTGTTGCCCATCCTTCAGTGCCTCCCATAGCCAGCAGCATCAGTGACGGGGCTGGGTGGGGTTGTCTTTGACTCCTTAAGCCCCATGCTCTGAGCTAATGGTTCTAAAAGTATGATTCCAGGACCAGCAGCTTCAGCATCGCCTGAGAACCTGTTAGAAATGCAAATTCTGGAGACCTGCTTCAGATGTACTGAATCAAAAACTTTGGGGAGGGGGCTGAGGCTCACCAGTCTGTGTTTCAACAAGCCCTCCAGGTGGCTCTGGGGCAAGTTTGAGCATCATTGCTCTGAGCTAACCAGCCATAGACAAGTTCGGAACAATCTGGGGTCTGTGATTTTAACTGTGCATTTAGTATTGCCCTATGCTTGATAAAATACCTAAGATACCTGGTAATGAATCGCTCAGTTCTCATCAGCAGTATCGACTCGTGTCTAATCCTCGCATATTTGGTTATTGCATAATATCTCCTCTTTCCAACTACGGAGGGAGGGTCAAGAGTGGGGGTTAAGCAACGTGGATCAAAGAGGAAGACTCCAGAATCCACCGTTATCAACTTGGCTCTCCCCTTAGCAGATGGCAAGAATCCAGAACACATGGACTAAGAACAGCAAAAACGCTGAAGGTGCTCAAATACTTCCTGACTGATAAATGTCCTGTGTCTTTGCTATCTGAGATACGGTGCTCACAGTAGAGGCAATAAAAATTATTATTTATGAAGGCTAATTTTAGTGGGGTGCTTACAAAGCGCCAGGCATTGTGCTAAATGAGATAATAACTTGCGTTATTTCATTTATTCATTACATCAGAACCTCACGATAGAGGAATAATTATTTTCTTTATTTCACAGGTAAGAAAACGGAAGCTTAGAGACACCAGCATGGGTCATGGAACTAGCAGGTTTAGGGCCAGGATTTGACAGCAGGCAGTGACTCCATTTCCATCCTCTAAACCACCCCCCACACTACCCCCAGAAGGCAGGAGGTACCACTCACTCAACAATGTCTACTGGGCATTCACTATGAAGTTACTTGATGTTAGATTAGGCAAAATGATAAGAGCCTGCACAAGATAGGGGCTGCCCAACCACAAATACGGAGGTTTGTGGGACATGCCCATTGTCAGGGGTCCACTGTGCTCATCTTTAGGTGTTGCTTGGTGCTGCTCTCAATTCAGAAGCCTGACTAGGACCTCCAGTGGTTTAACAGTGTGTGAATTGCCATGTCCTCCTCTACCCCAAAGCTACATTCACAGAGTTTGGCAGAGGGCAGAACCTTGATACGTGCTTCAAGATTGGTTAGGACTAAAAGAAGTGGTGTCTGGAAGGTCCATGTCCTTTTCTTAGGGACATTATTGTGTATTTCACTAAGGTTTTCAACCCGAAGACAAAGAAACATCAGTCTGTACTCTGCATAAAGTTTAGATCCTTTTACGTGGAAAGTGGGCTTTCCTTCCTCTATTAATTGTTCTATTAACACAAAGGCCAGTCTTGCTTGAGAAGGTTTAGAAGAAGAATTTCACTGTCTTGGTTATTGCTCCCCTCCCTGTGACCAGCTCTGTCGGCCTTCCCATCACACCCGAAGGTGTGAACACCTGGGGGTTTCATTTAGCTTCTAGAATTCAGGCTGTGTTGTAAGAGCCCTTCCTACTCAAACACATTCCCAAGCAGCTCTTAGAATATGGCTTCCTGCTCACATTAGTTGGCCTTTGGGGAATGCTGAGCAGCAAAAACCAAATGAACAATATGGCTTTTTAAGCAAAAACTGAACGGACATTAGGAGTCATGCACGGCCCTTCCACCACCTTCTCAAGAATAAAGTTCTCTTTTTCTCCCCGAAAGAGAGAGGGATTTTTAACTTCCCTTTAGCAGTTTCAACTTGGCATCTGTTCGGTACTCTGCCAGTTTAAGGTTTCAATTTGCTTTCTTCCCCCTCCCTTTCTTTGATAGTCCTCAGAGGAGAATTTGGATTGAATCGGAAGGCTAGGCTGGCAGCAGCAGATCTCAGTCAACGTCGTGAGGACAGACCTTCAGGCTGTCAGGGAGATGGTTGCAAAGAGGTTGAACCTCTTAAAAAATAAAAAGGAGAGGGAGAGAGAGAATCTCAAGCTTTTCAGTGATTTTCCTCTGTTATTTATTCTGAAGCATATAAAGCTGTATGTTTGCGAAGGTTTAGACTAAGGATCTTATTATTAAGCCTATCTGAGATCACTTCCATAAACGTAGTTATTATTAATAATCCTTCCCTCCCTCCCTTCCTCCCTTCCTTCCTTCTTCCCTCCCTCCCTCTTTTTCTCTCTCTTTTGCTTTCTTTTTCTTTCTATTTCTCTTTATTTTCTCTTTATTTTCTCTTTGCACTGCCCTCTTTCAAAGACAACTCAGAATAATCCATTTTGGGCTTTGTATTCCAAAGATCGTAACCACAGAAGCTTATTTTTTCCAGCTGTCAAAAACAGCAAAGTTACTGTTTAAAGAGACTAAAATTCTTCCAGAAACTACTTAATACTTTGAAGAACAGTTTAAAGACTATGAAATAATTTCAGAGATTTTTCCAGTTTGATACTGAGCAACTTTCTTCATGGAGTTTATTTTTATTCATGACAGGCAACGGTGAAGTGCCTCAGGGCATTCGGCCTGCGTTTTGAGATGGAATCCAGTTGTGGCATCCAAGCCCTGCATATTAATGAAGTCATTTCTTATTTCTGTCATTGTGTTGTGCATTCCTATAGCTTGATACTCCAAGGAACGTTTGAACCATCTCCAATATATATCACTTAGATATTCAAAATTCTAACAGAAATGTTTGGTGGTCAGTTCGCATTTCTTTGAAAGGAATATAAATGTATTTTTGATGACAATATAACTCAACCAAAGTTGAGATTTTTTTTTTTTTTTTTGAGACAGTCTCACTCTGTTGCCCGGGCTAGAGTGAGTGCCGTGGCGTCAGCCTAGCTCACAGCAACCTCACACTCCTGGGCTCAAGCGATCCTACTGCC
>NW_012147919.1:576031-577991 GCF_000956105.1 Propithecus coquereli
AAACCCAAATTTTTCTAACAATATCTGAAATTCATTTGAAATATTTATTTATTTGGCTCAAAAACCCCCCAAAACCCTTGGAAATGAGCCAGATGCTTCTCTTGTTTCCAAGAACTTAGAAGAGGTTGTCTTTTTTTTTTTTCCTGCATAAATCCAAAGACTCTAAATCAGTTTGGAAGCCATGAACATGTTATCAAACAATGTTTCCTAAAAATAATTGCTAGAGTCAACTTCCAGGAGCCTACCCAGTGGGGATGTTAACACGAGCATAAAAGCAGGCATACAAGGATCTTTATGCAGGTTAGTGAAGTAATTGAAATAATCTGTGTCAGACACTCGGTGTGTGCTCACTAAATATGGGGATAGAGTTAAAAATAAATGTCTGTTTTCCTCATTAGCTTTTATTCTCCATGAGGAAAGAGACAGCATCTGTTATGCTCATGGTTGCATCCCTTGTGCCTGGAATGTAGCGGGCACTCAATAATTATTTGTTGAATAAGTGAATGAAAGAAATGCAAAATGTTGGAAGCAAGCCAAATATCCATCAAGAGGGAGATGGGTAATCTGAGTACGATAAATCCAGACAACATAATTCAAAGAAGTTGTTTTAAAGAATGAGATAGTCCCCTGTTAGGGGTTGCAAATTCAAATACATACAGGGAAAGGGCCAGTAACATAAATGAGCGAGCTGGGCTGGGTGTGACAATAGGGAGTGGTGGGGAGTTCGGCAAGCTGGAAAACCCATCTTTTGTGTATTTGAATTAATCATAATGTAAATATAATCTTCTAATGAAAACAAAACAGAAAAAAAGACAATAATTAGGATATCTGTAATTTTAGGGGAAATCCAGCAATCCTGAGAGCAGGGTTTAAACTTTAAAAGGAAAGAATTATGTCCGAGTTCCTCTTTTCATGGGCAATAGGTAATAAGAACAATGGACAGAGAAGTCCAGACACTATGAATCTGCTGAGGATGGCGTGGAAAAATGTGTCCTCGCCTACCTCTATCCCCATTCTACAAAGAATGAATTCCAAAGGACCTTTTGTTTCCAATTCATTCCCCTAACCATTTAGACTTACCTAGTTCTACTGCCAAAAAATTTCCCCAAATAGCTCTGGAGATAAGTTTAACATGGGACTTCATTTGAATTTAAGAATTTGTTTTGGATGGATGCAGTGAGTGGTTTAGAGGTTTTTTTCATGCTCTACTTGGACTTTTTTGTATTTTTCCCTCTTTTAAATGAAGAAGCTTCGTGTTGGTTATTTGGAAAAGACTGTCATTCTATTTGCTATTTTTTTTTCTATATCTCTCAATTCCATCCAGACATGAGAAAGCTGATCACCATCAATATTATGATGATCTATTTGGGGATCCCATTTGTAAGTTAGATGAGTTGCCAGAAACAGGCCAAACGTTCTTTTCTTCCCTGGAATCCTGTAAACATTGGTTTAAAAAAATCTCAAATCTTAATCTCCATTTTCAGCACCAAATTGCAGATCAAATGGCCAGCAATGTAGAAGGGGTTTTGGCCATATGGCAGGCCTACTACTTATTCCAAACTTTTTCCTTCATGAGAGTCTAACAAGAAAAGAAAACGATTCCAGCCAACAATTTCTAACATAATTATTTCTAATATGCCTCAACTCCCACTGGCATGGGTTTGTTTTGTTTTGTGACTAGAAAGAATTCCTTAACAGGTTGAGCCTGTGAAATTAGAGAGTTGCTTTCTCAAAGGATTAAACTCCTAAATACTCCTGAAAATAAAGGCGCACTATAATGAAATTCTTGTTTTTCATCAAAAGAGAATTAAACCAATGACCTTTTACATGGATTTTTGGTTTTTGTCCTCCAACTGACTTAGGTTTTGTTGCATTATATTACTTAAGTTCCTGGTTGTTTAGATATTTAACGTACATGACTATAGACACCAAAAGATGTCTGTCCAAATTTTTCTCTATT
>NW_012147919.1:578686-581469 GCF_000956105.1 Propithecus coquereli
ATGTTACAAAGGGAGTTAGCAGGGGTTAAAAAAGGGTTAAAGACTATTAGCAATAAAATGAAACTTTATGATTGAATCAGAAGGAGAAAAGGAAATTTTCTCACTGCACAATTCCTAGTCCATTCCTATCCCATACACACCACCTGCAATTACGTGTCATGCCAGCTATGGCACGGGGCCTGTGTTCTCGGACGCTGACCTAGGTATCGCAGTTCTCCCGTACAGGAAGCAAGCGGCTTACCATTTGTCTGAGAAACGCCATCAGGGAGGTTCTTGGTGGTTTGCTTTCTTCTCTTTTGAGTTTGACTTCTGCGGGTTCAGGTGTAGCATCTCCTTCTTCGCTGAGATCCACTGTTTGTAAGGCTGAGTCTACTTCCGCGGACTTTATAATCTCTACTGGTGATTCACACACCACCTGGATTATTTTGCCAGGTAATAAGACAATGAAAAAAAAAATTCCCCCCAAACACGTTTTATAGAATGGGGTCCTGGTTGCCCCCCTGGCCACACAGTAGCTACAGATTTGACTCTACGGCCATTTCTACACAGGTACATCTTCAAGCAGAAACACGTTGTATAATGTGCTCTTAAACAGTCAATTTCTGAACAACTGCCAAATTGACGTGAAGTGCAACATTCCTTCCCCGCTGAAGGTACGAGGCACACAGAGGAGGTCCCTTTTGCCCTTCAGAGAATGCCCAGTACCCTTCCCCTCCTAGTAAGCCCACCTTTGGTCTGCCCCAAAGGTGAATTCCACCTGGCCTGTGTAGAAATCAGGAATAATCATTTTCTTAAGAGTCAAGCCTTAGAGACAGTAACCATGACACCATCCAGTCCACATCTTAGTTCCCCTGCACCTGTGGAAAAACCGTCCTCTCTGCAGAAAGGGCAGTGTAAACACCACTCAGTTTGGTCAACTGGCCTTCCTCACTAACTTGTTTCCCACCTGGCCCCAGACCAGTCATTTGTCCTTGGTACTTAAAGGAAGTTCATGATTTCAGATGAGAAATGAACTTGGTAAGAAAAACGATGGCCAAGTTGTTAATGGGCCCCTGGCCTGGCACCCAGTGAGCTCAGTGTTCCCTGAACATCTGCAGGGAGCAGGGAGGGCGAGTGGGGGGCGCAGATGCAAGGCCCGATTTACCTGCACCTGAGCCCGACTCTTGTCATTTTGCATTGCCTCACTGTGTGTGTGCAGGGCCCCAGTCCCACCTGGGACAGTTTCTGCATCTGCAATGGTCCCTGCCACAGGACAGAGTGAGTTGGCCAGGAGAGGGTTTCATAATTTCCTTTGTTTCCCCAGGCGGGGGTTGGCAAACTACTACCAAATCCAGCCTGGGGGGTGCCTGTTTCTGCATGGCCCCTGGGCTAAGAATGGTTTTTACATTTTTATAGGATTGTAACAAATGTTTTAAAAGATGAATAATATGGGATGTAGACCATAAACGGCCTACGAAGCCTAAAATATTTACCATCTGGCCTTTTATACCACAAGTTCTTCATCCCCTGCCTGCAAGGAAAGCACTTACAGGGACAACGGCCTGGTTGCATTTGTCCTTGCTGGTGTCAGACCCCAGCTTCCTCGGAGCCTTGTTTTCAAGGTCGGGGGCAAGAGGACTTAATCATTTCTAAAGGTACAGTATGCTCATGGAGAAACCGTTTTCCTTTCCTGCATACAGAATAAACCATTGGTTTGCAAATGACCCAAATTTTCCAAATCAAGAAGAACTCTTAGTTTCTGTGTTGTCAACTGATGCAGGGAGATGCCCGTCCACAAATCAACACGCAGAACACCCTGGAATTTGGCAACTAAATCACAGTAGTGTATCCCCTCCTGACATATCTTAAGATTTCTAGTATTTCCTTTTTTGAAAACAAAAATCTACTTTGGGGAGTTATAAACTCAAAAGCCTCCAGGAGGCGAGGCGGGTAATATCGGCGTGAATGGACCAGATATAAGACAAAAGAGAATGGTGGGACGATGGCAGACTAAAGTCAAGTTGTCCCATCTAAAGACATTAAAGGAATAAAAATGCTGGATTGGCCAAACAGAATACGTTTGTGAGTGAGCTTCCGCTGCTGGGCTGCTGGGTTTTGACCTTGCTCTGTTTTTATGAAACCAGAGCCACACACAGACTGGGGTTGGCAGTCAGATGTGGACATGGGTCTCTACCTATAAAGCTGATTTAATTCGACTGTATTTCTGACAAATAAGCTCCAGCCACAAGAGCCCTTGGGGTGAGCCTGAAATGCAGGCGTAGAGCTCTACGCAACGGGCTCTAAAGCAACCTGCCAGGGTCTAAATCTTGTCTTCGCTCCTTTTTGGTGTGCTCAGCTAAGGTTGGAGCTCCCTATCTCCGCGCTCCTGTTTTCTCTGCTCTCGATGGGGGTGGATACACGGGAGAAAGCTGTTGTGAGGATTAAATCAGGCAACACATGTAAAGTTCTTAGAACTGTGTCTGACACAATGAGCGCTTAATTAATGCTAGTGGTTGTTATTTGTGTTAATTAATATTAGAGCTATTTACTCCATGAACATGAATTATCTGGAATCACCCACCATGTACAAGTCTATTATTTAAAGATGATTACATTAGTATAATAACTACCTCTTTATACTATGCCTGGCATTGTGCAAGGTATTTATATATATATATAAAACCTCAAGAAATGGTTACAAAGACAGCTCAGGAAAGATAACATTATCCCCATTCTACAGATGAAGAGTCTAAATGGTTGAATGACTTGGCCAAAGTGACACTATAGGTCAGTGGCCATTGCAA
>NW_012147919.1:582374-600329 GCF_000956105.1 Propithecus coquereli
AGGCTTTGGAAAAAGTTGTTCCCTATTTAGAATGTATGACTGCATCTGCACATTTTAATTTTGGGTATGATGGACATAATTAAAATCAGATATGTGCTATATTTTAGAATTAAATTCCCCTTGCTTGATTTCATTAGTGATATGGTATACACTGCGTGAAGATGACTGGTATGTTTAATACAGACAATATATATCTCAGTAAAGGGCTTTTCTTTTTGCTTCAAATTTTATAGCATACTTACCCTTGAAATTTGGAGTATACAGTTTTTACTAGAGCTGTAAGTTTTGGAAACTGATTGATACCAAAATAGATTTCCTCCACTTAAACTTTATTCACAACCTAATAATATTGATATTAAAGATTTTTATTTCAGAATCCTTTAAAATTATGTTACTGGATTAATAATGTGATTATTTGATTACAAAGAACTTTCAGAGATTTTTTTTTCTATTCAGTGACTATTCTCCCTTATCTGCTTACACACCCCAATTTTGCTTTGGGGGAACAATCCTGCCTAAGTTCAAGACTATGTGATTTGGAGAAAGGCAACTGAAAAGGCCAAGTCAACATGGTCTAGCTCCTTGACCATGTTGGTTCAGGGATGGCAGTAGGTGGCAGACTGCATTATTTCCTCAATTATTTATTCTATCTTCCTGTAAAAGAATTACACAATTGTGTCCTTTGCTCTGTGACTTGCTTTAGTGAATGGAAGGAGAATCGATGTGATGTAAATCGTGACTGAGAAGAAGCTGTAGGGGCCACGGCATGGTTCGCCATGGCACTATTTTCTCTCTGCAACTAGAATTGCATGCCCTTATTGAACGGACTGCTGCTTTTCTCTAGATATCAGCAGGTAGATGCCACATGGGTAAGCTACAGCCAATTTATAGCTGACTTACAGCATGAATGAGGAAAAAAAAAGTCTTTGCCATTGAAAGCCACTGAAATTAGGGGCTTGGTTGTTACTGCAGCATAACCTGGCAAAAGCTGACTAATAGAGCATGTGAATCCATTTGAGCCAATGAAAGAGAACAAATTCCAAGACACACAGGGTTGCTACTGAACAAATATCTCTACTCTGGGCTAGGGGATGTGATGTTGGAATGCTGACTATGTGGCCAGGCCAAGAAGGCTAAGCCAAGGGAGAGCCTTGAAACAAACTTTATTTGAAACCAGTTTGACTTTCTAGTGATGAGAGCCCATAAATTTCATTTGCTTTTTAATCCGGGTTGAGTTGGGTTTCTTTCACTCGCAGCCGAGAGGTTACTTACTGAGAGAGAGAAACAACAGAAGTATCAATTTCCTTGGTCTCATAGGTCATTGGAAGGAAAGATTTCTTTTTCATTAGAACATTAACTCAATTAACTAGTGGCCAAACCATTTTCAGATTACAACGGAAAGATTCAATAATTTCTGTAGTCCATGTAAGTTTATTTCTGATATGACTAGAGAGGCACATTCTGGCAAAAGGGCTAAACCTCCATGGGCTTCAAAAGCTTTATTTTTCTTTTTATAAAAAACTTTGAAAAATGTTGAAATCACTCTGCCCTTTGTTTTGTAAAACATAGGTGGGCCTTGCATTGGTTGGTAGATTGGTTTTGGAGAGTTGTAGGTAGAGAAATTTAAAAAACAATAAACTCAGCCATATTTTAGCCAGAAGAAGTCACTAGTTAAAGCACTCTTGTAATATGGTTAATCACATCTAATTGTTCTGTTTTGAAGATTTAGCATATGATACATTGTTTTGACTAATGTCATCTCTCTTATTTGGGAGGAAGAAATTAAACTAAGTCTGTTTTACATATTCTGTTAATCCCTGTGGCCACTGAGTCATCTGTGAGCTGTATAATTTCACTATGAAGTATAATCACTGATTACTGGGTTGTAACTTACTATGTTGTCTCCTACTCACTAATACTTACTGCAGGGGGCTGCAAACTTTTCCTGCAAAGGGCCCTGCCAGTTATAGGGTCTCTGTTGCAACTGCTCAACTCTACTGCCTGGTGACAAAGCAGCCATAGGTGATATATAAATGGCACGAGCGTGGCTGTGTTCTAACTTTATTTACAGACACTGAAATTTGAATTTTATATAATCGTTATGTGTCTGTCACAGAATATTCTTTTTTCAATTTTTTTTCAGCCATTCAAGAATGTTAAAATCATTCTTAGCTTGTGGGCCATATACAATAGGTGGTGGGCTAAATTTGGCCCATGGGCTATAATTTGTTGACCCCTACATTACTGAGTTCTTATGTTTTAGGCACAAAGCTAAGCACATTAGATGCATCATCTCATTTAATTTTCTAAGAATCATGAAGCCTACATAATATTATCACTATTTAACAGTGAACTGAAGTTCAAAAGGTGGCATAGT
This sequence comes from Propithecus coquereli, assembly GCF_000956105.1. Classification (NCBI taxonomy): domain Eukaryota; kingdom Metazoa; phylum Chordata; class Mammalia; order Primates; family Indriidae; genus Propithecus; species Propithecus coquereli. The sequence goes on from NW_012147919.1 coordinate 584,752, forward strand.
CTGGAGAGGATGGGGTCAAAATCACAACTATGCAGCCTCATTCCCTCCAAGTGACAGGCTGTTAGAAGATGAAATTTTGAACCTTAAGAAGATAAATATCATTTGTAGAGCTAAACGATTTTTAAAGCAATTTAAAAAAAAAAGTATTTAAAATAATTTTTTTTTGAGATGGGGTTTCACTATGTTGTCCAGGCTGGTCTTGAACTCCTGGGCTAAAGCAATCCTCCTACCACAGCGTCCCAAGTAGCTAGGACTACAGGGGTGTGCCACTGTGCTTGGCTTAAAGCAAATTTTATAATGCTTCTTTATTTTTTTTAAAAAACCATTTTGCCTTCTTTTATGTCCCTATCAGCTTTCATGTTATCTTTTGGTATCAATAATTTAACTTTTAATTCATGTTTATATTTCTGTCTGAAATTTCACACTAGAAAATGACATATCTTCTGTTTGCCTGTCAGAGATCAACTCTGCATTTTAGCATTTGAGCTGCAGGAGGCACAGGGTTCCTCAGACAAACAACTATATACAACATCCAAAAAAGTTTTTCTTCAGAAAGCTTGGAACCTCAGAGCTAACTCATGCTCCAGATTTTACCTGCAGCATTAAAATGTAAAGTTCACAGGAATAAGACTCAGGGACTTCTTCCTTGTAGATTGCTGAAATAGGGACTTCGACTCTCTTGAAAATAGCCAGTAATTCACAAGAACTTTCTGGAATTATGAGAGACCAGACCTTTGCTGAGCTACTAAGTTTGTCTCAAGAAAGGAATGAAGGAAGGGAGGGAGGAAAGGAGGAAGGAAATAAGAAAGGGGGAAGGAAGGAAGGAAGGAAAGAAAAGAAAAACAACAAAAATGACAGATAGAGTTCAAAGATTCTTCTCCTAACAAGAATTGTAACACAGCCACACTAATTTTCATTCCACATCATGGACAACATTTCTGGAACATGTTTGAATTTTCAACACCTGTTCAGTTCCAGTCACTAAATACAAATGCAAACACTGGCCCTATCCATGGCAAGTAAACAAGAAGAAGCTATACATGCTTTGCTTTGGCAAAATGGTAATGTTCAATCTCTATCTTAAGCAGCTGTGAATTCACTTATCCCCACTTATAAAATTTTTCAAAGACTATACTTTCAGGGCAGAGAGCTGCTGTTTTGGGTCTGAAACTCATGAGGTCAATTTATTAATCTCCCTGGAAAATGTTTTGGAAAGATGTATTTTTGTGATGTTTTATATAGTACCATCCCTTCAGACATGAATATACTGTCTTAAAAATTTTGGCAATATTGCCGTAGAAGATTAAAGGCCAGAAAGACAGTGAGGCTCAACCTATCTGTCTGAAGTATAGACCCACAGAGTCAGCTCGCCAGCCTGAGAGTGATAGTCTCAGCATCTATTGCTGCAAGATGTTCTCATGCCTGATGCAACCACCTGTCTGGGTACCACCCAAAGTTAGTAAGAAGCTGGATCACCATAGAGATAAGGGTGAAGGATCAGTCATGGTAGAGCAAAGCAGAAGTTGCAGCATCATTATCCCTTATGGAAGTACAAAGCTCCTATGCTTAGTAGACTCTTTCAGCCCCTAACTGATAACATAAAAACATGTGCTCTGATTTTGCATTTATTTTGCATTGATTTAATGGGAGCTTACAAAAACTTATGCAATGTTATTCCCCATTAATCCCTAATCATGTGTCAGAGTGAAAGAGTCTACAGCAGATGAATAACACTTGGAACATGCAAGAACACAGAATCCCAGAGCTGAAAATGCCCCGTGGTTGGACATGCAGAAGATGAGAGTGGAATGATTCTGTGATTTAATGCATAACTTACATTCTCCTCTGCACCTGTGGGGACTGAGTCCTCTTTAACTGACTACAGGAAGATAAAAACAAAAGTGAGAGTTAAGATGTTACAAAAAAATGTTACATAAAACCAAAGGGTTAGTTGGGCTAACAGCCCTATGGTGCAATTCTTAGACATTAAGTTGAGTGTGCAGATCTTGTTCCAAAAAGAACTTCAAGGAGGCTCACAAAAATGCAGGCAGTATGTAAAAATCATGTATTTTAAAATGCAACAAAGGCAAAATTAACACACAGAAGCAGCCAAGATACGAATGGAGAGGGGAGAGGTGTTGGCTGCAGGTGACCAACACATTTGCCATTACATTTTCTAGCGGCCGACGAAAAGACGGACATACAATTTATCTCGACGCACAGCCACTGTTAGGTAAAAACAAAATTCTGGTAATAGGTCTAGAGAAGTCCATTCCCTTGTCACTGCAGAACAGGCAGGCACTGAGATACAACAAGCAGGGTCCTAGCCTTGTCCGGACCACCGCATGGCCAGCGGCCCTCAGGCTGGGCCAGTTTCATTTTGTCAAAGGGCAATTTGGCTAAAACATGACCATGGAAGGCCAGAGAGCTGGAGTCCAACACACTCAAATCAAACACTGTTCTATTCCCTAGAGCTGTGATCCCCAACCCCCGGGCTGCAGCCCGATACCAGTCCACTGCCTATTAGGAACCAGCTGAGCATCACTGCCTGAGCTCCACCTCCCCCCGACCCTTCCATGGAAAAATTGTCTTCCATGAAACCTGTCCCTGGTGCCAAAAAAGGTTGGGGACCACTGCCCTAGAGTAATTCAGGCATATACAATCCTGCCCCAAATAGGAGAGCAGTGATCCCAATTCTTGCAAAGGTCAATACCATAATCGTTCTATCAGTTAGCCAAGCTCCAACTTGAGAGGTTATCTTTGCATTTTTTCTTCAATGGTTCTTAAACTTTTAGGGTGTATGGTGGTGATTACTGACCACTTTGAGACTCACTTGATAGATCTGGACTCTCCTCCCCCCAAAAATGAACATAAACAAAATACTTTGAAAATAATTTCAGGGTCCATAGACCTGCATATCTTCTCTTGGATTCCAGGTTAAGAATGCTTCCTTGTATCCATTTTGTTACTAAGTCCCACCATTTTCCCCCCTTTAAAACATCCAGTGGGAGAGGAAGAAGGGAAGTGATATTTACAAATACGTCTTCTGCACTGAGTGCCTTGCCTACACTATCTCACTTACAGTCCCCCCCAAATGGTAAGTATTGAGATCCTCATTTATACAGTAAGAAACAGGTACAGACAGGTGAAGTCACTTGCTCTGGTTGAACAGGTAGAAAATGGTGGAAATGGTTCTAAGAGTCAGATTTATTCCCTGCTATGATGACTTCAGGACCAGATACACAGTTTTTGGTGACTGTGCGAACTTTCTTTACTTACAGACTTGCTGTCTCTCTAGGTGAGATCTTCAGCTTGGACCATTTATCTCTATTTATCTTCTCCCCATAGCGAAGTTTCTCTGGGCACGAAAATGGCCCTGACAAGAATTGTGGCATTTCTGGAGGCTTCTAATAATCAGGAAATTACAGTGCATTAAAAATAAATCTGCAACTAATGCTACTTCCTTGGAACTACATCCCTTTTCTCCAAGACCAGTTGGACACTATGTAATACTATGAAGAAGTAAAGAATCAAATGATATTTTTAAAGCCAGACCTCCTCAAGCCTGGCCCACAAAAATTTCAGGAAATCGATACACTGTCTGCTTTAGACTGAGAAAACCCTCCCACTATTTAAGAATAACACTCCTAGGTTTTCAAATCCTCTTTCCTGTCCCAGTTGGTTATAACCACACTGGTTTTTATCTTTGATTTCCTGTGTCCGGAAGGTTCCTGGCCATTGATTGCTCTCTGTATTCCAGAGGAAACTGGGAGCATGGTGAGGAACAGAGGAACTAATTCCTCTGTTTCCTTGATCTTCATTATGGTTTCAGATTTCTAGATCTTTCTGATGTTTACAAAATTAGCATTATAAATATTGCCTGTTCCCCTGAAAATAGCTATTTTTTATTTTCAAAGTCATACTACCCAACTAAACATCCCTTACTTTGGGAATGCATCCATCTGAGCATCTCTTGGGCTTCAGTGATTTTCAAACCCTCTTCTAATTCTTGATCTGTCCCTGTACCATCTGTATTTACTTGATATTTTTCTTTAAATTGACTTTTTACTCAAATATATTTTTTAAAAAGGTCTTATTACAGTAAATGTAATATCAACATCCTTGCTGTAAAGAGAATGTATTAAAACAAATGCAACAAATAAAACAGAATTGTTAAGAAGAGATATCAGCAAGTGTTAGCACAGTGGTAAATGCCTATTAATATCAAGAAGACCCTTTCTTCTTAATGTTGCCAAAAGAATTGGAGTGGAATGGAAAAAGGAGATAGCTTTTTACTATGTAACTGATTAATTTTTTTTAGGACTTTATCCAAGAACCATCCAAAACCATTTTGAACTTTTTCGTATATTTGCTCACTGGCCCACAGGTGTAGACTTCATGTCAGCAGTTGAAATCTCCAGTTAATAAAAGGACCCAAAAGTGGATAATGAGAAGACAGGTTCTAGTCCCCTTTTAGTGTTTGGCACATGTAAGAGAAAAATTCTTTCCTGATGCTCAGAACTCATGTCTAGAGCATCATGGATTGTAAAGTCAGGTTCAAATTCAGTGGTTAACTTGGGGCAATTAATCACATCTCTCTGAGCCTCCGTTCACTTACCCAAAGATTGACTGTTAGACTATCTAGCAAACATAGGGTTCTTATAAGTAAAAATAAAACACAGCATGTGTGGGGAAGATCATGGCTGGACGTGGCTGGAACAGAGCAGGTGTAGTCTGGCAGCTGTAGTCAAGTCCACGCAGTTCCTCTTGGTAGTTACACAAACACCGTCATTTATGTGGGAGTTGGAGACCCTGGAAGGTGTGTGTATAGGGGCATGAGGTGGGGGCAGGAGCAAAGCAACTTGAACCGTGTCTATAATTAGAATTCAATTGTCTATAGCCTTTTCTATAAGTCAAGGTGGATGAAGTGGAGCAGAAACAAACATTTCAAGAAATGGACCCCAGAAAGAGAATTCACCAGTGGAAATTTCAGGTGAATCGGCTACCTCTAGGGCTAGTGGGAAATAGTAGTTCTGGTTAGGGTGCTGGTGGCTGGTAGAGCAAATCAGTCCAGCTCAGCTGTCCTTGAATTAGGTGTGTACTGGGGAGAAAGAAGGCTGTGTGGATGCCAAGGGTGGGTCTTGCCAAATGGGGTCACTCTGGGGCCCAAGCAGGTGACTATGGCAGGCTTGTGAGGCCCAACAGCAGTGATGGGTAGGGTGAACTGGCATGGACCTTCCCTTTGGTGGATCTGCTGGTGGCACTGGTATGGCTTGGGGATGATCAACTAGTAGGGACATAGGGCAGCCCAGAATGACTCACGATCACCTGTCCTGGGTTCCTACAACTATTCGGGCATGGATTTATGGCCATCGGTCTATGAAAATTGCTGATATTGACTTCGAATATGTAAAGCCCCCAGCACGGTGCCTGCACATGGTATGTTTTCAATTAACAGTAGCACCTTTCATGAATGCTGGGAAGAAGTGACACCGGCTAAGTCTAGTGGACCTATTTAAGATTTCTCTCGACTAACTCTAAGCTGCTTTTGAAATGCCTTTAAGTCTGCTTAGGCCAGATGTGTGTTTGCTCCTGAACCCCTTACAAACAGACATCTTTAACACTGCTTTTAGGTTATTTTAGGTTCCAAAGTTGGAATGGGGTAGGGATGAGGTGGGCCTCAGTTAAGATCTTGATGATATAATATACAACAAAGGCACATTGACCTTTGTAAAACAAAAATTCTGGGTCATACTAACTTCAGCCCATTGTGCCGGTATTTTGAGATCTTTATCATCTACATTTTGGACTGCATTAATCAGCCCACCCAGTTTATAAACTTGATAAGTTGTGCTTTTTAGGTCATTGTCCAAGTTGCTGATAAAAAGTTTGAATATACAGGGCCAAGGCCAGATTCCAGTGGCATTTCCAAAGACGGCTTCTTGCAATGTGTTTTGTTCCTTAGTAAATATTCTTTATGGGCTTGTATCCCTCCATCATAGTGTGCATTAGATGAACTGTGCAGAGCTGAAAAAACATGGTAGTACTAACAAAAATAATAATGATTAGCAACTCACATTATCAGGCTACTATTGGGCAATTATTGTCAGGCAGTGGGTTAAGTTGCTTTCCATTAGTATTCCAAGTTAGTATTTAAAATGGGAGCAGATTTTTCTTAATTTCTAGGCCTCTATTCCAACATGTATTAAACTTTCACCCCTACTCTAACGTTACACTTCCCTTTGGGGTTTGAGGTGTGTCTCTGCTCTTGCTGAAAGCTGATGGTGTATTAGAGGGTCCTCACTGAACCAGTTCTTTGTGCCAAGCCTGGATCTCACATGTAAGCTGGTTTCCATCCTCAATACATAATGACAAATGAAGGCTTCAGGCAACTTTTTCCTTTTCTCTGTACGTTCTCCACGTAGCAGAAAGACTATGAGCCGAGGAACCAGAAGTATTAGATTCTAATTCATTCCTCTCTGCTGCCAGTGAGTATGTTGTGGGGAATAAACTCTGACAAGGAGGAAAAATGACTTCATTCTTCCACATTGGGAACAAATTCAGGAAGGGGGTTGCAGAGACAAGAAGAAAAACTGGATGGAATTCGTGATAAAGCAGCTCACTTTGGTGTAAATGAGAGAAGAACAGAATGGTTTGAAAGCGAAGTCTCACCTCTGCAGACTGAGAAGCATTTATTAGGTCCTCAAACTCCCCAGCACAACTGAGAAACTTACGGAGCGTGAGACATTCATTCAAATCTCAAAACCAGAAACACTCCCAGTCTTCTTCCGTGAACTGGACATGTGGCTATCATCTGGCGAATCTAAAAATAGTTCAGCCTCATTGACAACAACAATAAAAATCTAGTTTAACATCTACAGGGTCCTGTTTGGACATTTACGTTGCCAAGAATAAGGCTCTAAACAGCATATAACTTATCAGGATTCACTGGAACAATAAGAGTTTCTTTGCTTTAAAGAGCACATTCAATTCTTAAAAGAAAGTTTCTTTAAAATACTTCCACCTGGTATCATTTAAGCCAACATTTGTCCTGCTCCTAGCAGGTCTTCTGTAAGCACATTGTGACCGTGCGACAGCTCTTCAGTTCATTGATTTCAGTAGCTCTAAGACCTGTTCTGTCAATCTCGGAGTTTTCAGCCTCTCTCTCGAGTGCTTTCATAATCGTCCCGCCACACGCCCAGACTTTCTTAACCAGAATCCTCATGGGGAGGTGTAAAGATTTGCATTTGAAACAAAAGATCCAGATGATTCAGTTGAATTTTTAAGTTCTCTATTTTCATCTACACTGATTGTTCTCTTTTTTAAACACCCCTACCATTTGTCACCTGTACCCCACAGATAACACAAAATTGCAAACTTCATTTTTTTGGAAGAGGGCCATACCCCACTGAATAACAGTCACTTGGCATTCTTTTTTTTTTTTTTTTTTTCTAACTCAATCGTCCCAATAAACATGGAAGGTAGACATCACTGGCCAGTTTTAGAGCTGAGGAAACTGTGGCTCGAGGGTTTAAGTGATCCAGTGAAATTCGAACAGCCAGTAACTGTGAGAACTGAGATTTGATAGTGTGTCTCTGTGGCTTCAGAGCTCACACTATTTTCCCACTGTACCATTTGTCTCTCCCAAAGGAAAGCAGGAAAAGGGCTATTTTGAAGATATTCCAAACATAATATTTACTAATTACATATGCACATGTGCACACACATGAGCATGTGTGTGTGTGCATACATCATGGTCCTCTAAAAGAATTTCAAGTCTTTTGATGATAGGAAATGAGTCTTATACTTTTTTATACTTAAGGTGTTGGCACCAGAAGCCACACATGAGGTCAATCAGTCATGACCACTGATTGACTGATTGTTCATACTTGAAGAAATGATAATGACGTCATGCATTGAGCACTTACTATGTCTCAGGTGCTCTATATGTACAATTATTGGTTTTACACAACAACCCTGTGAGATAAACATGGTCCTTAATTTACAGATAAGAAAATAGGGTCTCTGAGTGGTCAAGCAACTTGGCCAGGGTTACACAGCCCAATCTTTTCGATTCTGTTATGCAAGACTTTACCATATACAAGAATTATCAAGATTACATATCCCAACCCTCTCATTCAATAGATGAGGAAAAAGAAACACAAAAAGGGCAAATAACTGATGTAAGGTCACAGAGCAAGTGGCAAGCCAGTTAACCCAGAACAATAAAGGGCATTTTTACCCCAGGTAACTGGCTTTTACACATTTTACACGTGGGAGAAGTACAATATAATTTGAAATTAATTTCCTCAAAGGTTATTTTTGTTTGTGTTTTATAATAAGAAGTATTTCAGCAGTCAAGACTATAAATTAAAATAACTTATACTTTCATATCCATAGCCTGTTATGGGAAAAATTCATTTCTGATGTTTGTATCTATAGACTTATAAACTTTGAAATTAATTTGTTTAAAAGCTTCTCAATTAAAAGAGAGGGAAGGACAAAGAGAGGTTAGGGTTAGTTATCAGTGAAAATATAAGAATTTCCCAGCTTTTTCCCATTGTATTTTTCAAAATTTTTACAAGGATGATTTTATAACCACAGCCTTTCTAATTTAAAGACAAGAAAACAAAGGTCCTCATTTCACTTTCTACTAGAATATAAGCTTCTCCACAAGAATGTAAGCTGGAAAAGGGAAAGCATTTGTTCATGGCTAGTTTTTCAATCCTTAGTACTTAGCACAAAAAAGTTAGCACAAAAAAAGTGATTAAAATATTGTTGAATGGATGAGACTTCCATATTTTACTTCCCTATAAAGCTTTTCTTTCTGATTGGGTGCACGAAGGAGACACAGGTGATTTGGTTTTTAGTTTCTCTTAACTTCATGATTTTAATAATCTACTAAAGAAATAAAGCTGAATAATGGTGCAAAAGACAGTGAGACTGAAATAAATGAAATTCTACCATTAGGGGCATGAATGTCAAGTTGTCCTGACTTTCATTTTCTGTGGAAATAGCTTGAACTCCAAAGAGGAACCACTGTGTGCCTTACAGATTCGAAACATCAAATAAGCCCCAGAGGCGATAGCTTAGCAGCTCTACCAAACTGCACAGCACCCAAAGACGAAGCAGTTGACGTGGTGAGCTCCCCAACCCTCCTGAGCACAGACGAAACAAACGACAGAGGTAACAGCGACAGTTCACTGGGCACTTTAGTGATACACGTGGTGTTGTTTCACCCGCATTATTTCATTTCATTCTTACTTCATTTCCATGATGTAGGTGGTATTATTATTTGCATTTTACAAATGAGGAAACTGAGGCTTATAGTGTTGAACTGAGACCTGACTTTTAATGCTTACATCAGTATTCCTCAGACTTTAGTCACTGGCTGACTGTCCCTGCGGTTTTTGCTGTATGTTACGTGTCATCTCTGGCAGCCGTGGAGTGTGTGGCTCAGACTTCCTGACAGGGACAGCCCCCCACCTGCCATGCCTTCAGCTGCCACCGCAGTGTTCTTGCTGAGGCCCTGCTCTCCCTGGTGGCTCCTGCCAGCGACCGAGCACGGTAGAGGCACAAGGTCCTTCGTTCCTGTACAGCATGAAACTCCCGGAAGGGACAGTCCGTACTCTAAGAGCCCCCGTTGGCTTGGCCAAGGCTTTCTCGCACGACTCTGAGTCTGAGGCTCTTTTGAGCCTCTTCCTTCCTTCTCTCGCTCCCTTCTCAGATGTGAGACCCGCCCTGTGGTCTGAAGGCTCTCTCTACTCCCCCCTTCCCCCTCCTTTATCCTTCACAGGAAGCTTCCTCCCATAGATCCCTTGCATGTCAATTCCGTCTTGCTGTCTGCTTCTTGGAGGACCCACATTTACCATCATTTAATATCAGTGCCATTATTCATGTAACACTTTCCTTTTAATTAGATTCCTTTTTAAACTAAATACACTGAGTCTTACCTTGAGCAATATATATATTAAATCTCAAGTTTAATGTGCTAGCTCTATTTTTCTAATACACTTTGAATAAACAAAGTGTTCAAAGAGGAGTCACTTAAAGCATCTTCCTTGCCACTAATATACACACATGCACTTGGAAATTGTTCCCTACGTTGTATCGCTGGTAATAATAAAAGATATTTTAAGATAAGTCATAGTGGGTGGGGGAAGGAGGAGGATTAGAACAGAAATGTCAACGGACATCATTCAAAGTTTTCGTGAAATATTGGTGTTTGTGTTCTGGGAATAAGCGAGAAGGGAGATTTCGGTACAACAGGAGCAAACAGGAAAGAGGCTGAGAAATCCAGCTGGACTGTGGACAAGAGACTGAAGCCGACACCACAGCGGCATCTGAATTTATCATCTGCTTTGCGTGGAGTGCCAAGCGGCATGGGTGTTTTGATGAAATTACTGAGTTAGATTTTTCCAGCTCTGTGAATTATACCCACCCCCTCATCCCTGCCTTCTTGCTCATCGTTCGGCCAAATTTAAAACAGGCGAGAGCTCTGAACACGTGTGGCGGCTGGGGCTTGCTCCAGTGATGATTAAGGAAGAGCTCGCAGAAGTGCTCAGCCCCACCCACCATCTCCTTGCTCACCACATCCCTCAGGTACTGCAATTCTAGATTGGGGGCGGGGAATAGAAGACAGTGATTCGAATCTTCCTGTCGCAGGACACAGTGCGTGCTTGCCCTGGAGGCAAACGGGTGGACGCCCTGGTTTTCTAAGAGGAGAGTGAGGACCTAGGGGTTCACCATGACTGATTCTCTCTGGCTGGGGAGAAGCAAAGACAGAGAGCCCCGAGGAGGGTCATCTTGCCAGGGCGAGAGTGCTCATAGAAAACCAGGAGGCAGCCAAAGTCACAAACCCTTTTAGAAGGAAAATGAAATCATGAAATACCACAACCCTGCCTCACGCATCGGAGTCATTCAAAGAATGAAAAATTCTACTTGTTCATTTCCTTTTCTTCCCCACGAACACATGTTTGTAACACGATAGGCATTTCATTTCCCCAGAGTACATTAAAAGAAGGCTTTAATTCATTGGTAAATTGAGTCATTTTGAAGAAGAAGAAGAAGAAGAAGAAAGGGGAATTAAAAAACTCTCCATACATTGTTGGGTACAGCGATTGGCCCAACAGAAATAACTTCGCAAGTCATCCCAGCCCCAAGGACTCTCTAGATCTTGAAAATCAGACTTACCTTTTTCCAAAACAGTTTGCCCAGTGGCAGAGAGGTGGGTCCCGATTTCTCCTTGGCACCGTCCTTCACCGTCTCAGTGGACGTCCCAGATTGCACGTGACCTGATGGGTTGCTGCCCTTGGGGTTCTTGGCCGCCCCGTGGGTCTCCTGGGGTGTAAAGTTGGCTTTGTCTGACTTACGGTCGGCCGAAGGGGTGGGTGACTTTTCAGCACCCTAGAGAGTTAAAAACATTCAAAATGGTCTCAAGATTTCAAAAGTGAAAGATCTTTTAAAAAAAATAAATATGGGCTGGGGTTATGCATGATGTTAATAATTTTCTTCTTTATAATTTTCTGTATTTTCCACATTTCTACTGTGAATGTGGATTTATGTTAAGATCCTGGAAAAAGCCAAGATATTTTCCTTTTGGAACAAAATAAATATAGACGCTTTATTACTTATGCTCATGCGAGTAGCTCATTAGGAATCAAGGCGACGGCAGGAGGACTTTGCTGTTAGAAGCAGAGTGCTCCCCTAGGCTGTCACTCTCCAAATGGTTTGGTCAAGTCCCTATCAGTAAAAACACGTTGAGCATGCACCCCCAATCCATGCATTTATTTATTTGTATATTATAAACACGTATTGCTTTATTAATCCAAATTAGAAATTAAAGAAGTGTTAAAATACAATTACAATAGAAGTTATGGAATTTTTCTCCCACACTCCACTTTGGGGGAATCACTGATCCAGGCTATAAAGTAAGTAGAAGGCAGCTCGAATGGAACTTGGGGAAGGGGTTTTGAACTGGAAGAGTACCCACAAACCCCGTTTCTTCACGTTTACATGTAGCCGTCCCACTCCACAGCGACAGCTTCATCAAATGCTATTCATTCGTTCTGTTTCCTCTTGCCCTCTCTCTCTCTCACCCCTTCCTTCTCTTCCTCCTCCTTTCCTCTCCTCTCTCCGTCTCTCTCTTTCTCTCTCTCTCTCCTTTCCTTTCTCTCGCTCTCCCTGGTGGTTGCACTGAAGCCCAATTTCAAAACACTGGATTTCTTCAGTGAGGGGGTGGCAATTTCTATACTCTGCCACCCCCTGACTGAATCATGGGATAAAGGAAGAGTTGGGAGAATTATAGGGCCAGTGTATCTCGACATGAGTGAATACTGGCATTAAAAATGTTACCACCAGGTTCATCTGACCTAAACTCTTCATCCCAAGCACCTTGTTTTAAGATGTTTGCTCCAGGGGCTGGTGACTCAATCCCTTTAAATTCCCCGGGGTGTCATATTTTTGACTATGCTTTCTGACTAAAAGGAAAAAAGATCCTGAAGTAAAAATGAGATGTGGACAAATTCGGGAACTTCCACAGTATTTTTGATGCTAGAAAGAGTCGTAAAGACCATGCTGTCCAATGCTCGAATGTTCATGGATGGGGAAACCGAGGCTCCTAATCTGCTCCACACTAAGCAAAGGGCACAACCTGGCTCAGATCTGGACTGTGGCTCCTGCCCATCGCTCATGGCTGCAGTACGTCGCCTCTCCAAAGGGTGTTTGCAAATAGCGTGAATTTCACTACTTGATGCAAGACACAGCGTCATCTCTGCTGAGTGGTTTTTGGTACTAAGAGGGAGTCACATATTGAGCAGATTCTAAGTTCAAATCAAGATAAAGTATACTTTATCTTATAGCTTTTGCGATAGTTGTTCCTGGAATAATCCCAGTTCCATTTAAAAGTGTACAAAACTACCAATCAGTAGAATTTAAAATAAATGCTGCATTTTATAGACAGTGAAGTCAAAATGGCCAAGCTCATAAGATTCTCCGTTACGAGTGTTCCAAATAGTGTTGGACACCTGGTGTTATTTTAGCTCCAAGTGGTAATTAAATTAAAGGGAACTAGTTAAAGGGGAAGTAATCCCCCACCCCCAACACACACATACACACTAAAGTAGCTTGCTTTCTTTTTCAGAATATATAAGTATTGGGCTGGATGTGGTAGTTCACGCCTGTAATCCTAGCACTCTGGGAGACTGAGGCGAGAGGATTGCTTGAGGTCAGGAGTTCGAGACCAGCCTGAGCGAGAGCAAGACCCTGTTTCTACTAAAAATAGAAAAATTAGCCAAGCATCGTGGCACGAGCCTGTAGTCCCAGCTACTCGGGAGGCTGAGGCAGGAGGATTGCTTGAGCCCAGGAGTTTGAGGTTGCTGTGAGCTAGACGCCACGGCACTCTAGCCCGGGCAACAGAGTGAGACTCTGTCTCAAAAAAAAAGGAAAAAAAAAGAAAAAAAAAAAGAAAAAGGAAATAAGTATTATTTATTCATTAAAAACCACACTGAGTGCCTTGTATGAGCCGTGATATGTACTAAGTGCTGGGGTTACACGTCCTCACAGAGAGAACGAAACGAAACAAATAATTCCACAGACAAAGTGGAATTATTTCAACTGTAATAAGCACTACTGAGGGGTGAGGGGATTTGGTGCTACCCCACTCCCATCACAAGAAAATCTAAATCAGGGAATCGGATCCACTCATGACAATCAGCGAAGGTCTTACTGAGAAAGGGATGGCCGTGCTTTGATCCGAAGGGCGGCTGGAAATTACCCGGGGAGGGAGGAAGCTCCACGCACAGGGAACGGCTGCTCTGCGGTCCTCGGGCAAGAGGGCAGGGGCAAGGATCCGAGCAAGGGGTGGTCAAGAGGGGCTGCCGCCAACATCTGCCTCTCATCCTGCTTCCCTGGGAGGATCCCCATTTGCTCAGAGGCCCAGTTTAGATCAAGAACCCCAGGCCTCAGGGTGCCCTCATCTCCGCCTCTAAGGAAGGTTCTGGTCGTTTTAAGCTGATCATTAATCCTGCCCACATCACTGCAGGAAGGGCTCAGTTGCTTAGCGATCCCACATTGCTTGGTTTTTTATACTCTCTGGAGGCTGCGCTAATTTTCCCAGCTGAAGGAAGCCCCTTGATAAGTGCTCAGCTCACTCTCCCAGGGTCACATGGGGGCAACAAAAAAAGCCCCCCCAGACTCTGAAGTTCTAGAATTTCTCTGGGACAGCTCCAGTTCACCTGATGTATTACATACTTGGCTGCTTTTACCACATGGCCTCCTCTCTGTCTGTCTGTCTGTCTGTCTCAGCCTAGTCTCCCGGGACCATCGTTGCCTCTTCGAGACATAATTTTCAACTTTAAACTTTGATTTAATAATAACAGTAACAAGTTACAGGGCCAGGCGCTGTTCTAAGCACTGAATTGTTCTAACAATAGTCCTATGAGGAAGGAACTGATTATTATGTCCATTTTACAGACAGGGAAATGGAGGTGCTTGGTGGTTAAGTAACTTGCCCATGGTCACACCCGTGAGGGGGCAGAGCTGACGGTTGAATCCAGGCACTGATAGTGACTCTAGACTACACCGTTTCCAACAAATCAAGGTCTCCCCAATCCCCAAGCTATTCCACCCAGCAAGCATGGATATATGGAAATGTCTACACCACCCTTCTCAACAACGAAATACCACCTCTGAAGGGGGGAAGAGCCAGGGGTGATACTGCCCTTGTTCTGGGGAGGGAGATTATAAAACATTAGATATTAACGTGGTCTGTAACCCTTCAAAGGACTACAGTCCATAAGCAGATACACAATGTATTTGTTACATTAAAATTTCATGCAGGAAGGGGGATGGGGGATGTCTAAAAAGGCATCATGGTAGGGGGCTGATAATGAGAAAAAGGTTGAAAAACACATCCACACTGATCACTTTTACAAAGAAATGGCCGAGTTTCTTCTGTTTGCACTGGGAAGATACTCAGAGGCCCTTGAAAAACATCCCAAGGGCATGACTCTATTATATTTATGGTAACATAACATGCGACTCTAATGTATTTGTGTAATTGTTTTGTTAAATATGTATCTCTCCTGCTAGACTTCAAGCTCTTTGAGGGCAAGAAAGTCTTGGTCTCCATTACATTCCTAATTCCCATCAGGCCCTGGGTCTGGCACAAAATAGACAACCAATCAGTCAGTCAATCGATAATTACAGATTATGAAAGAGACCAGAGAGGTACCCACCCAGGACCCTGCCGTGTTTCCAGCCACCCACCCTTTCCTCCCGGAGCTACAAGTTCCCACCAGAGCACCATCAGTCTTTTCATTCTAGGCCCACCCCATTCCTCAGCTCCCAAAGAAGTCCCCCAAATGGAGTTCTGCCAGCATTATGCAGCTTGATACTCTCTTTGCGTTGCAGAGATGACAGAAATTCTAACCATGTTTTCAGACGTAATCTCAGGAATAGGGGTGCCAGATTTAGCAAATAAAAATGGGAATACAGGATGCCCCATTAAATATGAATTTCCAGATCAGAAAAGAATAATTTTATAGCATAAATATGTCCCAAATAGTGCATGGAACATA
>NW_012147919.1:601364-604722 GCF_000956105.1 Propithecus coquereli
CATCGAGCTTGGGTGGTCCATTTATGGGTGGCAAGGGATACTGCAGTCGTGAAATTTTGCAGTGCACGAAAAAATGAATGTCATAATGAAATGCAGATCTGGGGGAAAGTCATACACTTCTTAAATGTTCAAGGCCTCTACTCACAAGAGCTCCAAGTGGGAGTTAAACTAGATTCCTTCATATGAGATTTATGACACGTTTCACTAGCAGTTACTAAGTTGTCTTCCATATCCCATTGGACCACATTTTAATTTTCCCTCCTCCCCTTGCAATACTTATCACTCTCTCTTAACGAAACAAAAAAAGCCTGTATGGAAATTGCAGCGTGGCTTCATAACATAGTTTTTTAATGCAAATGCAGATTCAGCTATGAGAAATTTCTATGCAGCTCTTATTTGCATAAACAATTCTGATACTATAACATCCAGCTGGGGAAGTTTTATTAATATGTTCGTTCGACTTGGTGGAAAGTGGTTGCTATTTTAAACAAAATTTTAAACACACTGACCCAATTCAGGGATCTTTTAAATTAGTGGTTTCAGACAAACCCCGGCACCTTCTTAGACATTAGAAGCATAATATCTCCAAAACTGACTTTGATGTTGCCTTAGCTTCCCAAGAACATGGAGCTATAACCGGCTCTGCCTTCATTCATTGTTTTTTTCTGCCTGGGATTTCATCTGGGTTCAGTATAAGTTTAGTTAATATTATGAATGGATGAAATAGACCACAGAAAGATACAATTGTTATCCTGAGGTTAGAAGAGTATTTCCCAAAGTGCAGGAAGCATACCATTGGTGGATCAAGATGATTTTAGATTGTATAGAGATATGCTATTAAGTAACATTACGTGAAAATACTTTTCAACTTTCATTTAATTCTTCTAATAACATTCCGGGGAGAGTCTCAGTCTGGTGCTGGTATGTCTTTAACATTTTTCTACCACTGGTCAATTAATTGCCTTTTAATAAAGCTAGAAAGAGCATCAGATTCAGAGATTAACACTAACAAAGTAGCTAGAATTCAACAGTTTTTTTTTATTAGCCATACTAATGGCTACCTTTGTCTTATGAAAAATAATTCTGATTTTCTATGCATGATACAAGGTTTCTTTTTGTGATACATTTAAATAGGAAATGGGTCAATTTCAGTATGAAAATATCAAGTAAATAATTGGATATCTAGTGAAAATGGTGGTATGCAAACGACTGACATTTGGGAAATACTGGATTAGATGAATATTTTCAGAGAACCCTGGTCCACACTAGGAAGAAACCAGTCTGAGATATTTATAACTATGGGGACTTAGGAAAAAAAAATCACTAAAGTGGGATTCACATCATTTTTTATTCTCCTTTAGTGATCCCAGCCACCCAAAGCTCTGTTTTCACAGGAGAGGAGCTGGCTGGGCTCAGGATGGCACGTGAATCGTGTGGTGAAGACCAGGGTTCTTCTTTTTCCTCCTAGTTTACCAAGATACAGACCTTATGCCTAAAGAATTTTCTAAAGGCGAGTCCTAGCCTGGGGCTATCCAGGTGCTTTTTCTTGGCGCCTTTAGCCTGGATCTCGGATGTCTTCTGACCAGCTTGGCCATCACAGACACTTTCTGCTTTGGATGCCTTTGGGGCAACAGCAGTCACTGCCTTAGAACTTTGTTTTTAAACAAAATCCATTTTTTCCCTGCTGTTTTCAAGTGCATTAATACACTGTGACAATTAATTGCTGGTATATCACCCGCATCCCCTAACCACAAAACACCATGTGAATGTTTACCTTTTTTAAACTCTCAAAGACAATTTGCTAAACAGCATATTCACAGTCAACTTCAGGTACACATTGATTTTCAACAGAGTGACCTATTTAATCGACCCAGATTAACACACCTCAAAAAAATAAAAACCCAAACCCAAACCAAACCAGACAAAAATCCCCCACATCTCAACAACAGGACATTTAAACTCTGTCTCTATGACTTAAAATATCCAAATGAAAAATAAAAAAAAAAGATAACACAGTCTCCACTTGATAGTGTTAAATATCTAACTGCTATTGTCACACGGGAAAGAAAAGAATACCTGCACACAATGATTTATTTTTGCACCCTGGAGTCCAGGCAAATACTACCACTGAATGGCTTTTATTCTCAAACCTCTCTCCTTTAATTCAGCATTAGAAAGTCCATGGAAGCAGTTATCACCTGCAAAAATCTCAATTCACTTCTAGATGGGCAGATTTCCCAGGCAAAGGACGTGTCTAGAGTGAACCAGTCCACTGAGCCAAATTGGTGTGTGTGGGAGATTGGAATGGAAATAGCCCAGCTACAACCACTCGAGATCGTTGACTCAAGTTACAAAGGGCAGGGTATTTCGAGTGGAGCAGGTAGTGTGTTAAAAAATGGTACAGATTTTTCAACAGCATGAATCCAAGAACATCAGTAGAAAAGATGTCAAAATGGCAAGGCATGAGAACCAGGTCTGTAGGAAAGAGGGCTGTTCGTGGGAGCCATGGACAACCTACATTCACAGAACCCTCTTTTGAGACCCCAGCTCCACCAGAAGTGACCCCACAGATCTCTGGGCAGTAGAGTGAGATTTTATCAGCTATGTAAGTTCAGCTGGGACCACATTCTGGGTCAGGAAAGAGTCTTGGTGCATGACCAGCTAAAGAGAACGGGTGTATCAGGTCAGTTGGGAACCACACAATACACCCACACACCACATTGCTTATAGACTATTACACCATGTGGCCTCAAACAATGCAAAACACAGAACCCAAAGAGAAACATTTTGACCCAACCATTCACTGGGCCTGACCCTGGTGGCCTTGTAGCAAATGGATAATTTTATAGGAAAATGTGTGTAGATGCTTCAGCTATACGTTTTTTCCAATGGAAGAAGAAAATCCTAGAGGAACCAACCAATACAATACAAATGTCATCACGATGTTCAATCAGTCTCACACGTGATTATGAAAATAGGGACCACCTACACTCAAATGGAGCTCTACAGTTTACAAGGCATTGTCACACCTTCTTTCAATCCTGGGCTTCAGGAGAGAACATTTTTACTGTTTCAATTTCACAGATCTGGAGAATTGGGTGTAGACAGTTTAGGGTCACAGTACTACCAAGGAACAAAACTGGAGCTCAAATACAAGTCTTCTGAGACAAAATCTAGGATGCTTTTTTCACAACCAACTCCTTCGAATATGGGTAGCAGATGTACGGAGCTGGCCGAGCCATACATTTGATCCCAGTGTTTTTCAAAGTACTTTGCGTTATCAAAAGAAGGACCCACGACACTTACCTGCCATCAAGTTAAACTTCCCTCATGGCTCCTGTGAAATTTAAACCATGTA
>NW_012147919.1:605182-606711 GCF_000956105.1 Propithecus coquereli
TATTTATACATAATGTATATATTCAAAAACAAACAAGCAGATGCAAATCCAAATCCAATTCTATGCACAAACCCAGACATACACACACTTCAAAACACCTACCGTGTCTTCTGGATCTTTTTTTGTTTCAGCTTTGTTAGGCGAAACCTTAAAAGTTTGAGAAAACCAAACATTAAAAATCATGGCTCTTTAGGGTAATTTTTATTTCATTAGATATATAATTCTTTGGGGTGTTCTAGTTCATCATACAGGTAAAGAATGAACTGAGAAGTACTTTCAGTTCAGTAGAAACCCAAGGGCCTCCGGGTGATAACAAAGTTAATACATTAATATCTTATAATGAAATGCCTCCGATCTTACACATTCGCCGAGTTTGACCACATTCAAAATTGTCTCCTGGAAGGCCACAAACTTCCCATAAATTCTGTCATTACACCAAACACAGGCATAACCCTTTGGTGTTTGCGGCACATTCTGTTGACTTCTATTGTTTTATCTTCTGAAGTTAGTCTTGATATTTGGGAATAGCCCAAACATATTTTAGGCTATCTATTTAATTATGCATTCATTCATCACAAGGTTTTTTTTTTTTTCTTTGAGTGGCTGACATGTGCCAGGCCATGGGCTCTGCCCCGGGGTTGGGGGCGGTCAGAGATAAACAAGCCATGCAAAGACATAGTCTCTGCCCTCATCCAATTAAACTGGCAGACTTAGATGCAACAAGATAGAAAGTGATTTCTACGGTGTTTTATTTGCCATTTGATTGGCGAAACTGCTTTGATAGGTCAACAACACAATTGGAGGTATTGCCAATTATTTTAATGATCAATGACCGTAAGACATCCGATTGCGATGAATTCCACTGCAATGCAGCTCATGTTACGTGGTCTGGGCGCCTCCTGTTCATACCGTGGTTCCCAGCTCTAAGGGCTCCCTCATAGCCTGATGCCACCCAGCTCCCTCACGAAGCACGCCTTGTCCCTGTTCTCCTACAACTTCCTGCTGCATCATGATGGTAATCCATTCAGTACCGCAACATTTAAATATGCATTATTCTTAGAATTAATAAGATTTCTGAGC
This sequence comes from Propithecus coquereli, assembly GCF_000956105.1. Classification (NCBI taxonomy): domain Eukaryota; kingdom Metazoa; phylum Chordata; class Mammalia; order Primates; family Indriidae; genus Propithecus; species Propithecus coquereli. Next base: position 606,263 of record NW_012147919.1, read on the forward strand.
AATAGAATTGAGGGAAAAAAGGGCGAAAACGGCTTACCAGAGTTTTAAAGAAACTCATGATGGGATTATTATTCTCCTCTATCTCTGCTGTCTGGGAGTCCTCCTTTGCAATCTCCGGTCCTTCAGGGTCCCCGGGAACAGAACGACTCACAGTGCCTACTTCTTGTCCTTCTTTTTCCTTGCCGTCAGCTATGCCCTGGGAGCAACACAGAGTTTTCGCAGTCGCGACTTGTTGAATGTGACCCTCAAAGTACTATTTTTGCTTCACACCCCTTTCTCCCTTACCCCTAATTCCAGCCATACTTCTCCTGCCCACCAGCATGTGGAACAATCAAGAGCTTATGAGAGCCGCCCTCCCTCCCCTCCCCGCTCTTTCTAACATATTCAGCACTTGCAGTCGGTTGGAGGGACATTGTTTGGAGCCAAAGGGTAATAAACACAGCAGTGCA
>NW_012147919.1:620296-621148 GCF_000956105.1 Propithecus coquereli
TATATATATAAAAATATCTCTTCCCTAAATGCCTGCTGTCTCTGACCAAAGGACCAGGAAAGGGCAATCTAGCAAGATAGAAAACTTTCAGACAATAACCATACTACTCCTGCCATATACCCCAGAAAAGCTGATGGCCCCACTGTCACCCATCCCATGTCAGAGAAGGCCAAGCAGAGAGCCTGGACTTCCACCTTCACAAGGCTGTAATAAGGCTGCCCCAACACCCCTGCAGAGGTGGTGTCTAGGAGGCTAAGTAGGGAGCTGGTGCAATCATCCTCACGAGTTGGTAACAAGCCCTCCCCCGACGGTGTCCACGGAGCCCACGTGGGACGCCTGGACTTCCAGCCCCACTGGCCAGTAAGGAGGTGCTCCTCCCTCTGCCCAGGGGGCTGGTGTCAGAGGAGACCTAGGGAAGTCAGCATTGCCAGCTGCGGCATCAGTGGGGATCCATGGACGGACAGGACTCCCACCCCCACCCAGCAGGAACCAGGAATACTGTGCTCTGTCCTCCGACAAAGGCCAGGTGAGGAACCTGGACTTCTGCCTCCACGGGACAGTAATAGGGCGGCAGCCCCACCCCTCCTGCTGGAGTGCTGTCGGGAAATCCAGCTGAAACAGCAGGTTTCGATAAGATCCAGAGTTTCATAATACAAAAATATCCAGATGTCAATGGAAAATCACTTGTCATACCAAGAACTAAGAAAGTCTCAAAGTTAATGAAAAAAAGACAATAATAGATGCCAACATGGAGATGCTAGAATTATTTGACAAAAATTTTAAAGTAGCCATTATGAAAATGCTTTAATTAGCAATTGTGAATGTTCTTGAAACAAATAAAAAACAGAAGGC
>NW_012147919.1:621198-625484 GCF_000956105.1 Propithecus coquereli
AGCCACCGCGCCCGGCCTCACCTCCCCTTTCTTTAAAAGAAATCTTTGCTGCTACAGCGTTTTTGTCTACTTTGCTCAGGACTTGTGCCTTTGCTCGCATGCCCGTTAGACGGTAAACTCAACAAACACGGGCATTATACCTACTTGACCCGGTGCTTCTCCCAAGTACCAAGGACAGCGAGGCCCACGGAAGGCACTCAGTAAATGTGTATTGTTTGACTACTTAACAGGCAGTGGGTGTAAATAAATGAAAATTTTACATAGTGGGATGGTGCTATCTGTATCAACTTGCTTTTCTCATGCAACAAAATAGCACAGACCTCTTCCCACTGCGACACAGCTAGACCTGCATCATCACCTCTCAAGTGGCGTTTATTCCATCGCTTGATTTTACCCTTATTTAGTGTCTATTATCCTTATTGATGGGCATTTATGGTGCTTATAGTTTTACATCCAGGGTGTTATAAGAAGTATTAAAATGAACGTTCACATTTTTATTTTTCATCACTCAAGTGTGTCTATATTTTCTTTGGGTAAATTACCATGAGTGAAATTTCTGGGTCAAGAGGTAGGCAAATTTAAAATTTGATAAATATTCTTGCAAAAATATTAGAAGATGTCACTAGAATGGTCCTGCAGGCACATCTTTGGGTTTGAGAAGTTGCTTGGTGCACTGGTGGTAGTGGCAGGTGAGGCCTAAAACATGTCCAGGCCCAGCAGGTTGGCACATGGGGCTATGGCCTGACAGTGGGGGGCTTGGCCTGGAGGCGGGTGCAGGAGGGAAGCTGACTCAGCTCCCAGCTCCTGGTCTGGGCATCCTCTTCCCTCTCCCTCCCCCACAGAGTCCTTCTCTTCCTCCCTAGGACTTGGGGTTCTGCCTTCCCCATGTCCTCTCCCTGCACCCACGCCGCCAGTTCCTGACTTCTTTTGTCTCTTCCCAGGGATTTCTGACAATTCCTGTGTGTGAGCTGGGAGAAGCCCATCGAACATGTGGCATTTCTGTTTCGTTTGACTGCTTCCCCCAATAGTGGAGTGGGATATGGTAGCATTGCACCCAGACTCTCGGATTTCATACTTCCTCCTCTGGGTATGGTAGCATCTGGAAACCTGGTATAAACTGATATGGGTTGACTGCCCCACTGCTGAGGTTCAATTTAACTCATTCAAAAGTCTATTTATTAAGCACTACATATGTTGAACTTTGAACTCCCAATGTGATGGTATTATGAGGTGGGCCTGTGGGAGGGCATGGGGGTGGAACCCTGACAAATAGGATTAGCAGCCTTGTAAAGGAGACCCCAGAGAGCTCACTAGTCCTCTGCATCATACAATGAGAACTTGGCAATCTGCAACCCAGAAACAGGTTCTCAGCAGAACCTGACCGTGTTGGCATCCTGATCTCAGACTTCCAGCCTCCAGAACTGTGAGAAGTCAATATTCATTGTTTACAAGCCATCCAGTCTATGGTACTTTGATAGCAGCCTGAACTAAGACAATGTGCATTAGAAAAATATTTCTAGCATCAAACATCAGATATTAAAAATATTTTTGCTTAGATGAGTATAAAGGAAAATTTTAAACAATAAAAATTACACAAATAATTAAACAGGTGTTTTAAAGATGAGCCATTATGAAAGTGGTACAAGAAATCAATCTAGATCAAGAAATTCCCCCCTAGGCCTTATCAAGGTGTTGCCCAGGGGCAAGTTATTTATTTCCAGCCATTCACTTACTCTTCTTCGTTCAATAACCACGTGGGGGTACCTTGTCTATACGCAAGCCGTGCAGAGGCCACATAGTGTTAGCACGGGCTCTGGAGCCAGTGGCCAGACCCAACTCCCTGCTCTGTCATTCATACTTGTGCAATCCTGGGCGTGTTCCCTAACATCTGGGTTGCAGTTTGTGCATTTGTAAAACCGGGTGATGAGTAGCGCCTGCCTCTTAGGGTTATTGGGGGAGGAAACGGGATCATCCGTACAAAGGATTTGGACAAACACATAGCACACTGTAAGCATTCGATAAATGTTAGCCCTCATTATTACGTTTAACTACCGAGCACGGAGGTGAGCTATGAGATTTACAAAGATGAATCAGACACGTCCCTCTCTCCTCGATGCCGACAGTCTCACAGTGGATAAAGTCTAGTAGAGACAGGTAAGGACACGGATAAAAAGACAAGGGAATTCCACCAGCCCATGGGGGCAGAGCGCGGCTGCATGTTGGAATCGCCTGGGCAGCTCTTCAAACAAATGCCAATGCCCAGACCCACCCAGACCAACGACGTCAGCGCTGCTGGAGGTGAGGCTCAGGTGTCGGTATTTTCAGAGCTTCCCCTGTTTGAGAACGCCTGGACTAAAAGGCCGAGGGAGGCTTGGAGATGAAGCAGCATCTGCCCCAGGCCATGGAGCCTAAGTTACAAGCAGGCAGTGACACAGGTGAGTGAAAACATGCAGAACGGGATGAGCTGGGGATGGGTCTGAGGAGGGTTTGGGGGACAGGTTGTTCTGTTCAGCCAAGGGATGAAGGGCGTGACGGCGGGTGGTTAGAACAGCACTTTGGGGTCAGACTGAGGAAGTGCTGAGTGCCAGCTTAAGGAGCAGCTGCCGTGCGAGAGGCCTGGGCTCCAGTAGCCCTGCTGCGTCTCGCCAGGAGGGTGGGCACAGCGCAAAGGGTCGCAACGGCCGCTAGAATGGTGAAGGGCACGTCACGGCACTTTGAAGTGGCACAGTTCCCACCTAGTCCCTGAAGAGAGGCAGCACGCGGATGCCCACGCAAAGAAAACATGGTCTGGAGAGAACAACCGCATCAACAAGGCAAAAGGTTGGATCTCTTTCCCCTGAATCCCTCCCTCTCCCTGGACTCAGGCATCAGTGGGGAGGGGCAGAAGGAGAAAAAGCGCAAACTCCTCCTCCTTCCAGACAGCAAGGACCTCAGGCCATGGGGTCGGGGCAGAGCGTGGTTCTAGAAGGAACTGGGTTGAATGTTAGAATGGATGTGAGACTGAAGTTTTAAAATTGGACTGAACTGGACTTTTGAATCACTGCAACTTTGGGGATCTACCTATAGTGTCATGGAGGATTAGGGAGGGAGCTATTTATCCAATATCTACCATGTTCCTCGCACTGATCCAAGCAGTGGGACTACAGCCGGGGACGAGACACAGTCCCTATCCTCAGGGAGCTGAAATTCTAGTGAGTGGGAAAGACAAAACCAAACAAAAATGTAGGTAGACCAACAAATCTCACCCATGACCCAGGCAGTGAGGATTGCTGAGATGATGAAGGAGGCAAGGCCACCGGGGGTGACGGGTTCTGGCTACTTTAGACAGTGGGCAAAGTCCTCTGAAGCTGGGCGTGGGGGCAGGGAGCAGCTGTTCTGCCCCCCAGGCTGGGTCCCCTGCCCCGAGCTACCCTGGTCTCACAGCCCACGGGTTTCTCACAGGGAACGGCAGGGTCTGTGTCTGGTCACCCCCAGCTCCTGCCCAGACTGGGTTTCCCAAGGGCTGCAAGTGGCAGGGATTCTTTTCCTCGATCCCAGGGCTAGACACACAGGGACTACATATTGAACTCCCTGGAAATGAGATGGAATACAGTGACATCACCTGAAAGAGAAATGAATTGCTAGAATGTCAGAGTGGTCCCCATACATCTAGGTGGCCGTCAGGAAAAACCTGTCGTAATGGATCCCCTCTGAGCAAGGGAGACACCTGTGAGTCCTTCCTCACCAGGAGAAGGAACCCTGACTGGAGGGGCCACGGTTCCACAGAACTTCAGGAACACGGGAGCCCCCCGGCTTTCTGCTTTGCCCAACGACATCTTCTCCAGGGCCCTCTAAAGGTGTCGTCCTCTGCTTCCTGGTTTCCCTGCCCCAGTGAAGTGTCATGACTTGGACAGCGGCTGAGGAATGACAAGGCCTGCTGGCCCAGGGCAGGGAAGCTTTGCCCGGGCTCTTCCTGAGTGAGAGTTTTACGGCTTTTACAGTCAAAATTCTCGGCTTGCCCTTGAGCCCTTACTCTGAAATATTTTTTTCCTTCTTAGATCAGCATTACAAAAGAACATAAGCCTTCTGCTTCCGGGAAAATGGAATATACACACTTTCTCCTATCCTTCTCACTAAGGACAATGAAAAACCCTGGACACTGTATAAAAATATAAATATAAAAGGACTCTAAAAGGTGGAGAGGAGAAGGCAGACCAGCTAGGGATCTTAGGAACAACACGATGGTAAATTCCTTGGATTTTTCTTTTTGCCTCATATACCCTAGACTTGGATTTGAAGAAGCTGGT
>NW_012147919.1:626724-672291 GCF_000956105.1 Propithecus coquereli
AAAAAAAAAAAAAAAAAAAACAAGAACCAAAATAAAAAGCCCCGTGAATGAAACCAACAGCATCGTGGGAGAGACAAAGAATCAGTGAAAACCTCTGTTAGAGACAAAGAACAGTAACAAAAAAAGAAAGAACAAGAGAATGAAGACACAAATCACCAATATCAGGCTGAAACTGGAACATCACCTCAGAGCCTGCTGACAGCAGAAGGGTAAGAGAATGCTACAGTCAATGCTACACGCGTAAGTAGGACAACTAGTTAAAAAGATCCCATTTCATTCTTATGATGATCCCATGGAGTATATACTATTTGTAATTTCAATTTTACTAATGAATACATTGATGCATGAAAAAAATAAATAACTTGCCAAACATCATGAAGTAGAGCTGGGATTGGACCCCAGGCCCGAATGATTTCAGAGGCCAAAAGCCATTAAGAACCACGCTACATCTACCATTTGATCCAGCAATCCCATTACTGGGCATCTACCCAAAAGAACAAAAGACACTATAAAAAAGACACCTGCACCCGAATGTTTATAGCAGCACAACTCACAATTGCAAAGATGTGGAAACAACCCAAGTCTCCATCAATACATGAGTGGATTAATAAAATGTGGTATATGTATACCATGGAGTACTATTCAGCTATGAGAAACAATAGTGATATAGCACCTCTTGTATTCTCCTGGATGGAGCTGGAACACATTCTACTAAGCGAAGTATCCCAAGAATGGAAAAACAAGCACCACATGTACTTACCATCAAATTGGTATTAACTGATCAACACATAAGTGCACGTATAAGAATAACATCTACAGGATGTCGGGGAGGGGGGAGGAGGGACGGGTATATGCATACACAAAGAATGTGATGCGCACCATCCAGGGGATGGACACGCTTGAAGCTCGGACTTGGGGGGGAGGGGAGGGAAGGGCAACACACGTAACCTAAACATCTGTACCCCCATAATATGCTGAAATAAAAAAAAAAAAAGAAAAGAACCACGCTACATCGATTCTCTCAAGTCCCTTCCTTCAGGTGTTTACTCAAATATCTTCTCACCAAGGCATTTCCTATTTTAAGTTCCCTCCTCTCTCTCTCTCTCTTCCCTGCTTTGTATTTTTCCACTTTGTTATAATCAGCCATGCAATATATTTTACCCAAAGACATATGAAAATTTAGTATATGACAAAGATGACACCTAAGATCTACAGACATAGAGAAGGACTTTTAAATTAAAGATGCAAAGATAACAGAGCAGCCATCTGGGAAAAAAGAAAACAACTAACTTGTCGTAACTCAACCCTATAGTAAGATAAAATCCAAATGGATCAAAATACTAGAAGAAAATATGGAAAAAATCTTTTAACTTTGGATTGAGAAGGCCGTTATATCTATGACTCGGAATCTAGAAGTCATGAAAAGAAATATGGAAAAGTCAGAAAATCCCGATGTTTACAGAAACATTCATTCGACGGGCTGGGCTGAACAAGGCATTCATGCACGGATTACAGGAGTGTCAATTAGTTCTAGCCTAGAGGATGCAATTTGGTATTATCTACCAAAATTGTAAGAAAGAATGTATTCTTTTACCCAGAAATGCCATTTCTAAGAGTTGATTCTCAACCTAAATTCACACACGTGTGAAATAACAAATGTACAATGTTATCACTTGAGTGAGGTTAATAGTAAAAGTTTGGAAACCAGCCCAAGGTCATTAATAGGATCCCAGTTCAATAAATCATGGTACAACCATTCAATGGAAGACTCTGCAGGCGTCACAGATGAGGAAGTTCTGTCAGTACAGACTGAGTATTGTTAACTGAAAACAAGCACGGACTAGAACAGAGTGTAGATTATATTACTATTTGTGTAAAAAAGAAGGAATAAGAATTTATGTTTTATTTGCTTGTCTATGCCCAAGGAGACCCTACATTAAAAAACACAAACAGTAAGTATCTAGTGGGTGGAATTGGTAAGCAAGCATATCATTTTATATTTTTTTCTTTTAAACAAGGTGAACGTATTGCCTATTAAAATTAAGACTAAAACAAAATGGGCATGACTAATTAAAAAATGTTTAAAAACATTAAAAGGACAAAACTAAACACAGTTGGGAGAAAAATCTAGCCTTCTGTCTACCAGTTTGTGGCCTGTGCTTTAAATGTGTTATTTGTGGAATGATCTTTGTCCGTAACTACAAATATTCCGTTGCTATTCACATTACGCCTCTCTCTGAGTCATTCTCAGCAAGCGGAAATTTTAAACCGAAGCAGAAACATTCTCCAGGAAATACCTGGAAATTTCTTTTAAGCCAAGAAGTGTCCATTAAGTGTAAAAAGCTTATATATATTTTTCCTATCTTTTGGCTTCAAAGAACAGAGAGGAACACTAGTTATGTGATTATACTTTGTCATGTTGAAAAATAATGCCACCTTATCATAATTTGATTGTCTGTAGTAAAGCCCATATGGAACTTCTGGCACCTTCTTTGGACTATAAATTCTCAACTGGATTTCAGCTTCCTTTAAGCAAGGTTTACATTGTCAAAGTGGAAATATAAGGTAAGGCAGGTTGATCAAGGCTAAAAAAGCCTTGTCTGGAATGATGTGTGATGACTCTGTCTCATCCAGATTTCTTCCCTGTGTGTCCCTGATTTTATTTTGCATCTTTATACCAAGAACGAGTGCCTGAAGTACAGCTGAACACAGGAAAATTTGTCTGAAAAACACTGAACGGCACAGAAACTCATGACTTCACTCCTTTCCATCTGTTAGAAATTTGAGCCACACACTGCCCGAGATAAAAGGGAAGGCCCTGCTTCCTCTGCCCCCGGGACGTCACACTGGCACAAAGGGTTCCATGTGCCAGGCAACGACGGTCACCAGACAATCACGAAGTCTTCACTTTTCTTCTGAGAGCACCGTCACCTGCATATAACCATTGTCAGCTTCAGGAAGAAAAATGGCATTTGGTTAATCCTTAAAGATATGATTTATCTTCCAATTTGCTTAGAGAAGAAAGTCAATTAATGAACAAGCAAGAAGGAACGCTAAGACCAAATACTAAAAATATTTTGTGAACTCTCAAAATTTCCTAACCAGACTGTGATTTGTTTTTTTAACTTTGTTTTACTCCAAAGCTCAAAGCCATGAAGGAGGGTCAATAAATGTATATTAACACAAGCAACTCAGTACTTTTATTTTTCTTACTATTCCTACCCAACTCGCATCAACTGATAAAAATGCAGTCACATCTTTTAAGCTCATGGCAAAAACAGGGAAAGAACACAACTCACGTAACATAGGAAATGCCAGTTAGGAAAGAGCCTCAAAAACTACCCACCTACAGTGAAATTTCTCCTTCTGGTCTCCTGCTGGAGATTACTCCACATTAGCTCTATGAAGGTATTTAAAAAGTCGACATTATTTCTGAACAAGGAATTGTCACATAAGCTCTGGATTGCATAGTTAGGAAATGACAGTGAGAGGAAAATAACCTCTTGTTGAAGCCACTGGTACTTAGTGGATGCCTCAGCCTCATAACGCAGTCTAGTGGAGAAAGTAGGAAATTGCCTAGATTGTGACATTTTCTTACTTAGATTGATAGCTCGCTGCGCTGCTACTTCTATAAAAAAGAGAAAATACCAACAAAGAATAAAAAGAAACGCACCCATTATTCCATTACTGAAAAACAACCACTATGAGCAATTGGTGGAAGGATAGCAATGTGGGCAGGCAGGCAGAGATCATTTTCACCCCAAAGGAATTATTCTGTATACTATTTTGAAACCTGCTTTTCTCATTTAACATTATATTATGACTGTCTTCACATGTCAAATTCTGTTTCTATGTCACCCGTGTTTATGGCATCCAGCGTAAGGGTGTACCACGATCAACATAAAAAACCTTCCCAGGCCGGGCGCGGTGGCTCACGCCTGTAATCCTAGCACTCTGGGAGGCCGAGGCGGGCGGATTGTTTGAGCTCAGGAGTTCGAAACCAGCCTGAGCAAGAGCGAGACCCCGTCTCTACTAAAAATAGAAAGAAATTAATCGGACAACTAAAAATATATAGAGAAAAAATTAGCCGGGCATGGTGGCACATGCCTGTAGTCCCAGCTACTCAGGAGGCTGAGGCAGTAGGATCGCTTGAGCCCAGGAGTTTGAGGTTGCTGTTAGTTAGGCCAACGCCATGGCACTCACTCTAGCCCGGGCAAAAGAGTGAGACTCTGTCTCAAAAAAATACAAAAAAAAAAAAACCTTCCCATAGGATTGTCTCAGCTTTTTTCTTGCAATGCTGGAATTTTTTTTTATAGCCTTGTGGATAAAATATTTCTCATTTCCTCAATAAATTATTTTTAACATTTTCAGATGGATGCATAATAGATGTACATAATTTCGGGGGTATAGGTGATAATTTAATACCTTCATATAACTTGTAAAGATCAAATGAGTGTACTTGGGACATTCATCACCTTAAACATTTGTCTTTATGCTAGAAACATTCAAATTATTCTCTTCTAGCTTATTTGAAATGTGCAATAGATTATTGTAAACTATTGTCACCCTACTGATTTATTGATCAACACATTTTTAAATACAGAATTGCTCATTCAGAAAGCATGTGTTTTAAGACTTTAAAATTGCATACTGCCAAAGTGCCACGGTGGAAACAAACTTCCCAGGGATACAGATGGTTGACTGAGAAATTACAGACTTCCAGTCTAAGACTTCAGAGGGATACAAAATAACATAAAAATATTAAACCATGAAATCCAGATTTTCATTGTCCTCTGGCATCTTTTCTACAAGGGAGATTTAAGCTGGATAACACAGATCTAAAAATGTTCCACTCATTCATTTTTCCTCCTCTTTTTGGGAAAAGGAGGCAATATTGTTAATTTTATCTGCTTATCCTAATTGAACCAAGCTAGACTGGACCAATTATCAGTATGATGTTCTTTATTATAAATCATAACATCATCACCTTTTTTTGTCATTCTGTAGGTATAACCTCAGGATATTAAGGACTCATCTTATGTCTTGGCAGCCTGAGTCTAACCCAGGACCTTCACGTGGTCCATCCTCATTAAACCCTAGTTATTGACTGATGTGGAGACGTTATATTTGTAAGATTAAATAAACCACTTACTCATCATAGTCATAGATGGAGGACAGAAAGAAATCTATCAAAGAAAGCACTTCACACTCGCTTCCTATAAATAAAGGTTTTCCACTTTCTCCCTCAGCAGCTCTGCTTTAGGGGTAAGTGAATTTGTCAACAGGATTTCCATTGGCAAGTGAAATGTGGGTAGAGAATGAAGCAACGAAATGTTCTTCTGTTGCTTCTTTGTTTCTGGCAGCAGTCTTTGCTTTGGGGATATTCCTAAGGACACATGAGTTGGCACACTCTTAAGGAAAGTCTACTTATGTATGATTTAAAATGGAAAAATGCATTTACTGTGGGCAAAGAGTGAGTAGCAAGTGATTCCCAGGGTAAGTCATGTTGCGTGGAAGGGCTGGGGGAAGATTCTTCTGTGCCATGAATAGTTCCTGCACGTACAACCCTCGGACTGATGATGACAGGTCACATTTATTAGAGGAAAAATACCCAACATTTTTTAAAAAACTGCCTCAAAATACAAAAGCTAATAATCCACAGCCTAGAACACATTTGTCGTGTGTTTAACAAACACTTCCCAATAGCGAGAAAACAGTTTTGAACGCTGCCAACAGTAGGCTGCAGACTTTCTAAGAATTGCTTGGCCTGTGCAAAGGAAGGAAAAAAAGTCACATGCCTCTTCCTGAATTTTTAGATGAGAACAAACTCCTTCCTGTCTCTGCCCCCAACCAATTTTGAATATCACTGTGCTCTCCATTTCCTATCTCGGACCTCTGTGTATTTCATTCAGAGCTCTTTTTAAACTCTGGAACTGTTTGCTTGTTTACTTTGTTTTTTTATTGTTGGTCTCTCCGTTACAATGAAAGCTCCCGCGAAGTACACTGTTCTATCCACTGTGGAACCTAGACTCATTCCTGACACGAAGAAAGCAATCCCATGTTTGTCGCATGAAAAAATGAAAATCACCACTCCACCTATTTATTGTCTAACACCTGCTGCCCTGTTGACTCTCAGGCTGGAATTACAGTCTAGTAACCAGATGGCCACCTAAGGAGATTCAAAGTATGGCGAGCACTGTGAAGCAGGTAAAGAGGTCTGTGATGGGTATGTTTGCTTGACTCTCAACTCTACCACAAGAAAAAGAACAATGCAAGCGTTGTAACTAAGGACAACTCACATGGCTGCACTGTTGGGAATCAGTGGGGGAGGGGTGGGGACTCTGGTGAACTTGAGGTGGGCGCCGCATCTCAAGGGACAGTCACAACTCACATCCCACCTGGGAATATAACATGAAAGTTTCCATTTTTCCAAAATGTCCAAAATATGGAATGGTATTAATATCATCATTATAAAATATGGTCAACTTTGTCAATTTAAAATGTAATCAATTAAAATATTATTTAAATACTGTATAAAATAAAACATATCTGAGTCTAGATGCATTCTACAGGTTGCCAGTTTTCAATTTCTGGTCTAAATGCCTAGCTCACCGTTCCTTGGAAGGTATGCCCTACTTGTTAGATGGCTAATAGCTATATGGATGATTAAGTCTGAGAAATGCTTGGTAAACAAAGAGAAGTAGGCATGCATGCAGCAGGACTTCTCAGGGCCTATATTAGGCTGATGTCCATTGTGAATCTTCAGTATAGAGTATAAAGCAAATAGTATTTCTAAAATTATTTCATGGTAGAGCCCTATTTCTAATGTTCCACAGACCACTTTGGGAAGTACTAGCTTCGGAAATTTTAAATTATGTAAGATGTTTCAAAAGTTTTAACGTGTTTCCTCTCTCTGAACTTACACACCGTGGTTAAGTGTGTGGGCATTGGCCACAGTTCCAGCTCTGCCACTTTCTAGTTATATGATTTTGCACAAATTACTTTACCTCTCTGTGACTTAGCAAACACTTGATAAAATAAATTATAGATGTTATTATAACTTTTGAAGGAGTGAATCAGATGGGATAAAATACTAGAGAGTAAGATAACTCAAAATTTATTTTGTAAATTTATTGGAAAACACAGTTCACTAGATATTTCAACCACGGGGGGTCAAAGTCAAGTTAGAAAGCTAATGTAATATGTATGCTCAAATGAATTAGCACGGGGGGGTGCTGTAGCAGCCTCTACTTGCTCCATCTACCCAATCATCTCCAGATAGAAAGGTGCGTAGTAAAGATACATCCGGTTTCTATCTGTGGCATATCATCTTTGCTGGCAGAGCTTGCTTTCTACTGAAGAAACTGAAAATGTCAGATATTTGCCTTCCAGGTCTCCTTTGCACCTGGACACAGATCTGTGACTCAATTTCACCAATGGGATCTAAGGGTAAATCTTAGGAAACTCCTCTTTCATTTGATAGGGCATCATGACTACGTCACACCTTGGATATATTACGGGTTCAGTTCCAACCACTGCCATAAAGCAAATATAGCAGTAAGAGAGTTGCACAAATTTTTCCCAGTGCATATAAAGTTATGTTTATACTATACTGTAATCTATTAAGTGTGCAATAGCATTATGTCCAAAAATGTACACACTTTAATTAAAAAATACTTTGTTCCAAAAATGCTGACGCAGAGACACATGCTGTTGGAAAATGGTGCCAACAGACTTGCTGCCACAGACCTTCAATTTGTAAAACAATGCAGTATCTGCAAAGTGCAATTAAGCAAAGTGCAGTACAGTGAGGTGTGCCTGTGTGTGCAATACTTGGAACTATGGCTGTCTTCTTAAATCCACAAGGAGCCAAACCTAGAACCAAGCCAACATGTTGAGGATGCTGGTGAATAAAGACCCACACATCGGGGGCTGTGGAGAATTGGAATTCCAAGCTCCCCTACTTCTAGAGTTCTTACGTGCAAGAAATAGTACAGTCTCCTCATTAACTGAACAACTATTAACTGGGTAGAGATTTTTGGTGTTTTTCTTACAGCCAAAGTAAAAATGATATACCAGTAATCCCTCAATGATACTCAAACTCCACCACACTGCAAGACCATTTGCTCTATTTCATAATTCTTCATTTCTAAGTTTCTAACAATTTAGAAAATATACTGTCTTATTTAGTGTTACTACTACTGATGGCTTGTATCATCTTATAGCCTTTCAAGAACCCTAACACAGGTAGTATCTTCCTTTTGAAAATGAAAACACAAGTTTGTTTTTGTTTTTGTTGTTTTTGAGACAGTCTTGTTCTGTCACCCTGGGTAGAGTGCAGTGGCGTTGTCATAGCTCACGCACCTCAAACTCCTGGGCTCAAGCGTTCCTCCTGCCTCAGCACTATAGGTGCATGCCACCACGCCCAGTTAATTTTTCTATTTTTAGTAGAGATGGGGTCTCAATCTTGTTCAGGGTGGCCTCCAACTCCTGAGCTTAAGCAGTCCTCCCACCTCGGCCTCCCAGAGTGCTAGGATTACAGGCGTGAGCCACGGTGCCAGCCAAAACACGAGGTTTTGAAATGACTGAGTGTAACAGGCTTTGGTGACAGATTCTGGTTCTGCCACCAATTAACCGTGTGGCCTTGGGCAGGTAACTCAACTTCTCTGAGCCCACGTTCCCTCCTCTTTTAAATGGCAATAAAAATATCTACCTTGTTGTGTTGTCCTAAGAATCTAAGCAGATAATGTAAGAAAAATGCTTACTACCCAGCCTAGAAATAATGAATTATTAAAAAGTGGGGCAATTATTATTTGATTTGATCACAAGTAGTAGAGTCTGGACTCATACCCGGGTCACTCAGTCTTCTGACACTTCCACATCACCTCTGCTGCTGCAGATGTATCAAGTGTTTCTTACTGCTACATGCATCAAAATTAGAGTGCTACAGCCGAAGACCTTGTCTACTCCATAACTTGCATAATTTAAGGTTGATTTTTTTGTTGTTGTTACAGTGACAAAGTCTTTTGGATGGATAGATCTCTTTACCAGTTGAAAAGGCATGTCCTTGTGGCCATGACGTAAAAACAAAACAACATTGAAAAAACATAGTTTATAATTCACTTGGCCTTCTAACATTGAAATTAGGTGATTCTTTTTTTCCATTTTTAATTTGGGACTAACTTGGTATTTCCAATTGTGCATAGACTAAAATTTTAAATTGTACTCCCTCAAATTAATATTTATTCAATTTTTTGTAAGTTGCAAACTTATGGCACAAGTTTCAAATGATTGGTAAAAACAGTAACGTTGAGAATTGAAGAGCATGGGCTTTGGAGATGGACGAGTCTGGCTTTGCTTCTTTTTAGCTGTGTGACAGGAGTAGATGACAAGGTTTCCCTAAACCTTTGATCTCTTCATCTGTAAAATGGTGAAAATACAGGAATTCCTTGTAAGTTTTGATGGTTTAATGAGATGATTCCTTCAAAGTGATCTGGGCACAGAATCTGATTAACATACAGCATACAAAAGAACACTAGAAGGATTCACGTCATCAGAAGCCTAGAGGCGTCTGGTTGGCTTCAAGGTGAAGTCGAGTTATGACAGACAGAGAGTGAGACACATACAGGTGGAGAAAACACTGGGAAACATATGGCATCTGCGCAGGTCATATGTTGGACACACTGAGTGGAGAAATTACACGGAATAGTGGAAAATGCAGTTGGAAAATAGGCAGAGAGATGATTGTGGAAACCCTTAAATGTCAGACAAAGAAACTGAGGCTTGTGGGCGTGGCCATTTAAATTTCTATTTTTTTCTGAAATAATTTTACAGCCTTTGCGCCGTTTTCACCCAAGTGAGGACCCGTGCCTTTGATTATAGAGCTCTTGAATGAGATTCAATTGTGCCATCTCTGTGAGTTTTGGCTGAGGTCTGTGGAAGGGAAAGGTAAAAAAACTAAAATGTGGAGTAGTAGACGGGGAGAAAGCCCATAATACTAGGCTAGCTTTTTTCTTTTTTCAAAATGCAATTTCTCTGTGCTAAATACTTCACATGGCTTATCTCATTTAATTGTCACAAGTGGGACTGATGTAAACATGTGCTAGACACTATTATCTCCATTTTACAGACGAGGAAACTGAGGCTCAGAGAGATTAAGTAGCTTGCCCCAGGTTACACAGTCAGGAGCCCACAAAGGCAGAGTGGAAACCTAGCCCACTTGACTGCAAGGCTGATGTTTTAATCCACTGCTTAATCCCATGTAGAAAAGGACTCGGAGACCTTGGTTCTTTCATTCCGGCAGAATGGAGCTGTCACGAACTGAGATGGGTGGGGAGCCCCGTGAATTACACTGGTGGGCATTTTGCTGTTGTTGTTTTGTTGTTAGGTGGTGAATGAACAGTTCAGTTTTGGGCATACTGAAGTTGAGCTGCTCAGTGAACATTCAAATGGAGATGCAGAAATTCAAGCAGACATGTGGAAGAGGAGGCAGCTGGATGCTCAAGTCTGGATTTCAGAGGTAGATAGATCTAGGCTAGAGACACAAATTTGGAACTTGTCAGCACATATCTCTGTTTAAACCTATGGTGCTGGGTGAGATCTTGAAGGAAGTAGGGATAGTCAGAGAGGATGTCCAAGAACGGAAGCCTGGGGAAGTCCTACATCTGAAGGATAAGGTCCAGCAAAGGAGATTAAGGAAGAGTGGCCAGGGAGGTGGGGGATGTTGTTTCAAGAAGGAAGGTGTGGCCCATTGCGTCAGATTCTACCAGAGCGTCAGTTCTAGTAGGACAAGGACTGAGACTTATTGGATCTGGCAGCTGGGGCCGGGGGAGGTGCAACATCACGGAGACTTTGACAGAAACCTGGACGGAGAGTGTTTAAGAGAGAAAAGAAAAGGCGAAGCAAAAACACTGAATATTGTTAAGATCTGTATTCTGAGCCAATCTGAGGACCAACACACTTACCACAACATCCCCTAAAAAAATTATGTCTCTTACTAGATTATGTGCTCCTTGAAGGACTAGGAACATGATTTATCTTTCAAATGCCTTGCACGAGGTTGTTACTCAAATAACAACTGCAGAATTTAATAAAATTTTAAAAAGAAAAGGAATGTTCTAATTAAATCTTATGAATCTGTGCACAGCAACACTTTACACAACACGAAGACACGTCTGGAAATACTGTATTGATAACAGAAATTTAGTGGGTTTTTTTAAACCAATAAAGGTCAGATTTTCATTATATGATCATTTTTTTTTTTGTGATGAGTTTTTTCAATGCATATCTTATAGCTATGGTTCAGTTGTTGGGGGAAAAGAAAAAAAAAATCTCATCCCTGCCAACACATTGGTTTGTGTGAATCACAGCTCAGTGAAACCTTTCAGGCATATAATTTATCTTTTCTTTGGCCTATGTAGTAAATGCTTCATTTGTTCATGAATTCTTGCCTTGTTTTAATTATGCTATGCTCTGAATGTAGTTTTATAAGGCACAAAAATAAGACTGTCGTTCTGAAAACACAGAAGATTTGTGTGTTTCCCCCAGAATGAAATGGTGGCATCTTTCTCCCAATTCACAGCTCTGTGGGTTTGTGGTTGGAATTCCAAACCAGCCAGGAGCATGCAGTTGCAAGTGGGGGGAGGGGCGGGTGTGTTGAAGGGAGCTGACACCATCAAGCCCAAGGCATAATTTACCCTAAGAATTCTGAATCGATACACTGACGTCCATCAATACATAATGCAGTGCTCCAACCAAGAAAGCCACTGATTGAGAAGTTTTATTCATGGTACTTTCTGAGGGCTGGATTTTCTTAATACACTTACAGAACAATTGGGTTTTTCTCCCAAATAAAGAACTGTGCAGCCAGGGATTAGATGAGAAATTTAACAATCAGAAGGCTGGTTTTGTTTTTTTTGTTGTTGTTGTTAAAAATCCTTGCAGACATTTGAATATCCACAAGTTCACAGGCTGAAGGAGAAATGGCTATTTCATAACTTTTCCATGTCTTATAAGTATGTAGTACACAGTGGGCATTCAATATTTCAAATTTCAATGATACCACCAATGAAAATTGGAAAGTTGTAGTCTAACAATATCAGATGCAGATTTCACTGGTGAATCTGAGGGAGCTAATTCATTTATTCAAGAAGAAAGACAGGTTACAATTTTTTTGGGTCTTTGAGATATCATTATAACTTCAAAATATTACCCATGGGCTTGACTCTGTTAGACACCTGCCATGTTCCCAACACAATCCCCCCCTCCATCTTCTGACACAAATCTCATTTTGGAACTCATTCCCCTCAAATCGAAGTACTGTCCCTAAGAGTTCTTTTTCAATAAAGGAAGCTAAGTTAATAAAGTACAACTCTAAAACTTTTCCTAGACTAGAAATAGATTGAGTGTGTTGGGGTTTTATGGCTAAATACATTTGAGGGTTGGTTATCAGATGCTGAACTGGTTTACTTAATGAAGATAGGGATTTGGATGGGTCACTAGACACCTGTCCAAAGATGGGTAAGGCACAGTCTTTCATTGCTTCTCCATAAATAACTCCATCTTTTCCTAACTCAAGACAATGGATTGGCTTTAGATGCTCAGGCAAAAGAAACACACGATTGTTAAAAAATCACAACCTCAGAATGGCTTTAGGAGCCCATGACCAATTATAAGAACTAAGCAAGAGTTTGTCCATGCAGGGACAAGTAGTAAACAGTTTCTCAAATATTCATGAATATTAATGACCATTTATAATATAGTTGTCTGGGTTATAAACCCCCAGACAAGTAACTTTCAGGCTCCTGGTTTTTACATTTGATAGAATGTTCCCTGGCCAGCTAGGCTAATTCTCCTCGAGCCTGAGCATCCTCCCCAACACTCTGCTTCCCCAGCAGAGCACCTGGCACCCTGCACTGCAACTGCAGGTTTATTTATTCGACTTCTCTCACTAGACAGCAAACTCCATGCTGGCAGAGACTGTCTTGCCCAGCGCTGTGGTCCCTGTGCCTCACCTGTGCCTGGAACAGTGTTACACACAGTGAAGAACAGATGCCCAGATGCATTGCCAGACTTATTTTTGAACTATACAGAAAGCTATTCAATTGGCTTCTTGAACTGGTACATTTGCACAGTGGGCATTTGAAGGAAAATTTTTTAAACTTCTGAAAGAATTTTTGAAAATAAGCTCTTTGAGTCAAAATGTACAGAAACAGCAAGAATGCTGATAGCAAGAGCCTAAACACATGAATTTCATGATCTTTTCCCAATTTTAACTGGCCAGAGTTTTCAGCTGGTGTCCAATATTCACAATATAATTCTTTTTTTTTTTTTGGAGACAAAGTCTCACTCTGTTGCCCAGGCTAGAGTGTCGTGGCGTCAGCCTAGCTCACAGCAACCTCAAACTCCTGGGCTCAAGCAATCCTACTGCCTCAGCCTCCCGAGTAGCTGGGACTACAGGCATGCGCCACCATGCCCGGCTAATTTTTTCTATATATTTTTAGCTGTCCAATTAATTTCTTTCTATATTTGGCAGAGACGGGGTCTCGCTCTTGCTCAGGCTGGTATCGAACTCCTGAGCTCAAACAATCCGCCTGCCTCGACTTCCCAGAGTGCTAGGATTACAGGCGTGAGCCACCGTGCCCGGCCCACAATATAATTCTTGATGCCACCCTGGATGCATTAAAACCGCAGATTAATGTGATACTCATTTTCATTAAGGAAAATAATTCATGTACATAGAACAGAGCCTGGCATAGTGTCAATGCTCAATAAATGACAGTCCGTGTTATCATTAGCATCTTGGCAGCGTATAGTACGGTGGCATTAAGACAAATACATTGACAGCAGTGATACACAACAATGTCATAAAAAACTGAGCCCATCAATTTTTTTTCCTGGTTCTAAACTCAACTCGAGACACTTAACTTTATTCCAAAATTCTGAAGAAATAATGTTATTTAAAAGTCTGTTAACCAAGAAAACAGGTGCCTTAAAAATATAATGTATCAAGTTTTATTTCTTTCTTGATTTAAGGAGTTCTTTTTCTGCCCTGAATATAAACAAGCTCAAGGTTAAAAGCAAACGTTCTCTTTAATGTCAAAAAGAGCTTGCCTCTCTTGGCTCAGAAAAGAAAGCAACTGATTCAGGATGTTCCTCCTTTATAAAAAATCAAGTTTTCACAAAGGTATTACTCCGGCTTGTTGCAAAATAATTAGTACACAAAAGAGTCTACCCGGAGCTGTAAAAGCTCTTTATGCAAACCCACACCTTAGTGCAAAAGATAGTTAAAGATCAATCCAGGCTATTAAGAATAAGGAATGAAATGTGTCCTAACTAAAGCCTGTACCATGCGGCATGCCAACAAACCACAGACACCAGGCAGGTCTCTTAGGAACCATTTTTGCTCCACTAATGTCTTCCCCTCCGGACTCCATGATCGAAAATGCAACCTGTCTGCTTCTGCCTTTGAAAAATGGAGGGACGCATCCATCTGTATGTAACTCACTTCCTCTTTTATTTTACATAAAACAGATGCCACAGCTGTTACTGTTCTCCAAACCGATGTTTCTGTGGGGGACACGATGCTACAATGTGCTCTTTGTTCTAGAAGGGTCAACGGCTTGCTGTCTCGTCTGGGGCTCGCGGCGACTGGATGTGTGCGCAGTGGTCTCACCCCACGGGCGCCCCCCGAGCACGCACTCGGAACCAAACGGTCCTTCGCACACTTACCTGCCCTGCGGGGACATCGTCGCACTGCCCTGATAATCCAGGGGCTGCGCCCGCCTCGTCTTGGTGCTCTGCCCTCTTGGCTTCCGGTTGGCTGTCGGCAGGCACCCGTTCCCGTCCCTTGTCCAGTTTGAAGAATTTGTCGAAAAAGCTAGAGTCCTTGGGCTTGAGGGAAGCTGCTCCCTGGGCCTCGGGCTCCCGGGCGGCGGAGACGGCCTCGTCCTCGGCCGGGGTGGGCCGGGGGCTTTTATCCGCGCCGGCGCCCGCTGCAGCTGCTCCCGGAAGTGCCCGGCTCTCACTCGGGCCTTTGTCCGCCGGAGCTTTGTGGGAGCTGACATCAAGCTCCACTGATCCAGTGGATGAATCCGTGGCTTGGTCTGCGGTACGTCCTGGTACAGGCCGAGAGAGTGTCAAGAAAAAACGAGATTTAGCAGCTGGTGCCTTGGGGTTGGCCTCTTTCCCAAGATTCTTTCCGTTGGCATCCGCGACGGCACTTATCTCCATTGTCTCGGGGGAAGAAGTGGCCACATTATCCTTCTTGACACTTATTCCCAAGTCGACTGTGAACGCAAACATAAACAGCGGTTATTCAACCACGCTGGGAAATTCAAGGATTAATAATGGACTCCAGACGTTTTATGTACAAAGGCCATAATGCAAACTGGGGCTGTGTTGTTCTCTAGTCACCCCGCAAGGCAGAAGTTCGCCATCTAGACGCTTCTGACCCTGTTCTCCTTGGGAGAGGAGAACGGAAGGTTGGTGAGGGGGAAGCCTATTGTTGGAAAGTTACTAGCTGCCGGTGGTGTATGAGTGACACTCAGTGTTAATTGTCTTATTTTGTCTTCACAGGAACCCTGCGAGAAGCATAATGTCAGGATTTCAAGTTTGAGGCAGGACGGGGGTGAGGAGCTTGGGCTCTGGAGCTGGAACAAGCTTTCTCGGCCTCAGCACTATCGCCATTTGGGGCCAGATCATTCTTTGTTACGGGGCCCGCCCTGTGCACTGTAGGGCGTCTGGCAGCATCCCTGACCTCTACCCACTAGATGCCAGTAGCATCCTCCAGTTGTGACAACCAAACGTCACTAAAGTCCCCTGCAAGACAAAAATCACTCACCCTAGAGAGCCACTGAGATACGATGTCTACTTGAATCCAAGCTATCTTACTTTCTGTACCTCAACTTTCTGCTAAAATGAAGCAAATAATAGAAGCTACTTCATAATTTTGTTATGAAGGTTACATGTGTTAATATTCTTAAAGTACATCGAACAGTGCCTGGAATATATTAAGTGCTCCTTAAATGTCACAAATGTTAGCTATTATCATTATTCCGAGTGAGAAAACTGACAACCAGAGAGGTCAACTCACCTTCCCAGGGCTGCCCAGTAAGCTGGTAAGTAGCAGAATCTGGCTTAAGGCAGAAATCTGACTCCTAAATTCATGCTCCGTCTACTATAATGTTTATGTCAGCATAGACTGGTAAAAATACTGGAAGATTTAAGAAAGTAACACAGTACTCAGAAAGTTTCTCTTCTGAAGGCTGAAAGAGAAGATGTCCGCCCAAGATGGGAAATCAACCCTCGGGTGGGCGTGGAATTAAAGACATAGGGTTAGCTCCCCCAGACTCTGCGGATGCAGGTGTCGCTTCCTCCAGGGACGGGCACCGTTTTCAACATCCATTTCCCCTTTGACCTCTACCTTGACCTAATTGAACTGCTTTCTTTTCTAGATCCCTTTTATAAAACAGTATAATACTCAGGAAAAAAAAAAAAAACCAAGAATTTTGGAATCACAGTTAAAGATCAAGATTCTCTATTGATGAGCTGTGTGATCTTGGACAACCAGTAAAAATCTTTGAATTTCCTCGTTTGTAAAATGGGAATATCAGTGTTTCTCTTGCAGGTTGTTGTAATGCTTAAAGAAGAAAATTCAGGCAAAGGATGTGGCACGATGCCTTTCCCATAGTAGGTGCTTAATAATTGACAGATAGTGTGATTATTTTTAAGGTTTCTCTCATGCCTTTGACAATATTGCATTTTGCTTGATACATTTGCAGTCAGACACTTCTTAATGTCTGTTTGCAGGAAGACAGCGAGAAAAAAGAAAGAATTGATATTTCTTTGATCTGCACATATTGCTTATTAATATGTAGTGAGAAATACACACACATACACACACACATGCATTAGTTAGCGATTGATTTTTTGCTAAACTCTAGTTTCACACAGTGTCTAAAGTCAGGAACAAACAAGCAAGGAGAGAGGGAGCGCTGGGTTCTTGTGCAGAATGGCCAGCTCCTCCGTGAGCACCTGAGGAGCAGAGAAGAAATGGTCCAGGACAACGCATAAACCCGGACCTCAAGAAAATCACCCTGCCAGCACATTGGCGATATCTTCTACCTCTTCTTAACCTTTCTCCTGTGGTCCAGGAATTCATAATGGTAGTAGGTATTACACTAAAGAAGGGAGGGGGAGAGAGGGGGAATAAGGAAGTGAGTGGTGGATGTAGGAGGGTGCAAGTTAGCAGGCAAAGCGGTTGAAGCATCAGAGTGAATATAAATGAATTGTGGGGCTGGTCCATGCCAGGAGAAGGGGAAACTGTTGACAAAAAGGGAGAGGCTAAGATTCGAAACAAGGAAAGGCTTTTCAAAATGCCAAGAGCGTCAACTGATTTCTTTCAGTCTTTTTCCTCTCTTCCTTGCCCCCTGGCTGGGAACCAAAGGAGCTAGTAGTAAGTAAGAGTGTTACAGCCAGAGAAAAAGTCTTTGAAAAACAATGAAAACCCTTCCCATGGACAGACTTTTAAAAAAATGCCAATATACTGCTTTGAAAAAGGATAAATTCCTTATATTCAGGTATCTGGACTAGACTCAACACATTTACAGATTATAGCAGATCCAAACAGTAGCTATTGATATCAGAGAATGGGTAAAGTGTTTGATATTTTGTAAGAACTTTGAGTTTCTAGATGGTATGTTCCATGACAATGGAAGCTCTGCTCCCCAAACTTGGGTGGGTGCATACCCAAGTCTGTCACCTGGGGCTTCTATTTCCCTTGGTAAGATGCTCACCTTCCAGGTGGGCACATGACCTAAGAAAGACTAACAATCCTAGCTCTCTGGGAGGCCAAGGCGGGCAAATTGTTTGAGCTCAGGAGTTCGAGACCAGCCTGAGCAAGAGCGAGACTTCATCTCTACTAAAAATAAGAAAGAAATTAATTGGACAACTAAAAATACAGAAAAAATTAGCCGGGCATGGTGGTGCATGCCTGTAGTCCCAGCTACTTGAGGCAGGAGGATTACTTGAGCCCAGGAGTTTGAGGTTGCTGTGAGCTAGGCTGACGGATGCCACGGCACTCTAGCCCGGGCAACACAGTGAGACTCTGTCTCAAAAAAAAAAAAAAAAAAAAAGAAAGACTAATAAAAATAAATCCTGTGACTTTTGATAAACTCATTAGAACAGAGTTGCACTCTTTGTGCTTGGGTCAGCAAACCAATAGGGCATATACTTGAGGACCAGCACAGATGAAAGCAGAGCCAGGAAATCCAGGGAGCAGATGCCCAATTATATCCCTTAGACATCTGGATCCAGCTGTGCCTGAAGCTGAACTTTAGCATTACCCGAGCCAATAAATTATCCTCCTCCAACTTAGGCCAGTTTAAATTGAGTACATACTCAGTGACTTGGAGAGAATTCCAGGGATTTGGTCAATACCTGATTCACTTGTCAATTAGTAGCAATCAATCCTCCCATAGGGAAGCGGTCTCCAAGCTCTTCAAGTCTGTCTAGCAGGCATTTAGGATGGGAGGGAAGACGGCAAAGAGAATAAAATGTGAGTTCTAAGGAGCTGGGCAGAAATGAAAAACACCCACAAACACTTTGTCTTCTCAAAAAAAGTGAAGGCAAAAATCCACTTGGGAAAAAGAGATTACAGTCATTTGAGACCTCAGATAAACATTAAAATATAAATAAAATATGTTCTAATACCAGCATACACACACACGACCAAACTTTGTGAGCAGTTGGGAAGAACAGCCATTGGAGTACAGGTTGTACACTCTCACAATGATGGGGATTGCTTGCATTATTGCAAACAATTAATAATGCAAACATTGTTGCATTATATCCTTACATTATTATGGAAAGAATAAAAAGTTCCTTCTAGAAGACCAAAATTAAGCTTTCAGTTCCTATGAAGAATCTTGGGAGAAGCCCATCTTAAATATGGTTTCAATAAAAAGTTTTCTCATAAAGCATACAAAAAGATGACATACCAAAGAGAGTTTACTTTTCATGAAAAAAAAAAAAAGCAAGAGTTTAAGGAAGATAAAAAGAAATCAAGTAAGAATGAAAATGGCAGTTCCCAAATATTTAGAGATAGAGTTGAAAAATTTGATCTCTTCAGTGCAGAAAAAATATTTTGTACTGCAGTATTTTTTTTTAAGAATGTCATTTTACCTAGACATGTATCGAGAGCTTATTTCCAGTGGCATCTTTGTGTAATTGTTAAGAACTGAGATTGTGGAGCAGAGAGACCTGGCTTTGACTTTTAACCCCCTGCTTATTTAACAGGTGACCTGGGCAAGTTACCTGATATTGCTATGCCTCAGTTTTCTCATAAAATGGACATAAAAATGACACTGCCTTCTTCCAAGGGGAATTACAGGGATTAAATGAAGTATTTCCCATAAAGTGCTTAACACAGGCTGGTATATAGTAGGTGTTCAGTAAACAGTAGTTGTTTTCATTATATTTATATATTATTATTGTAATTATAATTTTATATTTTTAAATATAAGCCATAAGGAAAGAAATTATTCCAATAGTTTAATCTACAAACTTGAGTGCTCTGGGAAGACTTTTAAAAACAGTAATGATATGAGTCAATTGTCCTCAAAAATACAAGAATCTGGGCCAGAGAAGTTTCAGGAATGTTTATCATCATTAAAGTGCCAAGTATTCTCGTCAAAACAAGCTGCTTTGTCAGATTTTTAACTATATATTTAAACGTACATACACACACATACCATGTTTGTATTACAATATTCAAGACTTCTGGGGAAGGATTATCTTTTTGTTTTGCTTTTTTGTTTCTTGTGCCAAAGCTAAAATTGTCACTTGCTACAACTGTAAAAACCATAGCTAACATGCATTGAAGGCTTCCCATGTGCCAGCAATAGGATAAATGTTGTATGTAACAAGAGGCATTTCATTTTAACATTACAGAAAAACCTACAAGTATCATTCCCATTTCACAGGTTGGGAAACTGAGGCTCTGAGAAGTCAAGTCACTTTTCTAACATCGTCCAGCTCATAAGTGACGGATTCGGAATTTGAACCCACATTTGCCTAATTCCAAAGCTCAAACTCTTAACAACATGTGGTAACAGAAACAAGAACAGAAGACAAAGAAAGAGAAGGAAGGGAAGATGAACACAGCAGACAAAGTTTGGTTAATGGAATTAGATTTCCAATAAAAAAAAAAAAAACTATGTACAAGAGGGGAAAAAGCTGTATTTTCTCACATCTGGGAAACATTGGTGTATCATTTTTTGTTTGTCGTAAACAAAAATTAGACCATGTCATTCATCTGCATGAAACCAACCAAAGAAGACTGCACTACAATTAAAATCACATCCAAACTCTTTGCCATGGACCAGACCCTCTATAACCTCAGCTCAACACTGTGTTCTTCCTCATGCCTCTCAAAGGGCTTCCTGTTTCCACCTGAAGCCCTTTGTGCTAGTTGTTCTTTCCACCTGGGAATGTTCTCCCTAAGATCTTGCCATGGCTACCCCTGCCTCGGGTCAGGTCAGGCCTTCCTGACCACCCTGTCTGATGTAACCTTTCCTGCTCACCCCTACTCACCCTCTGGAATCTACAGAGCATTCATCACCCTCCAAAATAATCTCATTAATTTCTTGTTTACTTGTTTCCTCTGCACTATATATAAGCCCCAAGTGGTCAGGGGCTTGGTCTGTTCTGATTACAGCTGCATCCCCAGTGCCTCTGGTGGTGGCTGGCAATAGGGTTGTCAGGCAGCGGGCACAGAGCACAGGGCATAGCCTAGCAAGCACTTGGTAGGCACATGATCGGAGCCGCAGTGGGACCAGCAGTCCTTACAATAACGATGGTGCTGGCGACGGCAGTTCTACCTTCTGAGAATGCCTTATCCAAATCCTCCTAGTCCTGAAGGTTAAAGGGGGAAGCAGAAACTATCTTCATAGTTTCACTCACAAAGGAAGTGCCCACTTATGAAAATGATTCCGCACTCAAACATCCCTTCCTACGTAACACTGTCCATGTGTCAATATCCTGATCTGTCAGGATAAAGGCTGAATAAAGTGGACATGTCATGCCCACTAATGGCAAAGGGAAATTGCAAATTTTGCAAAAGATGCAGGAGTTTGTAGAGTCGTAAAGCAGTGTTGGTGAGAGCTCAGATCACACACGTGACCGTGGTTGGACAAGGATCTCGCAAAATTAAAACCGTTCACCAAAGAAGAGGGGAAAGTAGATGGTGACACGACACAGTAAGTTCTTCAAAAGAGAATTATATTTGAATATCAAAGGAAAACTGATGAAGTCCTCAAAAAGTTATGCAAAAATGACCCTTTTATGGTCACGCCGCAAGAGTCAAATGACACTTCAAACAGCTGTGGCTTTCTGTTGTGCAAATGCATTTGTTGTTTTAAAGGTCTTAGAATCAGGGTACATGTGGCAGATACTTATGGCTTGGAGGAAGATGTCAGATTTGAAAATTTCACTGAATGATCGCATTTCATGCTTTTTATCTCAGTATTAAAAAGCCAGAATGTCTTCACCAAGAAGTTCTAGCATAAATAAAAGAAAGGAACGAGTTGCGGCATCATTGTGAAAGAATTCTCGGCTATCACCTTGATGCAACACGTCTGGACGTTTAGTGATGAAAATGCTGTATTCAAATGGGACGTAGGCAAACAGTAACTGCTAACCCCCAGCTTTGGAGAAAGCATCCTCGGAAGGTGGCAGTGATGATCAGTCACTGTGGGGCAAAACTGTGACAGTGACACATGATTTCCACTCTCCTCTTCACTCATCTCTTTCCTGTCATTCACATACCTACAAAAATCTGGAACGTACAAAGTTAATTCAAAAGCTAAACCAGACTGTGCTCCAACACGAGCAAATATTGTCACTCAAAGACACATCAGATGTTGGATTTGGTCTTTTTTTCTTAAATTAGATACTAATATACATTTAACATGTGTTTGCTACCAAGACCATTAATCTCTCTTGATCCTTTTCGTTTCCTGTCTCTACTCTCTGCCCTCATTGCAAGATAACGAACGTCTGCAACTTGATGTAGCTTGTCAAACTTTGTGTACGTGCACACAAACACACGCCGGCATTCCGGATACACCTATACAGTGGTTATATTTATTGTTGGTTTAGACCATATTGGAAATATTTTTTGATTGCTCTTATAGAGTATAGTTGTTCCTTATAGTCAATATAGCCCTATCTATCTTATCTTTTTAAATAGCTGCATAATATTCCTTAGCATGGATATACCAAAAGATATTTAAACCATTACTCAATTGATGAATATCTGGGTAGTTTCCACATTGTTTTTTCTATTTCCACTACAAACAGTGCTGGAACAAACTTTCATGTTCAAAACTCCTAAACTGGTGCTGTCTTTCAACAGAATGGAGGCACAGATGTAGAACTGCAAATTAACATGCAAATTAACTCCAAATTAACATGCACTTAGTTTTTAAAAAATAGACACTACCAGATTATTTTCCAGAAAAGGCTCTAAAGATTCACATTTCCATTAACAACATGACAGAGTCTCTTCCCCACCCCCAAGGGTAGCAGGGCTATGAACCAACAAGAACACTGATCGATATATAATTTTAAATGGTAAGCAGCTTCCCAGGGAAGGTGGCATTTTATGCTATTTGTGCCTTCAGCTGCAGGACACCAAGAGCCAGCACTGGAGATGGGGGCAGGTGGATTTCACCACACAGAAGACTGCCAAAGGGTGAGTATTATTAGTCTGGGACTCCAGGAAATTGAGCCAGGAAAAGTAAGAGATAAGGTGCTCAGGGGAGGACGCAGAAAAGAGCCGAATCAAGATATTACTTTCTTCAGAGTCGATATAAAAATGGCCAATGAAGACTCAAAAAGATGCTGCACTTCCTCAGTCACTAGGGAAGTGCAGTCAAAACCACAACGGGACACCCCTTCACCCTCAGCTCTGGCCATAATCAGACAGACAATAACCAGGGTGGGTGAATTTTGGAACCTTCATGCATTGCTGTTGGGAATGTGAAATGGTGAAGTTGCTTTGGAAAGCAGGTTAGCAGTTCCTCAAAACGTTAAACATAGAGTCACCGTGTGACCCGCCAATTCCACTCCTCAGTACATACCCAAGAAAATAAAAAAATATGTTCATACAAAAGCTTGTACGCAAATGTCCATAACAGCATTTTCGCAATAGCTGAAAAGTGTAAACAACCGAAATATCCATCAACAGATGAATCAATAAACGAAATGTGGCATATCCGCACAATGGATATTATTTAGCCATAAAAAGGAACGAAGTACTCATACATGCGACAACATGCATGAACCTTGG
Organism: Propithecus coquereli; assembly: GCF_000956105.1. Classification (NCBI taxonomy): domain Eukaryota; kingdom Metazoa; phylum Chordata; class Mammalia; order Primates; family Indriidae; genus Propithecus; species Propithecus coquereli. The sequence goes on from NW_012147919.1 coordinate 650,075, forward strand.
AAACATTATGCTAAGTGAAAGAAGCCAGGCACGAAAGATACGATACTGTAGGATTCCATTTACATGAAATATCCGGAATAGCCAGATTTTTAGAGACACAAAATAGATTAGTGGTTGCCAGGGGCTGGGCCCAGGGGACTCCTTTTTGGAGGGATGAAAATGTTCTGGAATTAGATGTGGGGACGGTTGTACTCTCTTGTGAATAGACACTGAATTATATACTTTAAAAGGTGGATTTTATGGTATATGAAATATATGTTAATTTTAAAAAGAAAACATTATGTAAATGAACATCAGCACAGCACAGATAGGTAGAAGCAGGAGATAGGGAACGAACCACAAACATGAGTGAAGAGTTCGCAGAAGAAGAAAGACAGCTGGTGTTTAAGCAGATGAAAAGGTGTTCAACCTCTTGAGTAGTAAGAGACAAGCACAATAAAATGACAATGACACATAACTTTCCACCTATCAAATTGATCCCCCCAATGAGGAGAAAGGATAGGAAGGGGCAGCAGCCCATACCGTTGGCGGGAATGTAATTTGCCAGTCTCATTGGAGAATAATTTAGTGATATCTATTTATTAATATTTAAAAATACAAAAACTAGTAAGCTCTAATTTCCACTTCCAGAATGTTATCCTATAAATATAATTGCATAGAAGCGCAGAGGCACATGCATTGAACTACTGATAGGAATACTGTTATTGTGGCAAGAAAACTGGAAACAACCTAAACGCTTATCAGTAGGGACCTGGTTAAATAAATTATCCTATGTCCCTCCAATTAAATACTGCACAGGCATCAAAATTCTCCAAGACATATAGTAAGTGAAAAAAGCAGTGTCCAACAGTATGCACAATATGCTCCATTTGTTTTTTAAACATAGTGTTGGGAGGTATAGGAGAGGATTTATAAATATGCATCCCTGGAATACCTCTGGCCACAAGAAACCTTGGCGTATTTGCCTCTAAGGAAGGAAATCTGGGATGGGGCTGGGGAGCCGGCAGTTAGGGTAGTGATTTTTTCCCCTGTCCTATCTTATTATGCATATTGTTCACAACGTTTGTTATGCATAAGCATCTCCCCATCTCATGCCTTTAAAAAATGTACAAACAATGAAAAGAAAAAAATAAAATGAAAGGAGAACACTAGAACCAAGAGGTGGGGTTCAAGGCAGATGGAAGGAACATGTGACCTATTCCCCGCTTCGCCTGGGGCTGGCCCGGCAGCAGTGCAGCCTCCAACTAATGAGCATCGGCTCTGATTGGAGGGGTTGATGGGTCAGGTGGGCCCTGCCTGCAGGAGTGAGTGGCACGGCCTTGGGGACATCTCCATACTCCAGAGTCTGAGCCTCTGCTTGGCAAATTCAGAAACGTGAGCTTTTTAAGTCACCTCTCAGAAGCCATTTTTTAAAAAGACTAATGAATTAGCCACACAGGCAGCTTATTGGCTACAACAAGACAGAAAGCTGCAGAGGGGACCAGCCCCTGGCAACATCCCACCACAGTCCCCCTCCACAGGAAACACATGTGATAACCTAATGAGGATGATTTTTTTTAAAGCTATCTTTGTAGAGAGATGCGAAGTAGGGGAAAAACTGTATAACACCAGAGGTTGTCAACTGTGAGATCTGAGGATTGTGTGGCCAGCACAGTGTTTAGAATTTTTTGAATTGGGAAATTTGGAAGTCCTAAAATCTGGCTGTCACTGAAATATCTTGTCATCGCCGAAGGCTTGGTTTCCCTGCAACCTCCAGTTCTCGCAGAGCCTCGGGCCAGTTCTTACAGGGTCCTCACGCTTCAGCCGGCAAGAGAATCTCCTGGTGGGATTGTGAGGGCAGGTGGCCCGGGGGTGGGGGGCGAGGGGGTGTTTCTGATTCAGGAGGTGTGGGCTGGGGCCCCAGAATCTGCGTGTCTTACACGTTCCCAGGTGATGTGGTGCTCTTGGCTCAGGGCCGGCTCTGAGTCACTGTGACAAATCGCTGCTTTTATCCTCACAAATGGAGCTAGACTCTGCTTCTATTTTCCAGTTCTTGTTCCCAGAAATATTTGGTTTTTGAAGTATGCTTTGAACACGTCAGATCTCACCCACTAACACAATAATATGTTGCTTTTATTGTTAAACTTCCAGAAGTATGGAGGGCACCTTACCATTTCTTTGGTCTCACTGATTATTTTTATTTTTGTTAAATGAAAAATGTGGGCAAAGTTCTTCCCTGTGTGGTAAAAAGGTATGAAAAACAGGTAATTAAAAAAAAAATGTCCTCTCTGGGATTAGAACTGTAAGTCTATTGATCCCATTTCAAGATTTGGTTAACACGCACGTTGGGGAAGAGAACTGAGATGACACACGGTTGATACATGACAATACTTTCTCTTTTCACTGTTTTTCATGCTGTCTCTTGGTCTACCCTCCAAGAGAGGGACAAGTGATCCTGAAACCACGTCAATGTTTTTGTCTTTACAGCTCAAGTGTGCTGTCTGGTTTTCTTCTCAGTCCAAAGAGGGGAAGAGCAGGTTGTATAATACATTACTCAGCGGCAGCTACGTGATGGAATCAGACTGTATGAACCGAGGAACAAAAAATTGTGCCCAGACCATCAGCCATGGTAGGAACAAAAGAAAAAGTCCTTAGGGAATTTAAAACAGAAATGCCAATGTTTTTATTTTAAAAAAATGTGAATAAGGAATTTTCTATCTGAGTGTATCCTAAACAGTTGTTAATATTGGCTGAACATTAGAAACTTAAAAAATACTTATGCCCTGGTGAAAGTTTTTGGAGAAAAATAGGGGGAAAAAATGAATGCCCAATATCAGCATAATGGCTGGATGAATTACAGTACAGCCACACCTTGAATACACCGCAGCTGGTAAAAAAGCAATGAACTAAAGATATACTGGTTGGATTAGAGGATTTTTCACATTTTGTTAAGTGATAAAAGTGAGATGTAGAAACTTCCTAAAAATATGATCTCATTTTAACAAAACAATAACAAAATAACACTGTGACTATATGTGTACTAAAATGTCTGTATGGAAATTATTAAAATAAATTAAAATAAAGACTAGATCTGAAGAATCCCTGAACAGAAAAAACCGGTTAGGCCACATAAATGACCTAGACCTTGCTTGATTTGTAAACATAAGAGAAACATAACCTGAGCTATTTCTTCTAAATGTGTACATCAAAGAAAAACAGAAGTTAAGCTCAGTCAATCGGAAACAGCCCACAAATTTAAAATTATATAACCAGGGACTTTCCAGCAGGACAGACCAAATAAGCCAACTATGTAACTGTAACCAATCAAATAATTTTTATATTGTGCTTCCGCATTTTCCCCACGAATACTTGCCTCTGATGTTTTGTCGCTGGAACACTAAATGTCTTTCGGTCTGGTGTTCCCCAATTCATGAATTGCTTCTGACTTAAATAAACTTTAAATTTTTATTGTGCCTCAGATTTTTCTTTTATAGAATAAAAAGCAAAGAGAAAAATATGGAAGAAGAAATATTGAGTTGTTTGCTTGGGTGTCCTTGGGGTGGGGGCAGATGTGAGACGAGGGAGGAGCCAAGAAAAAAAGGGAAAGAAGGTCTTCACCAAAACAATAATAACAGAAAATATGATCGCACTTATTCATTATGTAAATTAGTATTTATATAAGCATACATACATGTAAAAATTAAATGGAAAGAATTAAAATGCACACTAATAGTTATTCCGCTTATCTATGGCTATGTAACAAGCATCCCCAAAATGAGTAACTTAAAATTACTGGGTTGGGCACAGTGGCTCACACCTATAATCCTAGCACTCTAGGATGCTGAGACAGGAAGATATCTTGAGGTCAGGAGTTTAAGACCAGGCTGAGCAAGAGTGAGACCCTGTCTCTACCAAAAATAGAAAAAATTAACTGGATGCAGTGGTACGCTCCTGTTGTTCTAGCTACTCGGGAGGCTGAGGGTGGAGGATCACTTGAGCTCAGGAGTTTGAGGTTCCTGTGAGTTAGGCTGATGCCATGGCACTCTAATCTGGTAACAAAGCGAGACTCTGTCCTCCCAAAACCCCTACTGTTTTATTATGCTCAAGATTCTTAATGAATTTAGGCAGGGACAATGGGAACAGCTTATCTCTGCTCCAGGATGTCTGGAGCCCCAGCTGGGGTGCTCAGGAAGGATGAAGATGGTTAGGATGGCTCACTTAGGGACACATGCCTGAAGTCATAGTTCTGGCTATGGCTGGTTTCCCTGGTCCTTCTCCATATGGCATTTGTTAGCTGGACTGTCCATGAGGGTTCTTTACTGACTGGTCTGGTTCCTAGCTAGGGATTTCAGGAATAGCTGGGGACTGGCTAAACATCTCTTTCTTGCTTGCTTCATGGATTCTTCATGTGACTAACTTGGGCTCCCTCACTGCATGGCAGTCTCGGGGGAGCTGGACTCCTGACATTGTAGCTAGCTTCCCCCAGAGCTAGTGTTGCAGGAGACAAAGCAAAGACTGCAAGACTTCTTAAAACTTAGCCTTGGACATCATGTGTCATCCCTTCCACTACACACTATCGCTTATACAGGACCAGCCCAGAGAGGACTGCAGAGGGGTAGGAACACCAGGAGGCATGAATTATTGAGAGGTCGGGGTGTGTTTGTGTGTGCCTCTTTGAAGTCTATCAACCACAATAATACAATTAGGGAAAATAATTTTACCCAAAAGACGCTCTCTATCAGACTTTTTGGTGAGAAAAAGCACTAAGAGTTTGAGAAGGATGAGACTTCCCTGGGGCTCTTGCTCATTCTCAAAGAAGACAGAGGGGTTAGGTGATGTTGGGCCATCCGGGAGAGCCAGTTGTCAGAATTCTCTGTTGCTATTAATGCCTTAGGCTGAGAGATGATTGTGCAAGGGAGGGGTAGGAGGAAGGGGAGTGCCTGTGAGGATGGGGTGTCCAGCAGGGTTTCACGGTGGAAAGTTGAAAATAAGGAGTTTATTCAATGAGATACATATGCAAGATGATGGGAGGAGAAAAGTGGTGTTTAGGAAATGAGTTAAATCCCTTTAATGTCTTTTGAAAGGCCTGTGTAAAGATATGAACTACTTTTTATTGCTCAACTGTAATAATTCTTTGAAGTCACCTCTGGCAGACACTATTGGTTGCTGGCCCAATAGCCAATCCACTCCAGCCTCTAAAACTATGTTTTTTTTCCTTGCTCCTCAGGACGACACTTGATTTCCCAGCATCCTATGCAACTAGCAGTGACCATGTGACCTAGTTCTGGCCAATGAGATGTAAGAGGATGCCCACTGGAGGGCAGGAGCTTCTGGGAAAGATCTTCCTTTCTTTCCTAATGAAAGGAGAAAAAAATGGCGGCAAATCTTGGCCTTTCCCTTCCTGCTTTTGGATCCCATCATGCACAGACATGACATTTGGTTCTGTGACAGCCATCTTGTGAGCAGGGGTGACATAATTGGCTCACTTACTTGGGGTCTTGATGACGCTGTCAGGCTGCTGCCCCAAACCTGGGACTTCTTACTTCCCAGACTTCTTACTCTAATTAAAAGTGATATTTACCTCGTCAGTATTGTAGTCTTCACTGCTGAGCACATCGGGACCCGGGAACTTGCCCTTCAGCCTTGCTCCTCTGCTACCACTGGTTAATGTGCCGCCGTTCGTTCATCAACAATTTCCAAGCCTTTAGTGTGTCTCGGCCCCTGTGCTAAGCTCTGGGACTATTGCAACAGCAAAGGACGGCAAGCTCTCAGCTCCGAGGGACTTTTACTCGAGTTATAGATACAGGTTTTTTAAAAAACAGACCAATTGGGGGGAAATAGTGGATGTTAAGAGAACAGACATATTTGCTCCCTTTCAGACCAGCGCTGCTGCCCGTATCTTTCACTACATCAGGAAGCTATGGCTTGTGGCCTTGGGCCTCCCATTCCGCTTCACCCAAGCACCAGTAACGGCAAGTGCTTCTAGTCTCACGCACGTTGTTATCGGCAGGAGCACTTTGCTCAAGTTGGAATTTTCAATCCAATAAAATGAATCCACTTACATCTTTTTTAAAAAAAGCAAAACAAGGCAATTCTTCTTTTTTGGAACAATTGACTAGGAACAAAAAGGAAGATATTAATTTTAGAAACTTCTTATCCAGGTGAAACAGAGACATTCTTCTGTTTCTGAAAAATGATGTGTCCTGGCAGATACAGCGAGCTTTCACCTCTGCCATCCGTTAGCAGCGAGGACAGAGCAGTTTTTTTTTTAAAGAGGGGACTAATGTAATAAACTTGCTAGAAATAAATTAAAGCAGGGGGAAAATGAAGCATTTCTCCAAAGATCTGTGATGTTTTAGGCATCAGTACATGGGTGGGAAAATGGGGCCGGGTGCCAGGTCAGGGAGGCTGATGATAAAGGGTGAACATGACAACAGCCTCTGCTTACGGTTTTGCCCCGACCCCATTTATCCCATTTACCCTGCACCAGCTGCTGTTTTCAAAACTCGCGACAAGGTTCATATCATTTTTCCAATTTTACAGGTGAGTCTGAGAATATGAGCTCTTCGCCAAGGTTACACAGCTAGTGAGTGGCAAAGCCAGGACCTGTGCCCAGGTCTGTTGGGCTCCAATGCTTGAGTGTGCACGTATTAGTTTCCTATTGCTGCTGTAACAAATTATCACAAATGCCTAAAACAACACAAATATATTATGTTACAGTTCTGAAAGTTGTAAGTCAAAAATGGGTCAGCTTCTGGAAGCTCTAGGGGAGAATCTGTTTCCTTGCCTGTTCCAGTATCTGGAGGCACCTACACTCCTTGGCTTGTAGCCTCCACCCATTCAAGTCCAGCAGGGTAGCAGCTTTAAGTCTCTCTCTGTGACAGTCACATCTTCTTTTCCTACTCTGACTTTCCTGCCTCCCTCTTATATCCAGGTTCCACCTGGATAATCCGGGATCATCTCCCCATCTTAAGGTCCTTAGTCGCATCTGAAAAATCCTTTTGTCATGTAAGGTCACATGTTCTGAAGATTAGGACATGGGCACGTGAGGGAAGAAGGGGCATCATTCTGTGTGCTGCAGGCTTTTAGCTATTATGCTCTGTGGCCTCATCGATATATTAATGGCATCAATAAGTTGCATTCTCTAGTGCATGCACTCTCAATGGTGATAATATTAACCCCAAGGAGGCAAAAATTGGTTATGGGGGGACGATGAACAAAACTTATTCTTTTTATGTATAAAGCACAGATATAGTATGTACACGATATGCAGCCTATCTGTGATATTACAATTTCATAAATGGGATTCTCTCAGCTCTTAATGCATTACCTCGTTTAGTCCTGGAAGCCACCTGTGAGGCCAACACTTGCCCACCTTCCTTCTTTGCCCCACCATCCACATCCTGCCTCTCTTCGTGCCCCCCACTCCTGCACCTCAGCTCTTCCTGAATGCGAAGGTGACTCCAAGGTATCCCTTGACAGCAGACGTGCCTTTTTAAACCATGTTTTTGTTACTGAAGAACAAAATGTTAATTAAATCCTAGCAGCATTATCTATGCTCTCAGAGAGCTTGGTTTTATGCTAATACTGACCACATATCTCTTTAGGGGAGATGTACATGGGTCTTTTCCAAAAAACAAACTAGAAAACAGCTCTACTCCTGAGGTGGTTAAAAGCCTTTCAAGATATTTACTTCCCAGAATCTCTAGGCTTAGCCTTTGTCTTCTCTTTTTAGCTTTTGGGTGGAAAAGGTAAGCAGCAGCCGTCATTCTCCTACCTTACAGGTTGGAAAGCGATCGCTGAATATGAACAGGGCTGTGGCACCTCCGTGGCAAAGTCTTACTACATGGAATGGCATGTTCTTTTTCTAGGATGATTAATTTGGTCTGGCCTGGAGGTGGTGTGTGGGACTAAATGTTCTGTTCTTTCTATCTGCCTGATCTCTGAGCCATCTGAGATTTAGTTTCCCCTTCACAATTCACCGAAGTTTGCCTGTGAACAAAACACGCGTGGATCCCTGCAGTCAGCGGGAGGATGACGTGCTCCACTGTGAGGTGTGGCCCCCCTCGAAGATTGTCTAGTTCACTGAGACGAAATAAATCCACGTATCAACATGTTGGTGGGAGGTCAGAAGAGTTTGACAAAGTGGCTAAGAGATGTCATCTCCTCACAAAACACCTCCCCATCATGTCACTTTTCTCCACGCGGCTCCCCCCAGCCATGAATTCAAAGGAAGCGACAGCACTGAGTGAGCGGAAACACCCCTCTGAAATAGCAAATGATCGTGGAGACAGTAAAAAGATCAGTGGTTATGGGGATTGGGGGGCAGGGAGAAACGAATAGGCAGATTAGAGGAGTTTTGGGCAATGAGGCTCCTCTGTACGATACTGTACTGGTGGGTCCACGTCGTTACACATTTGTCTAAGTCCAAAGGATGAGCACCAAGAGCGAGCCCTAGTGTAAGCTACGGACTCTGGGTGACAATGATGTGTCCATATAGGTTCATTGATCACAATAAATGTACCATTCTGATGGGGGATATTGATAATGGGGGTGGCTGTGCATGGGTGGGGGCAAGTATTTGAAAAATTTCTGTACCTTTCTCTCAATTTTGCTGTGAATCTAAAACTTCTCTTAAAAAACTCTTTTCAAAAAGAGGGATGATAAGGATGATAATATTAATAATAAAATGATGACAAAGAAATATAACCACTTCTGCAGGGCGTGTTATAGTCTCAATGCCTACTTGAAGAGCTGCTATATTAAACAGAAATGAAATTGAAGCTGATGTCAACCTTACTACATGGTTGAGCATCATTTGAAACTTTTTAAGAACAAACATCTACAGTTGCCAAGTTACAAAATTGGTACGATTCTCATTTCAAAGCCTTGCATCCATCCCAGGGGCCAGCTTTCACACAGTTCTCATCAAAGGCTGTAAATACAATCCGTTTGTGTGCATCAAAGTATAAAATCTGACTCAGAATTTAAAGGCAGGAAGAGATTTGGGACTTCATCTTATCCAGTGGTTGGTAATCCTATCTGTGCATCAGAACCTTCCAGAAAACGGTATTCTGGATAGCGGCTATGGGATGGGATCAGGGCATGCAAATTTTAATGTGTTCCCCAGGAAATCCTAAAATTTCTGAAATCAATTATATGATTCATCTCCTCATTGTTCAGGAAAGGAAACTGAGGCCCAGAATCTTACATGTAAATAACAACAATTGCAACCATAATATAATAATGACAGTTAATAAATACGGAGTGCTTATTATATGGCGGATGCTGTGATATGAGCTTTTATTAGATCTGATACCTATGCTAAACGCACTGTTACTATTCTCACTTTACGGAGAAGATGAGAAGTCTGAGGCTCAGGGAAGTTAAGTAATTTGTTAAAGGTCACACAGCTAGTAGGTGGCAAAGCCAGCAGTCTGAGAATAGAGTTCTTATCCTCAACCACTGGGCTATACTGCCTCTTAAAATATAATTTATATATATTCTTCACGTAATAGAACCTGACCACTTTTGAGGCATTGAATTTATAGTCTTGTACTCCAGTGTAACGTCAAATAGATAGATATATTGTTCAGTTTTAAAACTGCCCTTGTCTAGGCAAAATTCTGTTGTCTTTTATACTTCACCAGTCTCTAAGGAATTCCTCAGTATTGGGTATTATGTTCAACGCTTCATGAATGATCTCCTTTAATCCTCTCAGCAATTATGTGAAGTAGGTACTCTTATCCCCATTTTAGAGATGAGAAAACTAAGGCTCAGAAAGCCCAATGCCTTGTTCCATGACACGCAGCCAGCAAACTGCAGGGTGGGAATTTTAACCCAGGTCTGACTCCAAAAGCTAAGCTCTTTGTGTTTTCACTTTGCTGCTTCTATCTTGTCTGCTGTAAACCCTCAGTCTCTCCCAGCCGTCACACAGACTCAGAAGAGATGAGTTGCTGTTAAGATAAGATAGCCCCAGGAATCAATACAGGCGTTTTCTAAGTGAGCCTGTGGCTTCAGCCCTTCCATTTTGTTTTGCCATAAACAGAATCAGGGCCCCTCCTCTGACCGCAGAGGGGCAGCGCTTCCCCCAGCGTGGCACTGACCTTCGTCGAAGTGCTGGATGGTGTGGGTGGACACCACCACCGGGACTCCATTTGGAACACACTCACTGTCTGGTGACACCTGGAACAGAACACGTGGCCTTGTGAGTCAAGCCGTTGGGGAACATTAGAAGAACTCAAGGAAGAAAGTCAAGGCTACAAGGGTGACTCACAAAAATTAAACTTAATTTAAAGATTATGTTTCTAGAAACTACCCAGCTTCCTTTTATGTCTCAGAGAAACAAAATAACCCCCTCCAAGGACTGGATTCCTGTTATCGCAGGAGCACTCCACTGGGCCTCAGCTCAGAGAGCCCCACACCCAACGGCAGGCACCCAGTCAGGGGTGGAGCAAGAATTGAACATGTGACTTCTGAAACCTGTGAGGTTAACCTCACCCGACTCTCTCGCACACACAGACACAATCGCCAGCCAGGCCTTTAGTCAACAAACTTGTCGAATACAGGAAGTTCATTGTTGGTTTTTCTGTTCCACACCCTAACCCTGCATCTTCACTGCTTTAAACTCTTTCTAATTTTAGAACACTGCCCTGATATTTTTCCTCTTCTGTTATTTGTGACAGATATTTTAAAAAGATTATATATACATACAGATACACACACTCCCATGGAAAGAAAAATAGTTTGCAAACAAGAATATGTTATATAATATCATTTTAGCAATAAAATAATCTAAATCATACCAGTGATAATTAACATTAATTAAATCTCGATTATAGGCTAAGTACTTTGCATATAGTATCTTATTTTGCTAATACTATTCATCATAAGAGTATATGTTAACAAGTGAAGAGAGAAAAGTAAAACTACAGGACTAAATACCAACTCGTAAAGTGGGAACCTCCTGGGGCATACGGAAGATTTCTTTTCTTTGTATTTTTGTAATGGTTTGAATTGTTTAAAACAGATCTGTGTTCTCGAATTGATCATCAACTCTACCAAGAAATCATAAAATCTAAACATCAAACCATTTAGCCTAGATATTACAGCTGGCATCCTCAGGTCCGTACTTGGTGTGCACATTTGATTTATTTGGCTAACAGAGTGTTTTAAGCATTTTAGAATCAGTTACCAATCATTAAAAATCAAGAGATTTCATTAACACTGCTTTCTAACTCCTAATGAAAAATCAGAATCTGGAAACGCTAGTCATCCTTACGTTGGCTGGAGCCAGCAGCCTTCAGATGGGCCCTGGGACCCCAGCTCTCCATGGACCCCAGCTCTCCATGGAGCCCACCCTGCGGCTCCTGGAGGCATGAAATTCCGAGACTTAGCTGGACTTGGAATCATCTGGGGAACCTGAGAAACCACTGATGCCTGGGCCCACACCAAATGATTGTAATTCTAATTGATCTCAGGTGAGGCAAGACATCAGGTGTTTTAAAAGCGATCCACGTAATTCTAATATGCATTCAGGTTGGAGGCCCATTTGGTAGGCATTTGAGTTTTCAGGCGGTGTCTTCAAATCCAACCTATTCTGAGCTGGAATTCCCTCTGAAATGTGATCACTACTAGTTTGTAGGTATTATTTTCCTCCTATAGGGGTTTCCACGTTTAGCAAGGCTACACGTCTTGAATTGAATTAAGATGCACTGATGGTGGAAATTTAGGCTTTCTGCTCTCTCTGGTGATAGAAGGTCTATGGAGAACCATTCAGTCTCCTTGGTCTCAGCCCTTGAGAGCAACCTTCTAAAAGAGGGTTCCGAAACGAGTAGTTCTTCACACATTCCCAACAGCTGAGGAGCTTTAAAAATATTGACACTTGCCCTCACCCCCACACGCAGTTTCTGATTTAATTAGTCTAGTATGCAACTTGGGCACCACAAGTTTTAAAAGTTCCCAAGTAATTCTAATGCGCAGCTAAGACTGTGAACTACTGATCTAAACCTGCGTTTCTCATTCTCAGCACTATGGACATTTTGGGCCAGGTTGTTCTTTGGTGTGGGGGGCTGTCCTGTGCATTGTAGGGTGTCTAGCCGCATCCCTGGCCTCCACACACTAGATGCCAGCTATTAGCACCCCCTCCCTGAGTTGTGACAACCAAAAATATCTCCAAGCGTTGTGAAGTAGGGGTATGGGGGGTGAGAACTGCTGGTCTAAACCACTCAGGGGCAGGTACCGAATGGCTTCATAGTGAAGTTTCTTAAAGCCAGAAGTTCTACAGGCTCCCACCTCTTCCAATTCCTGATCCAACCAGTCTTAGAGGGGCTCAGAACCTTCATTTTTATCAGTCTCCTTGATGGATTCTAGAGGTTCGAACACAACTGAACGACCCATGAGAACTTCAGCCCAACACCAATCATCTCTATGCCATGGGCAACAGGCAGGCAGTTTATCCTTCTGTCTTCTATAACGCCACCTACTGGTAGCCCAGGGGTCTCCAGCCTTTTAGGCACCGGGGACAGTTTCATGGAAGACAATTTCTCCATGGACTGGAGGGTGGGCCAGGGGAGGGGGACAGCAGAGCTCTGTGACCAGGTCCCTAACAGGCCATGGACCAGTACCGGTCTGAAGCCTGGGGGTTGGGGACAGCAGTAGTAGCCAATATCCCTGTGACTGTTACTGTGCTACCTTGTAAGTCTCTGCTTCCGATTCAGTCTCTTGGTCTTCTACTCTCTGCGGAACACTCATTTGGTTACCCATTTTTCCTGCAACAGAGAAAAAAAAGATTAAGGAAGAGAGAAACAAATGAAAAACCAAACCAAACCAAAGCCTTATGTGGGAAGCTAAGGTGCAGAAATCTGGCAAGTTACCCGTGGGTGTGTTATCACAAGCCGAAGTTAGAACACATTGCTTGTATTTATTTTGGGCAATGGAGAGGAGATTTTGGATTCATATATTCAACAGAATTAAAGTCAAATGCAGCCACAATTTTCAATTGCATGTCATCGCTGGGGGAAAATATTCATCATCCTTAAAAGTGTATTTGGTGTAGATAGTATTTTTTTTCCTACAGTCACAGCTATCATATTAAGGAGACTTTAGAATGAGGGTAATTGAGATAATACTTATAATTTTTAGCTTTCCCTGATCCTCAAACTAAATGAATCCCCCTGTAAAAACCTCTCATGGCACTTAGCACTGCTCATATTATATACTTATTGGGTATATTTTCATTCATTCATTGATTAAACAAATACAGTCATGTGTCGTTTAATGATGGGGATACATTCTGAGAAATGTGTTCTTAGGTGATTTCGCCATTGTGCAAACATTGTAGTGCACTAACACAAACCTAGGTGGTGTAGCTTACTATGCACCCAGGCTGTATGGTACAGCCCGTTACGCGCTGGCTACAATCCTGTACAGCATGTTACTACGCTGAATACCGCAGGTAATTATAACACTATGCTAAGTATTTGTGTATCTAAACATAGAAAAGGTACAGTAAAAATACAGTATTATAATCTTACAGGACCACTATTTGTATGCAGCCCCTTGTTGACCATCCTTTTGTTGCTCATGACTGTATATATTGGGCACAACTCTGTACCTAAAGCTGTACCAGGCACCAGGGTCACAACTGTGAATTAAACAGACGAGGCCCTCTGACTTCCTGGGCTGAAACCTGGTAAGCGGACAAACAAGAAACAAATGGACAATAAATCCACCAACTAGGCCATTTCCAACAGTTCAAGGCAGCATGACACAGTGGTTAGGGGCACAGAGTCTAGAGCAAGACTGCCTGGGCTTGAATCCACTCTCTGCCCCTCAAAGCTGTGCGTCCTTGGAAGAGTTAATTAGCCTCTCTGTCCCTCATAAGACGGCTACAAGGACTCAGTGGGTTAACGCTTAAAAATGGTTAAAACAACATCTGGCTCATGATAAGCAAAATGTATATGTTTATTAAACATAAATACATAGGGTTCTATGTTCTGAATAAAAGTAAATTAATAGCATAATATGAGATGGGGGCAGTATGGGAGAAGGCGGGGGGTGGCCATGCTGGGTAGGGTGGTTCTGGAATGGCCATTAACATCATCATCATCCCAGAGTTGGAAAGCACAATGGAATTAATTTGTCTTTCTTCCCCAATAAATTGTAAGTACCATGAGGTCAAGGCAGTGTCTGCTTTTACCCCACTTTGTAACTCCTATTCTTAGTAGCGTTTGCATTTATTAGGAGCTTGATTATTATTTATTAGTTGAATGGACGGAGTAACCATTGATAACTACTGCTCACTGGTCAGGCGCTGACCTCGGTACATGATCACATCATCACCGAACCTCTCAAGAGTCTTGTTATTATGATAATGACAATGGTAAATAATTATTTAGTACGTGCTCAATTCCAAGCTCTGTTTTCCAAGTGCTTTGCTTGTACCATCACATACAGGGGCAAAGGGGCCTGCAGCAGCCCTGTGAAACAGGTGTTATGATTTCATTCTTGATTTGAAAAAGCTGAAGCCCAAGGAGGTTAATGTACTTCCCAGAGATCACCAGTTAACAAGGATAGAGGCAAGACTCAAACACAGTGTGCCTGCGCTCCCAACCACCATAATATTCTACATGCTTTTAGCTCCCCTAAGAAAGGAGGGAACTGAGCCTCCAAAACTCAGCCAGGGACACACATCCAGAAAATGGAGACTTGACCCAAGCATGTCTGATTCCAGAAGGAGGATCATTTCAGCCACTCCAAATACCTGCTGTCTTGCTATCTGAAGTTCCTTTTTTTGCACACGCAATTCCAATGTAGCCCATCTCCAAAGGCCTGGCCACTGGCTCATCTGCTCCAACGGCTCTCAGAATGAAAATTGGGGCTTTTGATTTCTGGCTGAAAGGAGCCAACGTGTCACCAAGGTTTCTTGCAGGCTTCTTGCCCTTATATGAGTTTCTACTCCCTGGTAATCAATGCATTGAGGAATAGGAAAGTAGGGAGGCCAAAAAAAAAAAAAGGGTCATGGATCCCGCCATCTGCTCTCTTGCAGGAATTTGATACATAACCAAATTTGAGGAATTTTACGTGTTTTCGAACCACACCATGTAACAAAGCTGAGCAGTGCTAAAACATACAGGATGCTTGTTCTTTTGCACCATTTTCTATTTATAAAATCCACGACATGTACACTTACAACAGACCATCACTTCTTTCTGAGACATTATGAATATAACATTGAATCCTCAAGACCAGGGTCAGCAAACAACAGCTGTGGCTGAATCCAGCTTGCTGCCTGTTTTAGTAGGCCAGTGAGCTAAGGATGAGTTTCACATTTATAAACGGTTGAAAAAAGAATCAGAAGAGTCATAGATTGTGACGCATGAAAATTACATGAAAGACAAATCTCGGCATCCGTAAATGAAGTTTTATTGGAAGATAGCCATGCCCTTTTATTTATATATTGTCTATGATCGCTTTCATGCTCTAAAGGCAGAGTTGAGTGGTTGCGACAGAGACCATATGGCCTGCAAAGCCTAAAGTATTTGCTATCTGGCCCTTTACAGAAAGTTTACCAGGATTTCAACCTACCATGTATAAAAATAATGACAACTCTAACAATCATAGTAACGATAAAATAACAACAGTAACGACATTTGGTGAGTGCTTACCGTGTGTTGAGAAACTGCTCTAGGAGCTTTATTTGCTGTAAAACTAATTTACTCCTTTCAGCAAATCAACCGGCAGTGGTATTGTTATTCCAATTTTGCTGGTGCAGAAACTTAGGCACTCAGGTTAAATGTGTTGGCCAAGGTTACACACAAACATGTGTGTACATATATGCACATTCAAGAATATATGCATGCACACCATGTCTTCATCTAAATTCAGCTTTTAACAAATTTAAAAATTATTATTTAACAATGAGTTTACAAATTTTTAAAGCTCCTATTTAATTGAACTTAAATTCAACACGAATTGGGCGCTACTTTCAATGGATGTTTGAGGTTATGAAATACTTGAGGCTGGAAGATGTGTGACATATGCAGGCAGAAGAGGAGCTTTTTCATCCCACAGAGTTGGGGGTTGCACGATCCTGATCATTGCACATTTTAGGTGGTCTCTCAGCAACTTCGGGGTCAAGAAAGGGTCAATGAAAGAAGAAAAATCAAGTGACATGTCTTTTGCAGCAATTACCTGGATTCAGATAATGTCACTTTCCACCAGCAGTTACAACATATGTGTTGGGAAATTGCTCCTGCCTGTCGATCAAATTTTTTAAAGAGCTGGATTTATGTGGGACAAAAGCAAAAGGTTACTGCCACCTATTGGCCGACGTCGGCATCAGCAGAAATGAACTGATGCCGCCTGCAGGGCGAGGTCCATGCAGTGTATAGCCCAGTGGCTGGTGCAGAGATTAGCACTTGCGGAGATTAGCTGTTATCATAAACGCTAAGCGCAATGCGCCACACTTTAGCAACACTAATACAGAATATTTCCTACAGTGTCCACACCATGCCAGGCATTGCTCTAAATGCTTCCCTGTGTTAATGTATCACATCCTTGTCGGAATCCCATGAGGCAGGTATTCCTACTGTCCCCACTTTACAGATGCAGAACCCGAGCCCAGGGAGCTTAAGTTCCTGACCTAAGATCAGTTAGGACTGGAATGTGTCTCCCCGAAGAGCCATGTGTTGAAGCCCTACCCCTTCGTGTGACTGTTTTTGGAGACAGGGCCACTAAAAAATCAGTTAAGGCTAAATGAAGTCTAAAGGCTAAATGAATAAGGGTGGGCCCTGATCCGATAGGATTAGTGTCCTTATAAGAAGAGACACCAGAGAGCTCTCTCTCCCCACCATGGGAGGACACAGCCAGGAGGCTGCTGTGGGCCAGCTGGGAAGAGGGCATCACGGGAAATGGATTAGCCAGAACCTTGATCTTGGACTTCCAGCCTCCAGAACTGTGAGACAATAAATGTCTGTTGTTGAAGCCACCCAGTCTATGGTATTTTTGTCATTGCAGCCTTAGCTGACAACTACAGCTCATCTGCCGGTAGGCGGGAGAATCACTTAACCCTTGCAAGCCTGGCTCCAGAGTTCAGACTCTTCGCTTTCTACTTTCTTACTTTGTACTATTTCTTCTGCCACATAAATTATGCTACAATGTTATGAAATATTTATATGTAATACAATAGAACATAAAACACAAAGTATTTATTGTAGATTCATTTTTGCAGTAAGAAATAAAAATTATAACTAGGGAAGGAATACATGTGGTAAGGTCTAAAGTGAGGATTGTACAATTAAATGGTCACTGATCATTGTTGTAAGGATTTATCACAAGGGCTTGGCAGTAGTCAGGCAAGCAAATGTTAGTTATTACTAATATTATTTATCTCTTGCTAATGTTATAATCCCATTAGCTCTCTGATCCTGCCCATGAGTGAATCGGCCACCTGGAAGCTGCCCTCGAATCCCTCCTCTTTTACACTAGTGATTGATGGTCCGTGTTGCCTCGTTGTGGTTACAGATTAACAATAAACCCTCCCCCTGGGAACAGGCCAAACACCAAACACGGTACTGCCCACCGTGGAGAAAGAGCATTTCTGAAACTTCATCGCCAGCAGGCGGCTAAATGGCTGTAGAATTGAAGGGGCAGGTCCTTGCAGGGTGGAATGGTGACAGAATTAGTCACCAAGTAAACAAGAAACACCTTTGATCAATGCGATGGAATGTAGGCAAACCACGGCCCCTCCTCACCGCCCAGCCTAGGGCGACGCCCACATGGCCAGGCTGGCACACCCGGCAGAACCAGCCTTGTGCCCCCAACCCCAACAGCAATGTCAATACTCAAATGAATAAGGAGAACAGACTTGCTCCACCTGGCCCCACAGTCCTGCTCGCCCCTGTGCCATGCACAGGGCTGGCAATGCAGCAACTATTCTCAGGGCCGCCATGTACAGTGATGCAGGTTGTTCCCTGCACAAGGGGGGAATGGGGACTGAAATCCAGCCCTCACTGTACCGTCCAAGCCCTGAGCCCTGGTATGGGACTTTGTGGGTCCAGGGGAAGGGGAACCTTTATTGAAATCTCCCTGAGTGCCTTAGGAATGCTTGGTAGTTGATGCACTATTATTGGAGCATGCAGTCATGTTTGCATAAGTGCTTGGTGACCCTAGAAAGCTTGCAGCTTGCTATTGGATCCTTAGTATTGCACCAAAAATCTTTGAGCTACTCATGAGAGCAGGTAACGTTAATTGAAGGCTCGCTGTGTGCCAGGCAGGGCCAGGATGAGCTCAGCAGGGCACAGAATGCAAAGTGGCATCACCCTCAGGGCTGGACAGGTGCAGAATTGGCCCCAGAGAGTGAGCACCTCCCTACATTTTGACCCGCAGGTGCCCACCTGCTTCCCCCTCATCCTGGCCCCGCTGCAGGACACCTCACATACATTGTCTCCTTTTTCCCTTACGAAGCCCATTATTCCCCCATTGCACATATAAAGTGGCCTAGGCTGAGTGACGGAATCCCCCCTCCTCACCAATGCAAACCTTGCTAATCCAACCTGTGCGAGAGTAGCAGAAAGCCGCGGAGAGGCAGAGCTGGAGTTTGAACCTGGGGCCGCAGGACTCGGGCACTCAAATCCTCACCCACTTCACGGCACAGCACTTGGCTGAGGCAAGAGACGCTGCTGACAGGGTGACAATCAACACGGATTTAACCCTCGAGCAGGACAGCTGAGCCCGCATGGAGTGGAGTCAGCCTCCTTAAAGCCTTTGAAACCCCTCTGCCTGTGCGTCTCTTGTCATCGAAAACCAGCCACGACCCACGGGCTGCTGCAGGCCCACGGCTTTCCCAAAGCACGTGCCTTTCTCCTAAAAAGAAAACTCTTTCAGGTTCCAGAACTCTTTGGAAAAAAGGATCCTCTGTGATTTGGGACTTTGGTTCGTTCCCCCACACCCCCCAAAATTAAAAACTACTTAGGCACGCCCCCGCTCTTGTCTTCTATTTAGGGAGAAAGCTCGATACATACACCCTGGATATACACACCCTGGGGCGTGATTGGGGCCGGACCCGGACCAGGCACACAACCTAAGGGACGCCAAGACACAGTCATGGAGATGAAGAGTGTTTCGACACAGTATTTCAGAAAATCAAAATGGATGTTGTTATTGGTCCTATCTTTACCTAATGTGTCGATACATTGTTCATTATGGATGTCTTGACATTAATTTTTAATTTTTAAATATTGTCTTAAAATACAATTTATTGTGAGGACTTTTTTGGTGTCCCTTAAATCTTGCACTCAAGGTGACTGTCTCACTGGCTCTCCCCTCTTCCCAGCCCTGGCTGAATTCCCCTTCCACCACTTCCTTTTTGTAAGACCCTGGAACCGGCTCCTACTCCTCCTCCACCCAGCCTCGTTTTCCTAGCTCGAAACGGAGATGATGGTAACCCCAGCGACAGAACATACAGCCAGTGGTTACTAAGTGCACGGGTGTTCACGCGCATTCGTCCTCGTGGTCCTTTGATCTCAGTTCTGCTATTAGGCTCATTTTACAGATGAGGAAACTGAGGCCCAGAGGGCTGAAGGAATCTGCCACAGGGCACCCAGCCAACCTGGGGTGGGGCTGGCCTTGGTCTTGCTCCAGGGCACCCACACTCTGATCACAATAGCTCTTCCTGGCTGCAAATACACGGCGCGGTGCAGCTGGGATTTGAATCTAGTACCTGCCTCACAGGGTAGGCTCGAGTGTTAAATAAGATTCACAAGCCCTTTTCCCTGTCTCCCTCACTTCTTTAGACAATGCCCGAGGTGCAGATCCAAAGTCCCCCTGGCTACGGGGGATTCTTGCCCTGACAAGTTCCCAAACCACGCAGCATACCCTCCACCCACTGACTCCCCCCAAGTCCTGCACCTGAAACGACCCGTGCTGGTTCCGTGCAGGTAGGAGCTACTTACATTGCCATGTGCCTGATAGTGCACATGTTGTCATTTAATCCTTGCTAGACTAAAAATTTTTAGGTAAGCGATCTTTGGGTCCATTTCACAGATGGTGACACTGAGGCTCACATACAGCCCAGGCCACACAGTGAACAGATGGAAGAATGGGCTTCAGATTCGACCCTCCCTGACCCCCTGGCCTTTATATTCCACTGCCCCCCCACAAAAACAAACCCACGCGCCAGGCCTAAAGGATCTGAAAGCACTTACCTGTTGGGCCCCCTGTGGGAGTATGCTCAGCCCCCTGGTATCACCTGGAGCTGCTCCTGCTTGGGATCCCGTGTCTCCAGCTGGTGCTGCGCAGTACCAGGCCGTCCCCTGAGCCCGGCTCCCTCCCTTTGCTTCCTTGTTCGGAGACTGCTGGCTGAGCACACAGAGCAGGACAAACACCAGCCTGGGTGGAGTCCACCCCTCTCCCTGCACCGTCCGATAGAAACAGGTTCTCTTCCTGGAGTCAGGGCTGCCCCCACGACTCCAGTAAAAACCGAGCACCTGATTTCTCTCGCATTAGTGTCTCCCTGGCACCCCAAGCATCCTGGCCGGTGCCCCTCACCCACTGAGGCTGCTGGGTTGACCTGGGTAGCCGATTCCCTTCCCCAGTACCCCTGGGTCATGGGCAGAGCAGGGAAAACACGCTCTGTGAGATTTTGCAGTCCTGTCTGCCTTTCGCCTTCATTTATTGTAGAACACCTCCACCACCGCCTCACCACCTGATTGGAAGGAAATAGCTTCTCATCGACTGTCCACCCCCAGTCGTGCAACCATCGTTCCCAAGGGGTTCTGGATGCTGGACAGCAAGGAACCGCAGGGTGGCTTATTGCTCTGAAGACAGAGTATGACATTGGAAAGGGCATTCTTTTCCTCTGCAGGCCAGAAACTCAAGACAGGCTTATGTAATTTATTTAATTCCAGCAGGGATATTTATTAAAGTGTCTTACAGGGACATATATAATACAGTATGAGAGCATGAATTAAAATATAGCAAAAGAAGATTAAAAAAACAAAAGTGGGGACATCAAATAAGAACAAGATCAAAAATAAATGTGCATGGTGATTTACAGACTTGCAAGGAAGGGTTCACAGATATGGCTTTGAGCTTCCTAATAGTCAATGCAAAAAGAGAACCGTGATGAGTTACACTACTCATGCTTAGTGCTCTTGAGACAAACATTCAAGAGGAATGCAAACTAGTAATTATTGTGGCTTTATTCAACAGTATGTGTTGAGTATACTCGGGCTATATATATGCCTGAGTTTAGAGAGGTGAGTAAAAGAGGCGGGGTTTCCACCCTTCTTGGGTCATTGTCACTGAATACAGAGTCCTATAAATATAAACATAGAATCACAGAATGAGATCCTCGTTATGAAAGAAAAGCTAGGCAGCTAAGAGACAGAGAGAGAAAGAGAGCTGGAGAAGGCTTCTTTCAGTAATCAACATTTAAGGAACAAATTACTATTTAAATAAATGCTGAATGCCACAATCAGACGCACCATAATTAGGGCTGTGAACTCGATTTCGCTCAGCGCAGTACATTTAAATCTGGAATGTAATAAACCCGATTATTAAGCAGCTGCCATGCATACACACTGTGCCAACATGAGCGGCAGAGGCAGCCAGGCCTGGGGGCTCGAGGGCTGGGCTGTGGCCCTGGGTTCGGATGGACAAGGGCTGAGATCTTGATTCTTAGGGACCAGCTGTGTGGTTGCGAACAAGCGCCTCCCTAAGTCTCTGGTAGTCCCCTTGGCCGTGAGCTCCTTTGTGTTTATTTTGCATCTATTTTTGTACCCCTATCTCTCAGCACACTGCAAAATGATTTCCCTGCCCAGGGCAGGTACACTGCAACTCCTGGCTGACTGGACTTGTTCCATTCTTAAATTTCACATCATAATAACTGCTGTTTGGATGTCATTTTATTCTGTGCAAAGCCTTCTGCATCCATCCACCCATCTCATTTATGTTCACATTGGAATTAGGATTTTTTGCACCTAATTTACAGAAGAATGTGAGGTTTAGGGATATGAGTGACTTAGGTGATTAAAAAAAAATCATTTGGGTAGGGCACTTTGCAGCCTGTCTGGAGAATCGTAGACAATCACCAGGTGTTAACTGGTGGAGTCCGTAGTAGTAGGGGTGGGGCTGGGGGGGAAAGGCTGGCTCTGTAATTTGCAGGGTCCAGTGCAAAACAAAAACGATGAGCTCCTTGTTCTAAAAGCAGGAAAGTTCTGCCAAAGGTACTAAAC
>NW_012147919.1:672668-678130 GCF_000956105.1 Propithecus coquereli
AAAAAAAAAAAAAAAAAAAAGCCGTTCAAAGTAAAGAAGAATTAAAAATTTAAATTATTAGCGTGAATTTTACCATTCATCCTTTATATTGTGCAGCACTGGTTTGAAATGCGGTGGTCTGGAGCGAGAATCACCGAAATCACACAAGCCGTATTTTGTAGCTTGGACAGGAGTACATATTACTAAAAGAGTGTGAATGCTACACACAACTAATTCAACTGGTTTTTACTTCACTTCTAGATGTTCATGCATTACACCCACACTTTCTGCCTTGAGTTGATCAGTGAGTAAGGAAGGACGGAAGGAGAAACTCTGGGTTGCCCTCACTTTCCCTCTCTTGCTATGTTGTCGTTTTCAACACAAGTGGTTGGCGAGTGCAGGGAGGTAACATGAGTAAGAAAGGATGGGATAGGATTCTTCTGTTGTTCCTGTTTCATAGAATGGATCGCCTATTTTCTGTATTGAAGACAATTTCCGATTCGTGTGGAAAGCACGGCCTCTCAGGGCTGTCAGGGTCCCCATGTGCTCAGTGGCAGATGTAACACATTTATCTTCTACCCTCTCTGAAGCTCACCAAACACCATGTGTCATGAGTCCGCTGGAATTCTCTGCTCGCGGGCATCATGGATGCTCTCTGTGAACAAGCAGCAAGGAACAGTGGACACGTATGTCATGCGCATGCTTCATCATCCCAGCAGATTTTACTTACGCAAGTTCAAAGATAACACTACAGTTGACCCTCGAACAACACGGGTTTGAACTGCACAGGTCCACTTATACATGGACTTTCTTCTGTCTCTGCCACCCCAGAGACAGCAGGACCAACTCCTCCTCTTCCTCCTCCCCTTCAGCTGACTCAATGTGAAGACAACAAGGACAAAGACCTTTATGATGATCCACTTTCACTTAATAAACAGCAAATATACTTTCTCTTCCTTATGATTTTCTTAAAGCATTTTCTTTTCTCTAGTTCACTTCATTGTAAGACTATAGGATATAACACATATAACATACAAAATATGGGTTCATTGACTGTTTACATCATCAGTAAGCCTTCTGGTCAACAGTGGACTCTTAGGACTTAAGTTGCCTGTGAGTCAAAAGTTATACTAGGATTTTCAACTGCACGGAGGTTGGCACTCCAAGATTTTCAAGATGGCGACCACAGAGCATCAAACCGAGGGCCCTGGGTGGAGGCAGTAGCAAGTCTTCAAAAGTGCAAACTTCTTGGTGGAAGAATTGAGTTCCTAGTGTTGACAGGGCGGGGGCTTCACTGAGTGGAGTTTCTCGCTGCCATGCAGACTTTAGGTGGTGCTCACCCTCATGTCCCATGACTTGGTTGCCTCTTAATCTTCTGGCTTTATGAGCTCCACCCCTCTTCAAATATTGACAAACCCATGAGGTTGTCAGCTCCTGTTATCAAACTGCTGTCCTGGGAACCTGGATGGAGCTGGTTGCTGAGTCGAAAAGAGTCATTGAAAACCAGAAATCTGAAAACATCTCCCCAGCACTCTTTCCCAGGCCTGGCCCCGCGCACTGTGAAAACACTCTGTCCTCTCTGCGAGTCTCTCACTCACTTTGAGCCAATGTCCGCTGTGTTATTGATCACTGAGCCAGAGCGGGAACGACCCAGACATTACAGTGTGGTCATACATACATGACCTATCGATGGCAGTCGCTCTCCCGCCTGGGCAGGTTGCCCACCCTGCTACAGCTGAGCTAGGAGCTCTGACATACATCTTTGTCTTTTTGTATCCACCCATCCCTTGGCGTCTTTCAGATCACTTTCTTTATCTTTATCTGATGTGCTTCTTGCTATAATCCTACAACATGAGGAGCATCTATTTGGCTAAGGGGGAAACTGGTTCCGAGAAGACCAATGTCTTACCCTAAATCAAACCTCGTGCTAACACTTGAGTCAGATCTCTCAAGGCTAAAACCAGGGCTCAGTCTTTGTTAGGAATTCAGAGTCACTTAGCCGGAGAAAGAATTCTGGCTTCAGCAGCTGTCATTGTCAAATGACAACTAGGAGGCAAGATCTCCCCAGCCGAGAACCACTGGGGGAGAAGGAGGGATTACAGTGCCTTTTCAAAGCTGAAGATTGACAAGGACAAGAGGCTTGGAGGATGGGCAACAGAAATTCCAGAGAGAAAAAACAGGCAGGGAACTGCACAGTGGGTCTGGGATTAGCAGGTTGTCCAGTGGATGGAACATAGATATTATTCCCGCAGTTATTATTACGTTATTTGTACTGAGAATGAGGCTGTGAATGTGGCCAGGGACAGATTGGGAAAGAGCTAGGACTCTAGGCTTTGTCCTGAAGGGCTACCCAAAGTGTTGAGGAATATGGGTTAGTGCTGCCAGATAAAAGAATGAAATTCTCACACCTGCTGTAACACGGATGACCCCCGAAGATGTTATGCTAAGTGAAATGAGCCAGACACACACACACATACCGTATGATTACACTTATATGAAGAGCAGTCAAATATACCTAGAGTAGTCAAAGTCTTAGAGACACAACGTAGAATGGTGTTCATCTGCTCCATGGATGACCGAGTCAGGAGGCAATTCATTCATTGCCTGGCTGTTCACGGAGCACCTGCTCTCAGCCAGGCTTTGTCAGGCACCGAGGGCTCAGCAGGTAATTGGCACAGTCCACATCGTCAAAGAGAGGGAGGCAGTCAAGTCGACAGGCGACTGGAACATGTGTGATCCAGGTAAGGGGGGCGGGGGGAGAAACTAAGAGAGAGAGGAATTGGGAGAGAGGAAACAGTAAGGACATGATTTGGAAGTAGAACTGATGAGGTTTGCTCACGCGGAGAGAGGACAGTTTATGAAATTTCTAGTATGGACGGCCAGGTATAAATGCAGCCAAACTTAGTATCTCTGTAAAATGGGGAACCCCGTAGAATCTACCTCGCATCACTGTTGTGTTGGTTAAATTAGTCAATATATGTAAAGTGCTTAAAACATTCTTAACAAATGTTAAATATTTTCATTAGAGGTGACTCACTTTCATGTATCCAACACTTTTTTGGAGGTTTAATGCTGCCACCTTTGGTTTGGAAAGAAAGGGATCCCATGAGCTTCTAAATGACAGAGGAAGGAGATCTAGACCTCATGGGACCTAGTCTAAGATTTGGGGACAAACTAAATGTTTAGAGTCCTGACGGGGTGAGGAACTCACCTAATCTAACACAGCTGATTTTGCAGGACCCGGGGCTGCCACCAGCTTCGTGGTGAGATCTGCCCACACCCAGCTTGCTGAGACCCACAGGGACACAAAGCTCGTAGGAGAACGCAGTCTTCCACACTCAACCCTCTGTTCTTGGGGGTGGGGTGGGGATGAGGGTGGAAATCTATTTTCTGCCATTTTTATATAACGATGGCAACGTGTTCCATGTGCCCTGCCTCTCTTTAGTCAGAGAGCTGTTTTAAATTAGAAGCATCTGTAAATACTTCTTCAAATAGAGTTAAAAATATGCTATTATGAGGTGCTAATCATTTCTCCTCATCACGGGAGTTCTCATGGGTTTTTTCTTTTTGTGGTAAATAGAATAAGAGGCAGAAAATACGGATGCGAGGCAGGCAGGGGTTTCTTTCGTTTTCTTTTCCTGCTTTCAGAAAGGTGGATGGAGTCACCTGGCCTGAGGTTTCAGAAAACCACCTTAGTGTTTTTTCTCCCCGTGTGAGAAAGGGAACATGTGAACCACAGGACAGAAGCCACCTGGAGGTGTCTTTATGTGGGGGCTTCCAGAATAGACAAAAAGTTACTGCGGCAGGTCTGTATGCACATGGCTCTGTGGGTTTAAGACGCATTTGCAACTCCAGGGACTGGGTCTCCCCTTCCCCAAATCTTATAAGATAGGCATGGATATTTCTATGTCAAATGTTTCGCTTTATTAATATTAGCACTTCAGATTCAAGATGATGTTTTCAAGACAGTTTCTGCAGTTTCCTTCCCTGTCCTGGTCAATTAGCCTATTCTCATTGTCGTGGAGAAAACGTGTGAATCTGCAGGAAAAGTCGTCTACTTCCCCAGAATACATCCCGTGAGAGCCCAGAGTGGACTGGACACGAGCCTGTGCTCACATTGCAGATGACAAGAGGATGGACTCGCACCGCGAGAGGAGCAGGGAGCCCAGCGCCAGCTTTCTTCCTGCAGCGCTGGTGGTGAGCAGACAGCACCCTTTCTTCTTGCTGTTGTTAATTAGGATGGATCCGGTGCATTGCCATCCACGATGTATCGATGAATAGAGCCTAGATTCAGTGAAGAGTGTTCAAAAGGTCTCTTTGCCGAGGCTCCAGAGTCAAACAGAGAGACAGGGTTTCTAATCCCGGCTCTCACGCTGACTAGCCCTGTGGCTGCATTGGCCACTTATGCACCCAGACCAGATCACTCCTCCAGGACTGGGGCCTCATTCCCAGGCGTCTGCACGTGTTGGCTGTGGACGGCTCTTCCTCTCCCTGGAACTTGCCCTTAGCTAAAACAGCTGCCTTGCCCTCTGCCCAGGTCAAGCTCCTTCCCTGCATCGGATGACTGTTTGATACAGACATAGAAAGCCCCGGTCACTTTGCTTCAGTGAGGATAATTCTGAAGGGCTGACCAGCTCTAGGGCTCCCTGTCGGGCTGGCTGAGACCTTGCTTGAGTGATCGCAGTCCCTCTCTGTCTGCCTGGGCCCGCTTCCTTCACTGCCTCGCAGGGCGGTTTATAAGAGCACACCCCATGACCTCCCCACGGGCAAATCTCCATCTCAGAGTCTGCTTCCCATGGAACCAATCTATGACAATGGCCTCAGGAAAGTTTATTTTTTTAATTGAAATGCACATGGGAAAAAATGCAATCAACATTTCGAAAGATTATCCCAACAAATGCAGACAAAGAAAGTGGAGCTGTCACTCTAGCTGTCCCCGAGCTACCCCCTGAGACCTACACACTTTCTTGTGTACTGTTTAAGACAGTGACTCTCAAAGGGTGCAGGAATCCTTGGATGTCCCTGACCCTTGTAGCAGGTTTATGGGGTCAAACCATCCTCATAATCGTACTAAGTTTTCACTCCCATTCTCCCACAGGTTGAGAGAGAATAAAAAGTTCATCGACAGGTTTCAGATTCTACACTGCAACTAACTTTAAGCAACTATCACTTGCCAAGCTTTGGTGTCGTGTCATAGAAACTACATACAATTGTTTGAAAGACTGTTAAAACGCTTTTCCCCTTTCCAGCTACATACCTGCCTGAGGCTGGATTGTCTTCATAAACTTTAACCAAAACAACATACGGCCACAGATTGAATGCAAAAGCAGCTAGAAAATCCCACTGTCTTCTATTAAGGCAGACAATAAAGAGATTTGCGAAAATGTAAAACCATAGCATTACTTTGCCTTTTTTTGTTGTTTTGTAACAAAGCAAATAGTTTCATTGGAAAACAATTGGGAAAAAATAGTTCTTTTTCTCTA
>NW_012147919.1:678355-680694 GCF_000956105.1 Propithecus coquereli
AATCTATAATTAACAAGAAATACCCTCTTTTGGTATTTTTCTCCTTCTGTATCAATATCATATATCACTCATTCTATATTAATTCTATATTACCGTTTTGAAACCAGGAACATCTTTTTTTTTTTTTTTTTTTGCCATTATATATGATGCAACTATGTCATTTAAAATATGGGTTCCTTTAAGTACTCTAGATGAATTAACTACCTGGCCATGTTGGACATCCAAGTGTTTAATATCTTCTGCTCTTATAAATATGACAGATTTCCTAGAATTTTCTTTTAGAAGCATTTCCCAGATGTTCCAGTGTTGGATCAAAGAGCAGTCATGTTTTAGAGGCATTTGATACATAGGGCTGGATTTCTTTCCAGCTGCATGGCCTTCTGTGAGGCCAGGGGCTGGGTCTGTGTACCTCAAGATTACATTTTGTATTTCCACAGAGAGATGGATGGATGAAGGAGGGAGGAATGTGTGAGAGAGATGGCTTCTTCGTACCAAGGTTAAAATTGGATATTAACAGTTAAAAATTATTCGGTATTTGCTTCATTTAAAAAAAATCTCTCATTAGGATTCCTGTTGTAATTTTTATTTTCTTGGTAACCATGAGGTTGAAAATGTTGTCCCGTGTTGATTGGACATTTGTCTTTATCCTTTGTCAACTGCCAAAGCCACTGACTCTTGACAGCCAATTCCTTCCCTCTCCCAGCACGTGGCCTTACTGATCAGTCTCCTTAGGCCACCAAGTTAGGGACACAAAGAAGACACAGGGGGGCATGATCCTTGAGATGACTCTACCCTGATGTGGCTACAAGGAAGAGTGTTTCTTTAAAGTGAAGGTTAATTGCAAATATTTAACAATCAGGGAACCTCATATAAAAATTCCGAGTCCTAACTTCTCATTAAAACATTAAAGGATTTGGCAATACTCTCACATCACAGTTGCCTGGACCTGGGTATTGGCTGCCGTTTTAAAGGGACACCTGTTTCCCAGTTTTCCTTGATCCCCACACTCCCAAATCCCAGCACCAGTTGACCATTTATCCTCACCCTTGCACTGCCATTTTTCTTGGGGTAAATTTGTTAAGAATCACGAACTATTTCTTATGCCCAAGTTTCTATCAAAAGTCTGAAAAAAGAACAGCAGGTGATCCCATATCTCCATGAAAATGTGAAGGCCTCCTTATAGAAGTGCAGTTACACATGTTACATATTTAATGTAACAATAATTATACTATTTAATATAAACATGGTTGCATATGCTTAAAATATAATGTGTCTGTACTGAATACAGCAAGTATGATATTTTCATCCAATATACAGTATTCATTTTTTTAAAAAAATGTAAACTCTAAAAACGTGCCTAGGCATCAAGCCCTTTTTAGCTGAGGACTTCATACCAAGGTGTCTGTCACGTGCCCTGGGTCTTTTTGACCCCTGTAGATACTTGAGTTGTGAGCGCTGGTGAAGCTGCCAGGTGATGGCCATTCCTCTTCCTATTGCACCTTCGCTAGAAGTTTTAAGCCGAGCTTTATGAGTGTTTTTCTTTCCCTTGGAAGAAAGAGATATTTCAGCTCACTTTGCACAGTATCTAGTCATCTGGGTTTTATCTTAGCCTCTCTAGAGAACTATAACTAAGAAAATGAGAAACCGTCCCTGAGGGGCGATAACATTTCACATCTGATGGAGTTAAAGAGAAACTCAGAAAAAAGACAGGTTTTTCACAGGTGGATTTAAACTTTATCAGCTTAGCCCTATCTATTTTTTCTTCCTCTCTTCCCTTTCTTCCTCTACTGCAGGGTTTTCCTTTATTAGTTATACACTTATGCTTTTTGTCATATTCCCCATGCCACATAAAATACTACATATTTCTTTTAAATTGACTCACTAAATTATTTAAAGTATTTAAAGTAGAAATTTGATACAACTACCATAAATGGAAAATCAGTATTATTTCCCAAAAGTAAAAGATAGCATTAAAAAATAAACCTGCAGCAAATGTAAGGAAAGGTCTTACATTCCAGCTAGAGTCTGTTGCCTGTCTGAAAGCCACCCTGAAGCCAGCTCGCTCTGCTTTTTAAAAGATGTTAAAGAAATTCTAGCATCAAACTAAGGCTTCTCTTTAATACAATCAAAAACATTAGTTGATAACTGAAATAAAATTGCAAAGGAAATAACTTTCTCACTTTCTCAGTTGGCGATTGAATTTTATTTAAAGTTCACTTTACGCACAATGTAAAAGTTTCTTGTCCATCACCACTGATAAATGTTTTATGACTTGTGAAACACTATCCTAGTGTACTATTAATCATTTATTAATTGAATTGAAAATATCAGTGTTACTA
>NW_012147919.1:681414-698633 GCF_000956105.1 Propithecus coquereli
CTAGAAGTGTTATTTTTCCTTAGCAACAAGGGGAGGTATGGTGCCAAACTTTTAGGGTCAATCATAGATGTGATCTACACTGAACTCAATTTTTATCCAGAAGAAATCTATTTAATTAATAACTAAATCATCTTGAGGGAGAACAAGAATCCAAAAGTAAGACAACTTACATTCTGAGTAAGGAGAAATGTGGGTATGGGCTTTCTTCTCCAATGATAGATTTACAGAATTTTATGGACCAATTGTAGCTGGAGAAGACTGGATTTCTTTGAATTCTAGAAATGGAAGCTCCTGTCACTCCTTCATAAGCTGCCTCCAAGAAGCATCCATCCATCCATCCATCCATTCATCCATTAAATCATCTACTCAACCATTCACTCACCCTCCTACCAATCCATCCATTCAGGTATCCTACTGTCCATTCACCCCCCACTCACGAATCCATCCATTCGCCCTCCGTCCCTCCACCCATGTATCTATCCATCCATTCTACCATCCAATTAATCATCCATCCATCCATCCATCCATCTTAGCATCCATCCATCTATCCATTGCTCCTACCATTCATTCATCCCTCAATCCAACCATCCACCCATCCAAACATCCTTCTTTTCTCCCAACATTTATTAAGCATGCACCATGTGCCAGGCTGTGCATTAAGTGCTAAGATTACAAAAGGATACAAAAATAAAAAGAGTATAGTTCCTATCTGGGCTACAGACTAAGGAAGAAAGACATGTATAAAGTGGAAAAAAAGTGTGAAAATAGCAGTAGACAAAGGGGGAATCTGAGGGCAAGGATGAGATGCTCTTTCTCAGCCTGGGGTGGGTGGGGAGAAAGGTTTTCTGAAAAAAGCATCTTACAAGTTGAGAATGGAATAAAAATGTGGCATTGGTCATGTGAAAGCCAGAGGTTTAATTGGGAGAAAAAAGTTGTTTCCAGCTCAGAGAGCCACTGAGCAAAGGCCTGGCACATACAGTGCTTCCAGTAATAAGTACAGTGCTGGAACATGAGTCCCAAAAACGTAAGTTCCGAGGGGACGGGCTCACCCTTGATTGATCCTCCTGGATGTTCAGATTCTTACCTGGGCTCTCTCTGCCTGAGGGCTTGGATTTTCATGTATGTTTGCATTCTGGTGTTGGCTGAATCTTGGTCAATATTGTCCCAGTTTGTTTGGTACCAGGATTAAATGCCACAGTATTACTCAGCACAACTAACCTTTAGCATTCAGCCCAGCATGTTCACCACGCTCCTGCTGAACAAGAGACTGGGCTTCTCTCCAGCACATTTCTCTGGGCCCAGGCTGCCTATTGCTAGACTTTTAATGCAGAATTATTTTGCCTGCAAGCAAGTGGTGCGTAGAGCTCTTGGAGGTCCGAGGTTAAACCAGTGCAGGGTTTGCCTTTTGTATCTTCTTGGCATCCTCACTGAGGCCATCAGCTACCCCCAGCCTTGTTCTGGTAAGGCTGAGGGTTGAAAACCACTATCTGTTTCCTTTACCTTTTCACAGGAGATTCAACTTTATAGCTTGGTAATACTTGTCATTTGCAATAGCAATTCGGTGGGCAATTCAAACCTGTCACTCTCAAAATGTTGTAGTGCCTGACATTGGGCTGGTTTGTAAACTTAAGAGAAAATGAGTTTGAAATTGGAAAGGCTGTATGACCTTGGATAAGTTGCTTAACGTCTCTGGGCCTCAGTTTTCTCCACCTGTAATAATGGACACGATAGTGTATCTACTTCATGGAATTTATATGAGGATTGCACAAGTTAATATTTAAAGTGTTCAGAACAGTTCCTGGCATAGAGTAAGCATAGAAATGTTTGTTAAATACAATAAAAATAGGAAAGAGGTACAGAGTAGTGATTAAGAGCAAAGGTGCAGAAGCCAGGTAGGTTCTAATGTAAACTCTGCCACCTCCTCGCTGCGTAGCCTTGGGCGAGTGAATTAACCTCTCTGACACTCAGTTTATTCACTGCTAAAATGAGGGAGCTCCTCCCTCTCAGAACAGTGTGGGGTTGAAATGAAGTAATGCATGCAGTGCTCTTGGCACAGTGCTGGCGTAAAATAAATGGTGGTTTTGTTCAGTGTCATTATTATTCCCAAACTTAAGATCTGACTGAGTTGGCCAAAATGAAGAATTACCAAATCAGATGTGCAGAAGAAAAGTGAACCCCCACATCCCAGCAATTCCAACCTCCTGTCCTTTTGCATGTCCTCAAGCATCGGCTATGTGACAGGAATGTCTACAAGGGGCAGAGGGGACCTCAGTTACTCTTGACAACAGTCCTGAGACACAGATAATATTCACTTTATTTTATAAATGTGGGCCCTGAGTGTTTGGTGATCTGCCCAAGGTGACCCGAGCGCTGAATGATAAAGATATTTGAGCCCCCATGTGTCTCCTGCCTAACTCTTGGCACGCACCCGGGTCCCTGGAATCAGACAGACCTGGGTTGGAATCCTGGCTTTGCGACTCACTGGCTGTGTGGCTGACGGTGAGTCATTTCACTGCTTTTATCCTCCTATGTCAATGCGAACAGCAGAGCCACACTTAGAGCTTTGGTGAGGACCAAGAAAGGCAGAGTGTGGAAAGCACACCCCACCGTGCCTGGCCCACAGTAAGGGCTTACTCGATGTTTGTAACTGTGATTTCCGGTAATGTTTCCTACTCTTATGACTCAGCACACTCTCAACACTCCTCAAGGCTTCCAAAAGAGGAGAGAAAGGAGGATTTTTGAAAACCAGGACCTACAGCTTCCTCGCCCTACCATGCCATCCGCGATGACAGTTTTACAGGTGCCGATTTCCTGGGAATCATATTTTTTTCTAAGTTACAGTGTGTCAACTTTCATAAAAAGAAACCACCCTGTTTGAAAACGCAGAACAGCTGTTCAGAGAGCATGTGTTGGAAGGAGCTTCTCAAACAATCCCACATCCTTGCCTCCCAGTTTGTTTTCTGAAGGGTGGCTTTGGATTTTTGACAATATCTGCCACTAAAAAGAAAGTATTTTAGTAACTGGATCCTCCCCCCATCTGTTTTCTCCTCCTATGACTACGGAATCATAAGTTAGTGGATGGAATCCACAAGGGCCATCCAGTGTGTATATTTAAGTGTCGAAAGGAGACAGACGGCACACTCAAATAGAAGGACACTCAAGGAAGATTTATCTCCTGAGCAATTAATTGCCAAGGTGTGGGTGGGGCGTGGCAGGACACGATAACATGGAAACTCAGGGCTAGCACAATGGACCCAGAAGGAAAGACAGGGATAAAGCTAATGGCTTTAAGAAAAGAGACTTTCTGGATGGGCATGGTGGCTCATGCCTGTAATCCTAGGACTCTGGGAGGCCGAGGCAGGAGGATGGCTTGAGGCCAGGAATTTGAGACCAGCCTGAACAAGAGTGAGACCCCCAACTCTACAGAAAATTTAAAAATTAGCTGGGTGTGGTGGCACGTGCCTGCAGTTCCAGGTACTCGGGAGGCTGCGGCAGGAGGATGGCTTGAGCCCAGGAGTTTGAGGTTGCAGTGAGCTATAATGACACCACTGCACTCTACCCAGGGCAACACAGCAAGACACAGTCTCAAAAAAAAGAACAGAGACTTTCTGTCAGAGGACTCTGCCACTCTGAGGTCACCTTACTCTAATTCCTTCCTCTATTAGCCAAACCCAACCAGAAGCCCAGGGACACAGCATGACATTGGCTATGTTGACACAGTTCAGCTTGGCCGTGGGAGGTAGAGAGCAGGCAGAGACAGGTGGAAAGTGGACCAGGGGTGCAAACAGAGGAAACCGGTGCAAGAGGCAAGGCCAACAAGCCGCCTGGATTTGAGGGCACTGGAGAAGCTTGTCCTGTGAGACCAATCATGCTACTGATCAGCTGCTCAGCCAGCAACTCCAGGTACCAGTTAAAGTCAGGCAACCTTTTAAAATAACAAGAGTATCAGGCTGCATTGCAATCCAAGAAACACCATATAGCAAAGCCCAGATAACAGAGTGACTGACCAAAGTGAAATAGATCTTACTATTCTCCTCCTCTTACAGGTTTATTGCATTAACTTTTCCTCCATTCCCTCTGCAAGCACGTGATCTTTTTGTTTGCCCAGCCCTGCCCATGAAGCAGACTGAAAATGCCCACAGCCGTTGACAGCACGTGGGAGCTGGTGATGCCGCGCTCTGGGCACCTGTTGAATTTTATGCTTCCTAGAACTCAGGTATGTTTGTTCCCATGCCTGCCGATGCCTGTAGCACCTGTTAATGATCATTAAAATAAATAATAAATAGTAAATAAATAATACATAATTCAGTAAACTGTAAGGATCAAAATAAAGATAGTTGTTGCTTCTGTGAAAATTCAGTTAAATTCTTTGGGGGAAAAACCTTCCGCCAAGGCTAACCATTGTAAAATAATTGCCATCACTGTAGTTGCGAACAAGGCAATTGTAAATGACAGGGAAATTATAAGAATCTCCGAGGATTCTATTTATAATTTATGATTGTTGGTCTCGTCCCCTAGGGCTGGATGCATCGCTGTCTGCAAAAACACACAGGATCTGTTTGCAAAGAAGTGGGGAACCGACAGTGTCTGCAATTTATTTGTTACCATGGTAAGGGCATGTATTGAGATATTTGCTTTTAATGTAGGAGGTTTGAAATAATGAGAGGTACCCTAAGAAATTCGTCAGACTATCTGTGTTCAGTGCTTGCGCTTCCCTGAGATGGAGCTTTTGTGTCTCAAGATCAAAGACAGAGGTTTCCAAACATTCCAAGAAACTTTTGGGTCTTTCTTGGGAGACGGGGGTGCATAGAGGATCAGGGAGGGAGAATGGGGCTGGTGGTTGAGGAAGGGGAAGTGACCCAGCCTGGTAGACAGAGGGCAGTGGCCAATGCCAAGAAAGGGACAACAATTCTTTTTGGGAGGGTCGCTGTTTCTCTGAGTGCCAGAGACCAGAGCCACCTTTGCCCTCGGCTGTAGGATGCCGGGGATGGAACTTGGCTTCTGAGGGCGGAGGTGCTGGGAGCAACCATGTGAGTCTCTGACTCTGAGCCCATGGTTAGGGGAACGATCCGCCACAAAGAGCATCTCTGAGCCCACTTGAAGCATCAGGGTTCGGCAGATGGGGCAAGAGCCAGTCAGGAGCAGAGGTAATTGGCAGAAACAGCCATCAAAACCTCACGGCGAATCCTTGGGGACTCTGGACCCTCAGTTTCCTCATTTGTGAAATAGGGATCGTAATGGTATCTGTTTCATAGCTAGGATTAAACAATACAATACGTTTAACGTGCTTAGTACAGTGCCTGGCACATAATAAAGGTAATAAAGAATAGCTATTATATTACTGTTATTTTCCAATATTGTATGATCATAGAAAGAGCAGAGATGCCATAACCAAGATCAAAATTGAATTTCTCAGCAATTGAGTTGGTGAAGTCTTGGGGCTGAATTTGTTTGATAAAGAAAGAAGAAATGTAGCACCTTTTGAATCTCAATGTTGTGGGGCAAATTCCCATCCATTACATGAAGGAATGAATTGGAGATCGAAGTCCCCTTGGAAATCATATTTTCTAGGAGTGTAGTCCTTCCAATTCTACTGCTGACGGTGCCATAGCTGAGGTGCTCACACTTTCATCCAGCTGTTTCTGTCATCTGTGTGCTGAATTAGACATATTATGCTATAGATGGTCTGTCAATCTGTCATCTCTCTCTGTCATGTACGTATGTATGTGTGTATGCATCTATCTAATCTAATCTATTCGGTACTGCATTTATGACATGCACTATAACATGATCTCATTTAATCCTCACAAAAATACTATAGGCTAGAACACAGGCTTTCAAACTTCTTGGAAAAGTTACCATTAAGACAATCATTTTTCATGAGAACTCTGTTCATAGAAATGCACACGCACATCTGAAAGAAAATGTACACGCACACACTCTATATGACACATTCTATTTCAATTGTATTCTACTGTATTCTATTCTGGTCCATTTAAAAAATATTTATTGTGAGCCAGAATATTGCTTTCACGGATCATTATTGGGTCAAGTTCTTATTTTCCTCAGTTTGCAAAAGAGAAAAGGGCTTGGAGAGATTACAGACAGACTTGAGGAAGACCAGCTAGAATCAGGACTGGAATTGGATCGACGCCTTTTCTGAAGCCTGAGCATGGGCGGGGACGCCCTGCTGCCTTCCACAACGCACCTCTCTGAGGACAGGTGGTTCCAACACAGCTGGTGCCCGGCTTGCTTTGTGACGGAGAGCTGTCATGTCCCACCACCTGCCTCTAGCTCAGCAGTTCTCAATCCTGGCTGTATACTGGAGTCACCGGAGCTTCCCTCCCAGGGACGAAGGTTCCATAGGTTTGCAGTGGGGACTGGGCAGGGGTACTGTGCATTATTTTGAAGCTGCCCAGGTAATTTCAGTGATTTCAGTGTGGACGCAGGGTTGAGAATCCTTATTGTGGGGGGCCTGGTTAGGCTCTTAATTCTCCGTATTTTGCCAGGAGCTTGGATTGCAAAGCAAGCTAGCTAATTTGCTAGGGCATTTATAACCAGAGAAGATGAAATAATATGTACAAGCAGAAGCACAAGGCATGTCATTAAAGCAAGCATGTGTGCAAAACACAGCGTCCTTTCAATGGCGGTATTGTTTCCCTCTTCCCCCAGCTGGCTCCCAAGTATGTGACGCCAGGGCAGAGCCGGCTGCGGGGAGAGAAAAATGAAGTGCACTTTCCCGAATCTTTCTGGTACCATCTACTTTCGCTCAACCTTCCCTCGAGGAGAGAAGAACAATACCCCCATTGAGAGGGCTTTGTAGCTTGAACCTCTATCTCCTTTAATAATTCCTGCTTTTCTGGGTGTAATGATTTCAAGGTCCTGGGTGACAAAGTCCTCCTTGAAATTGGAGGGCTGCCTTATTTTCATATCGATGGTACAGAAAGCCCCAAGAGTATAGTGAAATGGAATTTCTTCCCCCCGAATAGACTGAAGAATTTATGAATTCTAAGTGCTTTCTCCACACGCACAATCTATTCTGGGGGAAAGCTAACTGCCCTTCGTGACCGATGGAGTGGCCATCCTCAGTTACGTAGAATCTGTTTCCTTCTTAGGAAGAGGCATTAAGAATTCATGGTTTGTTTGTTTCTGGATACAGAAAGAAGTATTTACTTCCTTAACAGCACAAAGTCTCACACCACATATTTAGGTGATCAATAAAAATGATCTCCTACTGATTTTCAGCCTTGAAAGTGCCATATTCCTACAGAGCTATGCAAAGACGTTAGGGATTTATTATGATGATGTCTTAATAAGCTGCTGTGTGCCCAGCTGTTAAGCGGGTAACAAAAAGAAAATCGTGAAGTGCCAAATCTGTGACTAGCCTTGAGAGTCATGGTTCTTCATTTACAAAAGATACAATGTAATGCCTCCTAAAAGCTGTTACATAAATAGCACAGCGTAATAGCAGGAGCTGATTGGATGCTTGCTATGTGTGGGCATTGTGTCAAATTTTTTCATTTGATCCTAATAATAATCACATCAGATAGGAAACTATATTAACCCCACTTTTTACAAGGCAAACCCTTGGTTCAATGAGGTTAACAACCTGCCCTGAGCCACACAGCCTACAGATACCATTGCCGAGAGAGGAATGCAGACCCCAGGGCCACTGAGGACTGGGTTACTTTTCCCCAAAACATGGGAGGATGCCACTGGTAGAGAACCAGGTGCTTGTAGGCACTACACAGATGCATTCCATATATCTAAATGGATAAATCCAACAGGTTTATCAAGTAATGTCATACGTTTGATTTGACAAATATTACTGTACGACAAGAACTAATAAAAACAAAATGAACTGATTACAGGAAAAATATTGAATAAATGATAATCCAAGTAGTACATGTAGAAAATCTTAACAGCTTACTTCAATGACTAGAAAATAATTTTTTAAATGGTGTAACAGAGAATGTGATGGGCCCTTTGTAATACATATATATTTTTAGTGAGTTAACGCATTATTTCTAGAATCATAGCCCCCAAACATAATTAGAGTCCCTAATTGGCCAGGGGCAGAGGCACATTCATGATTCTGCTTTTGCCGTGGAGCACAGCCCAGTGCTTGGAGACCTGCAGACCCCGTGCCAATGCTGCTAGAAGTGTGGCGTGGCCGAAGGAGCCCAGATGACTTAACTGATCTGTCACTTACTTGCTTTGTGACCTTGGTCAAGTCACTTCACCTCTCTGTGCCCCAGATATTTTCTTTATAAAATAAACAGGATGGAAAAGTTTGAATCTAAAGTGTATTTCAGTGCTATGTTTCTAGGAGAGGTGGGTTAATTAATTCAAAAATTATTCAGTGGGTATCTCCTCCGGCTATTTTTTTTTGGAAGTAGCATAGCACACTTATTTAGAGCGGGGACTCTGGGGCAGATTATCTGGTTTGAATCTTGTCTCCACTAATTTTTGCTGCGTGACTTTAAGCAAGTTACGTAAATTCCCTGTATATCAGTTTCCCATAAGAAGTGTGGGAGTAGTAGGTTTCATACACGTTACTTGTCTAAGTGCAGGTGCCTGGCACACTGCGAACATTACCAAATGGTAGCTATCAGAGAATAGGGGGACTGACTTTTTTGACTACCCAAATCATACTTGTTAGGGAATAAGGAATAAAGGTGAGAACGATGGTGGTTGGTGTCTAGCATATCATGTTTGCCAAGATTCATTTGCAATGAGCCATTTCCAAGTGATGTTGACTCTGTATGTACTTCTGGAAGTAACCAGCAGGTGGTGGGGTTGGATTATATTCCATATTTTAGATGGTCAGGGCCTGGTGCTTCTCCAGCCTTGGGTTTTTGTGAAATAAAAATAATTTTCTTTATCAACACCTGGGACCATTAGGATCTGGAATAAATAGAGGCTGTGTTTGCCACTCAGTGCTGCGTAAGCATCAAGAAAAAGTCCTGCTGACCAGCGTGCTGGTTCTCAGCATGTCAGCATCATTTGCATCACCTGGGGGGACTCGTCAGAAATGTAAATTATCCGGCCGCCGCGCCCCAGCAGGACAGAATCAAAAACTCTGAGGGTGGGCCCAGTCCTCTGTGTCTTCCTGAGCTCTCTCGTGATTCTGGGCTGTGTTGGTTAGAGAACCACTGTGTTAGTGGTCTTAGTTTTGACTCCAAATGTGAGGATTAATAGATAAAGAGGAGGCGTTGGTGAGTCTTCCTGCCCCGGTGCAGGCTGGGGACCGCAGCTTCCACATCCACATGGGTCCTGAGATTTAAATGTGCAGACACACTGGATCGGAATTCGCATTTTGACCAGATCCCAGGTTCTCCTGCACAAGCTCCTTCTCTTTCTCCTACCCTTTCCTTCTCTTCCTTTCTCTTTCTCCTCCTCTTCCTCTCTTCCCTTTGCCGTTGCCACTGCTGCCTTTTGCAGTGACAATTCCGTTTCCCCCCTGCAGTGCCGGCTGCTCCAGAGGAAAAGGAACAAAGGATGGAGAAGACTGTTCCATTTCCCACTCTGAAAAGCCTTGCTGGAAGCCTACCAGAGAGAGAGACAGCTGGAGGAACTGCAGGAAACTTCGCGTGCTGCCTGCTGCAGCCCCAGAGCAGGGCAGGAACTTCGGGGTGAGAGCTTTGCAGACACGGTGGCTGTGGGGCAGCATCTGGACACGTACTCGAAGTTGTCTCTCACTTCCTCCCCATCCTTCTCTCCCCTGTCGTCTGTGGCTCTTTTTCTACCTCACCTGTTTTCTGGCTCTTGTCACCTGTGGGCAGTTCATTCCCACAACTCAGCATCAGCGGGATGATTCAGACTCTGAAGTAGGTATCAGTGGTTCTCATACAGGGTGGTCCCTGTACAAGCAACATCAGCGTCCTCGGGGAACTTGTTAGAAATATAAATTCTCAGGTTCACTCCAGACCTACTGAGTCAGAAACTGTATTTTAACAAGCCATCCAGAAGACTCTGATGCACACGACCACTAGAGAAACACAGCTGTAGAAGGGGAAGAAATTGCTGATTGCTTAACTAAAGCCACTGGTTCTCATCCTTTGCTAACAGAACCAGGCAGTGTCCAAGTCTCAGGTGAATTATCAGGAACAGTAGCCCTTTCCCTGGCCGCAGGGGAAAGAAATAGGATTTGTCTAAATTGTGATTCTTCTTTAGCAATGACTGGGGACATTCGAGCAAGACCCTACCTAATCTACCTCACCCTCTTTGTTCTTTTCTTTCTCACCCCACTTCGCTGATCACTTTGCTCTTTCTGGAACTTTCCAAGTATGCTCACCTCAGATTCTTTGCACCTATCATTGCAGTCACCTGGGAGATTCCTCCTTTAAATATTCATATCATTTGTATTATGGATTCATCTTGACTTTTGGACAAATGTCACCTCATCAAGGTGGTCTTCCCAGGCCACCCTATCATTTCAGATCTACACATTCTTTACCACAGGTCCCAGGCTAAGCCCTCGAAGCCTCAGTATTTCCTTCTACAACATGGGGTAATTGGTATGGTTTGGGGATTAATCTTTCTCTGAGGAACCTCCATACAGTTTTCCACAATGTCTGTACTATTTTGCATTCCCACCAACAGTGTATAGAATTTCTCTTTT
Organism: Propithecus coquereli; assembly: GCF_000956105.1. Lineage (NCBI taxonomy): Eukaryota > Metazoa > Chordata > Mammalia > Primates > Indriidae > Propithecus > Propithecus coquereli. Next base: position 692,039 of record NW_012147919.1, read on the forward strand.
CTCCATGTCCTGGCTAGCATTTATTATTTTTTGTCTTTTTGGTAACAGCCATTCTAACTGGGACAAGATGATAAGTTATTGCAGTTTTGATTTGCATTTCCCTGATGATTGGTGATATTGAGCATCTTTTCAGATACTTACTGGCCATTTATATGTCTTTTTTCAAGAGAGTCCACTGAGTTCTGTAAAGATTGAAATGCCTATAAGGCTTTTAGAACATAGCTACATCATGCCATTATGTTTAAGACATAGTTAGGCAGAGTATTGTTTCTTTATTATTTCCCAGTGATGTTTGAGCACCTATGTGAAAAATCTAGAGATGAAAATGACCATAGTGGTTAGCATCAAGGGCTTTGGTCCACATAGATTTCTGTTCAAGTGCATGATCAGTAACTTGCTAACAGCAGGGCCTTAGGGAGGAATGGAGAGAGTAGGAGAAAAATGGAAAAGAAGAGAAACAGAAGCTGCATATGAGAAAAAGTGATGGGAATACTCAATTGGACTCCACGCAATCTGCAGAAAGCGTCATTTTTATTGTAACGGGATTATCTTATGGATGTGGGATTAGAGACTTCCTCTCTCCCAACCTGCAGCCCATCCAAGTCAAACCTTTAATTTCCAGCTTATTTTTCCCATCTCCACCAACCCATCCTACTGCTCTCCTACCTACCTTTTTTGCCTGAAAAGTCAGTTTTCATCCCCTCTGCCTAGATTCTGGAACGTTCTAACCCTAGATAACCATGTACTTCCCTCCCCCACTTCATGCAGGTCTCTGCTCCAATGTCCTTCCCTCAGGGAGGCCTGTTCTGCCCACCTGCCCAAATAGCAGCCCTCTCCCTTCGCCCCAAACCCTCCTGTCCTCTTGCCTGCTTGGTTATTTATTCTTCGCGACACTTTCACAACCTGACGGTGTATTCTGTTTTCACTAGTTTGCTTATTTATTTTCTCTGTGTTCCTAACTACAATGTAATTTTCGTAAGAACAGAGATTTACTCCACTTTGTTTAGAGCAATAGTTCTCAAATGTGGTCGGAGGATCATCAGCCTCAGTATCACCTGGAAACCTGTTAGAAACGCAAACCATTGGGCCTCCCCCCAGCCAAGACTGACCAAGTCAGAAACCGCGGGGCTGGGACCCAGTTCCCGCCCAGGTGTGCTAATGCACACTGCGGTCTGAGAACTGCGAATGTAGTGCGACATTCACGGCTCCTGCAACATTGCTTGGTGTATCACAGGTGCTCAAAAGACACATTGTTGAATGCATGCATGGAATCGAGGACTTGTCTTAGACTTTTATGGTGCAAAGTTAGGGGATTGACAAACAGGAACTGGATTTGAGAGCAAAAGGAGGTGGGAAAAAAAGACCCCCAAATAGTAAAAGAACAGAGATCTGGCTTCAGAATGAATTGCTAGGAAAAAAAGGGAAGGAATAGATAGAAGATGAAGGAGTCAGGAACCAGAAGTAGAATAGGAATAGAAGGGCTTGGGGAGTTTTAGAAAGAGGCCCAGAAACAGTTGAGTTAAGTGAATATTGAACGAGAAAGTAAAGGGGAATTGTAAAGTGTTGTGACTATATATTACCTCATGGTTGTGGAGACATCTGTGGAAACATCTTGAGTTATAATGAATTTTTTTAAAGTGACAGGTTGTATTTCTTCTACCGTGTCTCCTCTCTGGGGCTGAGCCCCCCTGGGTCCTGATTTAGGAGGGTGACATTGTATTGGTTCAGTCGTCATCATTGCCATCATCACAGATTGTAAGAGCCCAATCCATAACTGACTTCCTGTGATACTGACTGTGCCGCGTGGTACAAGAACCCGGGCTTTCTGTCATGTGGACCGGTGGCAAAATCCCTGGGATCTTTCTTACTGGATATGCCTTCTCTGAGCAAAATGAGCACAGTATCTTCCATAATGAACAAATGTGAGGATTAACCATGTGCAACACACCCTACCACAAAGACCCATTGGGGCCACTCAAGAAATATTGTTTCCCTTTTCCTCTACCCCCACTTCCCTTCTCATTAAAATTACAATGAAGCCCCAACACAATCCTTGGAGATTATACAACTAATAAATTTTATGGACCCAAAGTCGAGTGAAATCTCACCTAAAAATGCAGAAATGACCAAGGTGATCGTATCTGTACCAAGCTTCAAGCTGAGTGAATTGAGAGCAAACAAGACTAATCATACATTGTGCCATTAATCACCTGAATAAGCTTAAAAGATGAGAGTGAGCAGATTTTCTGAAAATTCCATGCAGGTGGCTCCCAAAGAAACAGGATCAGCACCGGACAACCGCTGAGCTTTCTTTTGACCTTTGGATAGTAGTGGATAGCCTGTTTTCTCTCTGCATTGCTGCAAAGCCAGCGAAGATTTCCCCACAACGGATGTGCTCCAGCAGGGAATGTGGCACATCCCCGGGCAGGGTCACTGAGGGCTTTTGAGCAATCATTTTCTCCAGGTCACTGTGGTCATTGAGGCATAGGGGGTGAAGTGCTCCGGCCTGTAACTGGTCTAGATTGATAGTGACGGAAAAGCACTCGCATTGTCGGTGCCCGCCTGCTGAGGCGGAAATGCCAGCTGGCATTGGCACTGAGGATAAAACCAAGTGGACGGTCTGATGAAGCAAGGATCACCAGGTGCATAAAAGGAGAAACAATTACCATTTCTTGAAGGCCAGTTATGTGCCAAACATTGTGCTAGGTGCTTTTTTTTTTTTTTTTTTGCAGATGAGAAAACTGAGTCTCAGAGGTTTTGTAGCTTACCCAAGGGCACACAGCTAGGACTTGGTGGCACCAGGATACAAGTAGAGACCTAACATCAAACTCAAGTTGCTTGCATTATGTGATGCTAGGAACTGGACTAGAAGACAGCAATAACATGGCTTAAATAGACCCTGTCATGCAGGAACAATAGTATTTTTGAGCAAGAGCTAGACCATGCCTTTAACTTTCATCAAACCTTGGAATTGAGTTACTCTTTCTGGACATGTGCTGCACCTATACATCGAGATGATATTCTGTTTGGTTGGCAGAATAGCTGATAAGCAACGGCAAAGTTCTTTGCTTCTCATAGAGTACTATTACAGGCTTTCCCGACCTTCCCCAAAGGACAGGCTAAGTCAGTGTGTTGTCATGTGTGGAAGGAGCGGGCTTTGGAAGAAAAACATGTCAGCTTTGCTGGTTTTCTCATTAGTGCTTAGTTAGCTCATTGATAAAATGGGAATAACATCTTCTAGATTATAAGAATCAAATCAATGATTTAAGTTCAGTGCTTAATAGGCACTCAGTAGATGGTGGCTATAATATCATTATTAGTGTAGCAGAGGAGGGAAAAAGCAATTGCCTCTAGAAGACACGGGGCTTAGCCGGACGTGGTGGCTCACACCTGTAATCCTAGCACTCTGGGGGGCTGAGGTGGAAGGATTGCTTGAGCCCAGGAGTTCGAGACTAGCCTGGGCATCATAGTGAGATGCCATCTCTACAAAAAATTAAAAAATTAGCTGGGCATAGTGGGGCACACCTGTAGTCCCAGCAACTTGGGAGGCTGAGGCAGGAGGATCTTCTGAGCCCAGAAGTTGGAGGTTGCGGTGAGCCATGATAATGCCACTGTACTTTAGCTAGGATGACAGAGTGAGACTCAGTTGCCAAAAAAAACAGAAGGCTTGATTTTTCTGAGCAGTGGGGTTGGGGGTGGGTAGCTCCTCTCTTCCAGGAAGGGAAACGTGTGGGATGAAGAAGAAAGTGCTAAACCGTGTATCTGAGAACGCTGTTCACTGTCTGCCCACCTTCCTCTGGGTCTCAGTCTTCTTATGTGTTAAGTTTCTTTAGGTCAGTGACCCTAAGGTGAGATCTGTGGGGTGTTGGTTCCCAAGAGTGGGTGTAGGGCTCAATAATTAAAGCGTGCGTGGAGTGCGAAGCTTCTTCTCCTCCCCTCTCCCCCTCCCCCTCCCTGTCCCTCCCTTCCTTTAATGTGCCTGTGAATGTGCTGAGTCTCCAAGACAGGGTGCGGTGGAGAATATTGCCCAAATTCACTTGAAAGACACTCTGGAAGCATCTTACTCTATCGTCCCTGAAGCCCTTCTTGAAATTCTATGATTCTCATATCTGGGTCATGCAGAATGGCTGGTTCTTTAGAGGACAGTGACACAGTTTTTCTATTTATGACTTAAGGTTGTTGATAAGGCAGAGCCTCCTGCCAGTTTATCTCTGGAGGTATGGGCGGTCATTCAGCTGTCTTCCTCGCTTGTGCACTGGGTGTACTCCTTCACTTGGGTCACTTGTTCCCAGGGATTTGAAAGGATTGCATTTAATTTTGAATCAAGGAGAAAGTGGCAGTGGTGTTCTGAGTCACCGGTGAGGCCGGTTCCAAGCCACCCTCAAAGCGAGCATAGTCTTACACTGATTAAGAAACATTGACAAGGTGGCAGTCAGAATTATTGGAAGCCAAACAGTCATGACGGCACAAGTTTCCAATTTTTGCTTTTCATTTTTATTATCTTTATTTATAATAATCTTAAATGATAGAACTATTAAACAGAAAAATAATGACAACTACCAATTCTTAAAGTGCTTACCATGTGCCTGTTACTATTCTAATTATTTTACTTACATTATATCATCAGTTCCATTCTTGTAAGGATGCAGGGAGGAGATGGATAAAGTGTAACTTAGCAAATGTTCTGAAGTTACACAGCTTAGAGCAGGATGGTCCAAATCCCACCTTCATCAATTCCTGGCCGTGTGGCCCTGGCCAAGTTGCTTATTTGCTTTAAGCTCTATTAGCTCTTCTGCAAAATTGGAATAAGATAATAGTATCTACATAACAAGGCTGGTGTGAGGATTAAATGAGATACTGCATTTATGGAATGCAGAATGTTGCTGACACGCAGGCAATACTCTAAATCTGCTAGCTATTGTTTTTAAATCATTGTTATTATTACTGTGTTGACATGTGTATTAGGCTGTTATTCTGTCTCAGAGGTAAGTGCTTTTTATGCAAAATATAGATATAATTATGTATATATGGGATAGGTATAAGAGTTACACTATTTGTAGTCATAAGTTTATACAATTTTCTTTCTTCCAATGAATTAAGACTGTTCATTAAGAGCTCCATGTGAACCAAAAATTTGGAATAAAATCATATTGAGCTGTACAGCAGGGGGAACCCTCATAGAGTACCGGTGGATGTTTAAAGCTGCAACCACTACAGAGAACAATTTGGCAAGATCCAGTAAAGATGAGGGTGTGTGTGCCTCTGACCTAGCAATGCCCTAATATCCTGAAGGAATTCTCACACACGTGCACAAGGAGACATGGGCGGGAATGTGGAGGGCAGGAGGATTTGAAATAGTAAAAAATGGAATCAAATTGCAGATCCAGTGGCAAGATAATGGGTAAATAAATTGGGATAAAGTGGACTATTATGCTGAAGTTAAAATACATGATTGGAACTGTTAGGGTGTGAGGTCCATGCACAGGGGGAGAAAGAATTCTCAGACAGTGATTGGGATACAGAAAAGTCTAAGTATTGGCAAGGGAATATCATGAAACCAAAACGTTGAATTAAAAGCAAATTGCAGGAAAATATATACAGAATAAAACCTACAAACAACACCTATATGATCCTAAATATGTTCATATATAGCAACAGTATTATATAAAACAGGCTTGGAATAGTGAATACCCCAGGCCAGAATTCAGGATGGCTGTTATTTCTGGGAAAGGAGGAATGGAGATGAATTTGCTGAAAGAAAGCAATTCAGTTGCATCTGTAGTATTTCATTTCTTATAAAAGCGTTGGGACATGAATGACCAGCGTCAAACTTTGACAAAGCTGGATGGTGGATGCTTTTCTGCATACTTGAGATGTTTCATGATTTTAAAATTACCGGTTTTGTCTCCTGTCTTTCCTGTTTTTGTCTTTGTTTTATAGTTTCAACACCTTTAGCTCCTCATATCTAGGCGTGCATTTTCACGGGACAGCATTTTCTTTTTCCTACCAACCTGCTGTGAAAGATTTTGGGCTCATAGATTCCAGTTCCAAGCGCTGGGACTTGTTTTCTGCCGGGCGTTCAGACGAGAGGTCACACGGTGCAGGCCGCATCCCAGGTTGAGTTAATTATTTAATATGACTTCCTCTCGGTCCGTAAACTCCGTGAACTCTCCTGACAGCCAACTCATTCACACTCCGTGGCCCGCAGGGGGAGAGGGGCCAGGGGGTGACACGGGTGGCAAGAACAAAACAGCATCCCTCCCTGCGGGTTATCAGTGTTTGTTTCTGCTGCTTGCTCAGCAAACCGACAGCGTAGATAGGGCTGCCGGAGGAAGCCGGGAGCTGCCGAGTTGTCACTGACCTGCTGAGGGAAGGTTCAGGGAGGACAGGGAGGTATGTGACTTTCCAGTTAAAGTGTGACTTCAACCAAGGGGGACAATGGGGACAGGTGAGGCATCGAGTTCATAGATGAGATCGGTGTCAATGGGGACAAGTCCAGCGGGTGACTCTGCACGTACATGTGTGATTACTGCAGGGGGGCAGGAAAATGCACACGTTGTCCAAAGTAAAACGCTTTGCATGTGATACCTTGTAT
>NW_012147919.1:700318-701201 GCF_000956105.1 Propithecus coquereli
ATCATTTGACAGTCAATTGCAGATAACATGCCCCTTTACTCCTAAAAGCTTCAGCATGTATTTCCTAAGAGCAAAGGCATTCTCTTATATAAGAACATGCAGTTATCAAATTCAGAATATTTAACATTGCTACAGTATTATTATCAGTAGAGTCTATATTCTAATTTCCTAAATCGCTCCTAAAATGCTATTTAAAGCAATTCATTTTCTGATCCAAGATCCAGGTCTTCTAGTGTATTACCATGTCTCTTTAGTCCCTTTATTCTAGCATAGTTCCTTAACCTTCTTTGTCTTTTCTGATATTGACGATTTTGGAAAGCGCAGGCCAGTGGTTCTGTACTGTAGAATGACTCTCAGTTTGGGTTTGTTTTTCTGATCATTTCCTTCTGATTTGATTTGGACAGGAAAACTACAGGAGAGGTGTCGTGTTCTTAGGACAGCATATCACCAGGCACACGATGTCGGTTTGTCCCTTTCTTGGTGATACGTATTTTGATCCCTTGGTTAGGTGGGGCTTTGAAACTTTTAAGATGCAAGTCACTGGAATAAGTTTATTGCCACGATTGCTTCCTTGAGTATAAAGGTTGCCTTAGCGTAGGTCTCTCGTAGGGAGGGCCCTTCCCCACCCGTCTGAGAGAGAGTCTCTGCCAGCCCTGCCTTGGAACATGGGGTCAACGTTGGGCCACCTCCTGGCTCCCCTAGAGCCTGCATCCAGTGAGGAGGGACAGGCAGTAAACACATAAATCAGTCAATTCCAGATTGAATAAATTGTCCAGATTGAATAAATAAGTCAATTTCAGATTGTGGTCAGTGCTGTGAAGAAAATAAAACAAGGAGGCCGGGCGTGGTGGCTCACGCCTGTAATCCTAGCACTCTGGGAGGC
>NW_012147919.1:701884-704296 GCF_000956105.1 Propithecus coquereli
TGAGGATACAGACCAAATTTGAGTATTACCCAGCCTCGGGCTTTTCTATTACAAATTTTAGGGGAAAAATTAATTTTTAAAGGTAAGTTTACAAAGATAACAATCAACCTCTTACTCTTCTGGTAACAGTGATGTTCACCAAAGCATACAGAAGAGTTCTCAAATGGATGAGCATGTCTCTCCTTGAGTTTTAGAAACATTGGTGAGAAAGCAGGTTTTTTATTGTTTGTTTGCCTAAGAGGGATATAAGAAAATGTCTCTGTTCGATTTTGCAATCTGTGGACCGAATAACTTTGCAGTGAGTCGTGGAGCGATGAAGTTCAGCTGGCAATCATTGGCAGACCCCCGCCCCCGCACAGCTCTGCTTGGGACCTGTGACCTTTAACTGAGTTCCTGAGATTAAAGTTTAGTCCCAGTTTGAGGCCAGATCTAAAAGGTACTATATTTAGGGATGTACAGGAAAAAGAGACATGGAAGATGGAGAGAAGTGGCCGTTTGAGATCTAGACCATTGGAACAGGGAGAGGAGGCCACTGGATTTTGAGACAGTTCAGGGCACAAGCTCTGCGGTCAGCCACGGCTGGATTTGCACGTCAACTGTACTGTGTAACCAGAAGCAGTTCACGATGCATCTTCACGTCTGGATGTCCTGATTTATAATGTAGGTGATGATCACTTTCTCACAGTGTTTGCAAAGGTCGAATAGGACCGTATGCAAAGGACCAAGCACAGTGCCTGGCACCCAAGGCAGTGGCCAAGGGATGCTTGGCTTTGACCTTGCTAGGTGACCCGGGGCAAATCACTGAAATGTTATGTGCCTCAGATTTCTTATCTGTAAAACTGGGGCTCCTAATAGCATCCTTTATGAATATTAAATAAATAACATTGTGGTTAGGATGGCCAACAGTAGGTTCAAATCCTGGCTCTAGCACTTCATTACTGTGTGACCTTGAAAAAATTACTTAACATCTCTGAGTCTCAGTTTCTGATTCTCTTAAAGTGAGCACAGTAATAACAGTTACCATAGGGCCATTGTGATCCCTACGTATAAATATCATCGTGCACGTGGAGCAGTGAACAGAGCCTAGCTAATAGTATTAATAAGTGCTCAGTGAATGTTGTTTATTATTGCATCCTTATCCTAGCGATTAGCCATATTCAAAGATCTGAGCTAAGTGCATGACATACCTGATGTTTTTAACTCACACAACCATTCTGCTGGGTAAGGATTACACCATTCTCATTTTATGAAGAAGCCCCTGGAAGGTTGATGGTAGGGGCCGTGTTCATCTTTCAGACTGTGGAGCTGAGTCTATATTGCCTCCAGGTTATTTTCTTCTAAGAATATATCCTTAGTGCCCGCATTGCTGGGATTGGGTGGCACCTCCTAGGACACATTTGAAAGCCACCACACACACACACACGCACACGCAGATACTGTGGGAGGTGATGGGTATGTTGGTTTGATTGTGATAACCGTTTCACAATGCATACGTGTATCAAAACCTCACATGGTACGCCTTCAATATATACAATTTCTATTTGTTGGTCACACTGCAACAAAGCTGGAAAAGAAGGGGGAAAAAAGGACTGCGGAGATCTCCTTGTGTTGGGGTGACTGAACTCGACTGAACTTCCGGTTCCCCTCGGCTTCCGTTACTCTGTGTGAACAGCGGGAATCCTGAGGGGCTTCTCAAAGGCAAAGCACAAAACCCGATCCTTTTGTATTTATGCAGCAAGATCTTAGTGAAAACCTGCTTTTAATGATGGAGAATGACACTATGCAAAGTCGGGACGTTTCTTCATAGAGGATGCCACTAAAGTGCATATCAGTGAGGAAGCTTGTTGCTCATAGGTGGGAAAACAGAACAAAATCTAATGAGTGGGATAAATGTTCTCCTTGGACTCCTGCAAGTGACCGATAAATGGTTGCTGGAGGCATGGAGCTGTGCTGATCAATGAGGCCAGTTATTTCAGAACTGAAGTGTGTCAGGTCAGTGGTTCTCCACAGGGGCAATTCTGCTCCTTCCAAGGGATATGTGTCAATGTCTGTAGACATTTTTGGTTGTCACACTGGGCTATGCTACTGTCATCTAGTGGGGAGAGGTCAGGGAGGCTGATAAACATCCTACAATGCACAGGACAACCTGCTACAACAGCAGCAAAAATATATTTGATCCAAAATGTCAATAGCGCCAAGGCTGAAAAGCCTAGAGTTAGATAGGTATCGGGCAGTTGCCACCAAATGCTAATAGCTAAAGATAACTCTTCTGTGTTTGGACGTATGTCTTAGCTTGGGCTGCCATAACAAACTGGGTGGGCTAAACAACGGACATTTATTTTTCACGGTTCTGGAGGCTGGAAATCCGAGATCAGGGTGATAGCATTCTGGGCGTCTGGTGAGGGCTCTCTT
>NW_012147919.1:706178-715071 GCF_000956105.1 Propithecus coquereli
TAAATAAAGAACTCAGACATGGAAATCATAGCACTCTAGAAGAATTTCTAAACCCAGAAATCACCAGGAAAGTAATACTAGATTCTCTTCCTTTTCTAATCAGATTTTTTCATGGGTGTAGGGAGGTACTTCTCTTATAGAACGTTACAGCGGAAGAGAACTAAAGAGACCTTTATGAAAACTCACTTAATCCTCATCACAACCCTATGAAGTAAGCACTATTAATATTCACCATTTATCAGTGAGGAAAAAAGAATAAGAGAGGTTGAAATAAATAAAGAACTCAGACATGCAAATCATAGCACTCTAGAAGAATTTCTAAACCCAGAAATCACCAGGAAAGTAATACTAGATTCTCTTCCTTTTCCAATCAGATTTTTTCATGGGTGTAGGGAGGTACTTCTCTTATAGAACGTTACAGCGGAAGAGAACTAAAGAGACCTTTATGTTTTCAACTTTTTTTTTTTTAATTTCAGAGGTAAATAAAATGGAAACTAGAATAAGTAAACGACTGGTCCATGGCCCATGACACATGTTAACATCCCAAATACACATGGGAGATGGCAAGGGATGTAAATGAGTGAGACAGACCAGTGGGGAGACCATAGGGAGTGGTGGGGAGTGTGGCAAAGCAGCAGGGCCTGGCATACCCAGTGCTGCCACCCAGGAAGTGGGCCCATGGTAGACAGATCTAACTTTAGAACACAAGTGAAAAGCCCAATTTTGAGAATGAAATCTTTTTTAAAAGTTGTCGACGAATTCAAAACCTTAAAACACACCACGCAAGCCAAAAAGAACACATCTGAGAACTGCATTTGGCTGGGAACCTGCCAGTCTGTGACTTGTGCTAAAGAATCTTCCAGCAACCCCCACCTTTCCTGACAAGGTGGTTTTCACCTCACTTCCTGTCAATGTTTACTCGCCAGGAACCCTTGGCGTGATCATTTTTATAACTCTTCATCCCGAATAAGGACCTTAAGTCAAGACAATATTTTACTTTTGTTTCCTCCCTACCATTCACTGGTTTGTGCTTGTTCAGCCAGAAATTCAGAAACCACAGGAAGGCTCTTTAGAACTAAAAAACATCTTAAACTCTCATCCTAGCACTGTTTTTTATTAAAGAATTTTCTTTTTGTAGTAACTAGAGAGAGGATGTTCAGAGTCCAGGTTCATAAGGTGCAGAGTTTTTTTTTTTGCTCAGCAGAGCCCAAAAATAGACTGTCAAAAATACAATTCGGTGAATCTTTAATGTCCAAATACTATTCCTCCTAACCAGAGCAGTCACTGGAACCAATTCTACCTCTGCACATGGAACATGACACTGACCAGGAGGCTAATTTCATTGTTTATGTGCTCCTGATTCTATTTGAGCATCTTCAATGCAACAACAACAAGAAAAACAGCAGCACAATACCCAGCTTGATTATAAGTCTTTCTCCTGAGTTTTCATGCAAACCCAAAGAATGAGTCAGAGATGAGTCGTAAACCCATGAACTTCAGTTTCGGGTTAAGACCATCATTTAAGGCGAAGCAAGTTCCCCAGGCTATAATTTTTTCTATTTAGTGAATGAATGTGTTTACTTTAAAACACTAATCAATAAAAGTCGTGAAACAGACATCACCCTTCAAAGAAATACTAAAATAGTTATCAGGCTTCAAACTATTTAGAATAGGAAAATACATCATAATAAAATAGTTGGGGATTATTCAGCTATTAAAGTTTACACACACACACACTTCCAAGACTCAAGACAGTGAGCAAATATTTAGTGAGACCAACCACATCAGTTCATGTCACAGCTCTGAGCTCCTCTAGCTGGGTGGCGCTGGTCACCTTGCTCAACTTCTTTTTCCTTCTGTTCCTCATCTGCAAAACATGGGTAATGATAGAACCTCCCTCGGAAAGTTATCGTGAAGCTAAAATGCTGCAAAACATCCAACGCTCAGAGCACAGTATCCGACACATAAACAAAAAGTCCATAAGCCGTAAGTACTACTAATGCTACTAATAATGCCACCACTAATGTCCTTAGACATGCCTTGCTTCCAGCCATTACATGGGGCAGACAGAATTGTTTAATTCCGGAGTTTGTACTCTGTCTATCAAAGCCCATGGGACCAGGATAAGTACCACAAAATCTATAACCTGAGTCTACATTTCACATCACATTGAGATAGAGAAACAACGAGCCTTGGACAATGTTTGTCTCATTAAATGCAACTGCATTTGTGCCTGTAAAGACCCATATGGCCAGTTGCGTGTGTCCCTGTGAAGCACGTGTTCTTTGCAAAATGACTTAGTGGAGAGATGTACTATTTCTGTTTGGGATCATTGAAGTCTCAAGGGAAGGAACAGTTTCTGGAGATGTTAGATGAGTTTGTGGGCAGCTCTTGCTCTCGAGTTGTTACAAAAGCCCTGCCTCTATAAAGCACAGGAAAATTTGCCCCATGTTCTGCTAGTTTGAGCAAGGAACAGATCACGAAATACAGTATTTTGTTGTTGTTGGATCCACTTTTTCTTCATAATTTCACACTCAGACTAGGCACAGCTAAAATGAATATAAATTAGTCACTTTACCTGTTTTCATTTCAGCTAGGCAGTGGTGAGGCACACGAATGCTAGAACCAGAGTACCTGGGTTGGATTCCTGGTTGTACTGCTTTTATTGGTTGGTTAATTTGGGGTTGACAAGACAGGGTTGATGGAAATAGTGGTGTCAACTCATAACACGGTTGGGAGGATTAAACAAATATATAGAACAGTGCTTGGTTCCGAGAACAAATCGAAGACGTAAGAGCTCAATTTGGAGAGCTAGAGATTCCCAACCTGTGAGCCCCCAGGTTTGAGCCCTCCCCTGAAAGATATTCATGCACACGTATACCCACGTTTTGATGGTCTTTCAGGGGTTCATAGGTCTTCCCTACCCTCTCACCCTGCGGGCCCAGACCCTCTGTTCTAGAAAACACGTAGAGGAGGCTGGAGAAGTGTGTTTACAGATGAAAACCACCTCAGTACTTGTCTGGATACCATAAATCTTCTCTGAACTGTGACAAGATGAATAGGTAAATAGGTGTTGTTAGAGAGAATGGGGCTTGGTTTCTTTTTTGAATGGAGCTGGAAAATTTTCTTTTGTTTCTTAGGAAGAAACGAACAGGATCTTTCAAGCTGGTGATTCATCACCCAGTTCCTCCAGGCAATGAAAAGGAGGGAGTAACGGGGGAGCATTTGTTGCCGGCTGAGGTCTGCTTTGTGCAGCCGGGATGCCGTGAAGGAGGCCTTCTTCCTGCTCAGGTTTCCAGCGCTCCTTGTACAAGCTCCAGAGAGGGACCTTGTGAATCATTTCCGTGTCTAGACACATCAGAGGGCGGCTGCCTGTTTACCGGGCTCACCAAACCCAGGCAGGAAAACCGACATGGCAGGTCTCCCTCTGAATCACTCCGGCGGGAGGGCGGGAAGTGAGAGGTTAGCAGGTTCATCGGGCCTGGTTCACTCTCAGATGCAGGCCACATTCCTCCCCAGGGAAGACCAAGTCATGTTGTCTCTTGCCATAGAAATCAGGTACGGAGACGCCGTTGATTTTGTCTCTGTCTCTTGGTGCCAGAGTAGACCCAGAAGGGCTTTGAAGATGTTGTTTAGGCTTAAGCCTTGAAGAGGAATGTGACCGTCCGTCATTCAACAGTGTAGGCGCTTAATAAATACCAGGGGCATGAATCCAAGGGGATGCTACCATGAAAAATGCCGCTCCATTTAGACAGCTAACGTGAAGAAACGCACAAAAAAATCAGATGAATTATTTTATCTTTGCTCTTCTTTCTGAATAGCAAAGATGAAATAATTGTTTTGGGTTGCATTTCAGATGCCTAATCCAACATACAGTTCAATTTTAGACTTCCTCACTATTTTCACAATATTTTTTCTTCAAACTCAGGTCCCTCTTATATCTGGAATGTTCTGTCACATACCACAACAGACTTAATTTCAATGACATCACCACTAAATCATATTTACACACACATAAATATATGCACATATACATATATGAACTAATTTGATTAACAGTTGATTAAGGACACAGTTTTCTATTTTGTAGATATTTAGTTAAACATCTATTACATGTGATTTTCATGGTTCCTTTTCATATATTAGAAACTATTTTTTCTGGGTCTCAACCATTTTTATAGGCCTGGTGAAAGCTGAATCCTAACTCAAACAGTCCTAACATAGCTAAGATGAGTAGCGGTTAAGGGAGTATACATTTTATGGCTTCATTAATAAAAGAACTTATCCCTGAGCTTCTTCTAAGGCTAAACAATTCCCAAGATTTCTGGAGTTTATATACCTGACTTTACACACTTGATAAATTTAGGTGGTTCCATTCTGTAGCTGGTTAATTGGATCCTACGCTATTTTGGGCTTGTAAAGGGAGGGATATCACCTCTCATGGCCTAAAAACCACAGGAGACATGGGAAGGGGATCCAGTGTGTGCACCGAGATCCCAAAGGGAAATTTTGAACTGAGAGGAGCATGTGCTTCAAATAGTATGTGAATTTGGGCAAATCAGATGCTCTTTGAGAGGTCATCCTCAAAGGAGGGCATCCTATCCATGGATCTCTGTAGGAGCCACTCCTAAAGACCAAAAACTTTCACTCCTATTGCAGCAAAGCCCCACTAAGGCACTCACAGCTCCTTGCATGACTCCTGGCTGGGTAATGTTGGGAGACTAGGAGTTCCCTGGGGGCCGGACTGTGTCTGCTTGAGCTTCCCATATCACAGCCCCTGCATTACGCACAGTGAGAGGCACATAGTAGGTACTCAATGAATTCTTTTATGTACCACTTTTCTGGAGTAATGCATTACAACACAGTCATTAAGTGTGTAGCTTTGGGATTCAACTGCCGGGGTCTGAGCCCCGGCTTGTCACTTCCTTACTGTACGGCTTCTGGTAGGTCACTTCTGCCTGTGCCTTGGTTTCTTCATCTATAAAATGGGGATCATGAAAGTACCTGCTTCACAGGATGGTTGCACTTCCTTTTTAGGTACCAGTTTTCTGAATATATAAAACCGTTTAGATTCATGTCAACTTGATGCTTTATTTTTAATGTGTTATGCTCTTTGTGTTTTTGGAGTTAAAATGTGTTCATAACGATTTTGGTTATTTGGTTATTTTCTTCTTAATAAATAAGTAGTCCAGAAATTTGGATCAAGAGAAAAGAGAATATATGTTTGTGTGTATGTATCTATATGTGTGTGTGTGTGTGTGTTTAATGTTTTTTAAATGGTTAGTAAGATGTGTCAGGCTACTATTGTTGGCCTGGACATCTTTAGTTTAAGGAAATAGGTCATCTTTTATTTTTAAAAATGCAAAAATGTATCTTGGTAATGTCTTTAGCAGCAAGGGATTTGGGAAAGATTGTGACATTTGAAGAAGGGACATGCAGGAGAGACTTGAGTCCCAACTGGCACCTTTTAACTTCTCTGCCCCAGAAAATATTGAGGTATGTGTTTTAATTACTGCCAATATGTGTCTGGAAGTCAAAGAAAAACACTCAGAGAAAAACACTCAGGAGGGAAACATGTCTTTAAAATGGTCCCTCACTGAAAGCAACCTAGCAGAAGGTCATGGAGGTAACGCTCTCGGGTGCATTTTGGTAAGGTCTGTGTCATCCCTGGTGGTTTGCAAAGCCGGCCGCTAAGGAGAATGAGACAATGCAGGGATGTTCATCTGGCGCATTTCATCTTGCAAACTTACCTCGCTAGGTCAAGAATGAATTCCTCTCCCCGCACAGAATTCAAGTTGGCCCAGGTGTGCAGGGAGAAGGAAGGGCCAAGGAATCTTGGTGTTCTGGAAAGCAGGAATGATGTTATAGGGCTTCCTTGGAGGAGCCGCTGTGTATGCAGCCCATTCCTTGCTTGAGGACACCCACCAAAATATTCTGTAATTATCCCAATTTGTGTTTGACAAATAGCACAAGACACCGTGACATTCCCCAACCATCTCCCTGTCCACTGCAGATGACAACCGGCTTTGGAAACTCGGCCTCCAGGTTTCCTGTGTGTAGCAGTATATCATTAGTCCTTTTCAAGAGGAATATTATTACTGTCAAGTTAGAATCTTTTAAGCCTTTAGATGCTTATTCTGTCTGACACACAAAAATCTCCAACCCAGAGAGACATTGCATTTGGTTTTTACAGAATTGTTTCTCAAAGTAGTTACTTTACTTCCCTTCACATTTCTCCTCCATTTTCTCTACCACTTACTGTTGGCCAATTGGTTTTTTCTTTTTTTAATTTGGGTTGTTTTTCTTAGTCTTCCTCAAAATTACTAGCACAAAAAAATAAACTGTTCCCAAATGTGTGACACTGTGAATCCTGGAGTTCCAATCCAGTATCAGTGGACGGCGTCGCTGATGGGAAAGTAGGTAATAAATCTTGTGATAAAGGGTTCATAGGAAGGAATTTTGGCCCCATATACAGGAGGACATTGTTTTCCTTGTTTTGACTTTTTTTGCTGTATACAAAATTCCTGATGAGTTCACCCGGTAATTTTATCACACACTCTGTTGGGAACGGTGATTCCTGGGCCATAATTGAAACCAGGGGGTTTGTAACTGGGCCATGAACCAAACGTGTGGGAGACAATATCTCATCAGTATGTCTAGAGACCCTTGACTTACATACTTTGGCAAAAACAAAAACAAAAAAAAACTCAGCAGGGGAGTTCAATATTTCAATACAGTCTTGTGGTTTCTGTCCCTAGGTCTCTTCCTTTCTTTGCTTGAGCAATGAGTTAGTATGTGTTGTTTATAGTTTGGGACACTGGAAAGTCCAAGGTTAAGGCATCAACAGATTCAGTCTGATGAGGGCCCATTCCTTGCTTCAGCGATGGCACCTTCTTGTTGTGTCCTCCCGTGGTGGAGGGGACAAGGGAGCTCCCTCGAGCTTCTTTTGTAAGAGTGGATCCCTCATGACTTAATCACTTCTCAAAGGCCACACCTCTTAATACTATCACATTGGACACTAGGTCCCAACATATGAATTTTGGGGGAACACCAACGTTCAGACCATAGCACGATGGAACCATGCAAAGGGCGGGAGGCAGGGTCTCATTTGTCACGGTACCATTTAAACTGAGGACTGCTTGTACCAGTAAATCGAGGCAACTTTTCTTTCCATACTTTTTAGCTGTGAAAATAAACTTACCTGATGCCTACTATTTTCATTCTGTTTATTTGTTTGTTTTCAGATACTCATTTGGGGACATAAATCATAGCGGTTGTGAGCCGATGCTCTGGGGTCAAAAAGAGCATTGGGTTCAAAGACCAGGTCTAGCTCGTATTAGCTCTGTGACCTGTGGCATGTTTCTTAACCTCTCTAAACTTCTATTTCTTTGTCTGAAAAAACCCTGGGTGATAAACCTAAGTCACAGCTCATGATCGAAGTCAAGATTAAAGTGAGATAATGCTTATAAAAAACTTAGCCACATGGGTAGTATAAAAATTCTCAGTATGTATTATCAACCACTCACCTTCCTATTCATTCTTTTATTATTAATACATAACAAAGCTACCCCTTTGAGTGTTTCATAAAATTAGGTGACATTCTAACACTTCTGGGAAGTCCAGAGTACAGTCAATTTAGATTGGAGGAACAGTGAACTTGGTGGTCTTGATGAGCTCCAGTAACGCATGTTCAGGATTCCAAATGCTCAGGCGTATGATGAAAAATTCCCGTTTGGTTTGGTAAAATTTGGCAGGCTCCCCATTCATCATCACATGAGCTGTAAGTCAAGCATTGGGCCAGCAGCTCGACAGGAGCGTCTAAGTTCAAGTACAGTGCAAAATGTAACCAATTTTCGACATCAAAGAGTGAGCTGATGATTCAGGTATTTATATCAAAAGGTGTTAAAAGATTATTTGGAACATGGTGGAGGGTACAAAACAGGATTTCAAATCCATTCCATAATTACATTTTTTGTGAGTATTCTAGGAAATGAGGCTAATGAACTTTTAAGGATCATCGATTTATTCAGCAAAGATTTTCGAGCACCTGCTATGTACCAGGTTCTAGGCTAGGTTCTGGCAAAGTAGCTGAGAACAAGGCTACCTGAACCCCTGCTCTCACGGTGCTCAAAATTTGTGTGAACAGCTAGACTGAATGTCTAGCCCTTGTGACTCAGCTTGGTGCTTTAACTTTCTACAGGTTGTCAGAAATTGCTAGAAATTTGAGGGGTTTCCATCTATATATTCAAATGAATTGCATTAGTGGTAGGCAGGGAAGTTTCCCTTCCCCCCATAATACAGGTACCCCATTAATCAGAAGTTGCCTTGTTATTTAATAATGTATAAAAATGCAGTAACTTGTAGAGACAAATGTGTTTCCCAAGCCATTGTCTACAAATGAATTACTAGCAACATGGTTTGAGCAATAATAACATGACTGCAAGTCATTTTTCTCAATAGGCTTTCTTAGTGCTGATACAAGATCCATGGGAACCATTTGTATTGCAAGGTAAATACTTCAGTAATGAATAGATCCCCAAAGCAATTTCAACACTGGCATGGAAATTTATACATTCCCTAGCTTTGCTTCAAGACAGGTGAAATTCCTTCTGAATTGGGTAAATGGAATGCATTCTGTAAACTGCATCTTTTGTTACAATTAACTCACTTGCTCCTATGGTTCATAATTTGGTCAACACAATCTGGCCTTGCAAGCCAATTCTTTGTTCCATTGCTAATCCATAGTGCAGATTTTAATCTCCAACAATTAATAACTCATTCCCACATATCTTGAAAAGTTCATAACTGCCAATGTAGGCATTTTTAAAATTGTGTATATAGGTCTCCAGAGAAACAATAAATGTTTGTGGAATGAATACATGCTCCTTTAAAA
>NW_012147919.1:718181-750267 GCF_000956105.1 Propithecus coquereli
GTTTCCGTAGTTCTGATCCAGCTAACACTGTTCCCTTAGAAGGCAACCAGGAGCTAACCTTTATAGCCTCCATCTTTATGATTTTAGTTGTTCACGTGAACGAATAATCTGCTTCTGTCATTTATTGAGAGCCCCAAACCACTTCAATGATGTCTCCAAAACATCAGTGCCTCTTTCTTCATTCACTTTCACGTTTTATTCCCTGCTTTCATTTTTCATTTTCAATGAGAAGTGAGACGATTCATATATGGAGTTATCCTACAGTCGAGAGGTCCCTGGAATTAAAAATATTAAAAGTATTTGAGAACAATGATCTCAGAAAATTTCCTACAATTTTAGGTACCTAAGAAGTACAAATAAAGCCCAGCAAAAAAGGTGAAACGAGCTTGTCCTCTTCTGTGAGGAACAGAGAATTCCTAGGCAGGAGGAAGAAACAACTCTCATAACATGAGAACAGAATTCCTTTATTGTTTAACAAGTAGGAGGAACCTGTCAAAAAGTGAGGGCTTGGTGGATACTTATTTGCTGGATACATTAATGCCTAGTGCTGATAGTGGTGGTTAATTCAGGATCTTTGGGTTCCTTATTTTTGGACTTCCCTTTTTCCATGGGAGGCTGCCGTCTGTTCCCTGCTGTGCCACCTTCCCAACACAGCCACTTGGGTCCTCAAAGCCAGATGAATGTCACAATCTTCTACAGCATAATCACTGAGTGACTTCCCATCACCTTTGATGCATTCTGTTAGACTAAAGCCACAGGCCCTGCCCACACTCAAGGGGAGGGGGCTACACAAAGGTGTGACCACCAGAAGGCAGGGATCACCTGGGCCCCCTCAGTGGCCACCTTAGTGTCTGATGTCCACAGCCAGACATCCTGGGTGCAATTCCTGGTCCACGTCATCTGTGAACCTTGGGCATGTTGTTAACTCCAAGCCTCAGCTGTCTCATCCGTGGAATGGAACAAACCTAATTTTACCAGAAGATAATTGCAAACATATGCATTACCAGTAATGAAAGTTATTTGTCTGTGTACCTCAAAAATCCATCCTGCATATAACTTGTGGTTGGTATAAAGGCATCCTTAATAAAATGCTGAAAAAAAATCAATGTAATACACTTAATATAGGGTCAAACACACAGTTAGTGGTTAATAAATGTAAGTTATTTTCTTTACATATTTATAAGTTTGGTATTCAGAATATATTATGTATAGAATGGGCAAATGTAAAACAAAAGCTTCGTGTCTCTTCTGGCATCGTTGGCAGATCATGACCCTCTTTTCCTGCTACGTCTACATTCTAGAATGCTTCTCAATGCTGTGTTCCAGGCAGCTATCACCAATCAACTGGTGTTGACACAATCCTGGGGACATCTACCGGCCTCTGATAAGATTTCACCTGGTGGAAAGAGACATGGGCAAATTATAACCGAAGAAGTTCCTTAACAGTAAGTGAACTGAAAGGGTAAATGAATTTATTAAAAAGAAAAAAAATGCAAATGCAAAAACAAAGCATTTGTTTTTTTCAAGTCTGTGTGGTCAACTCTTGGCTTCCTACTAATTTTGTCTTCCTGATCTCTTTTGTCCCACAATCTGGGACATCTCCAACACTTCCTCTTTCCACTCAATGTGTGCAAGGGGTATCGCATATTCGTTTTTACAAAGGCACAACAAATTTGGGAGGGCAATATTGCCTCTGTGCAAATCTTCTAATTAATTCCAAAGCATTGGTACTTGGGGGTTGATGCTGCGTGGAAGGCCCAGGTGCAAGGCACCCCGATGATTAAGAGTTCTGCAAATATCTTATTGCTGGTAAAGGAGGCTCTGCAGGACAGGACAGTCACAGAGAAGCAATAAGTGATTATGTCATTTGGGTCAATGTCCAATCTGGGAGATTAGAAAAAAACACAACAAATTAGGCTGAATCATAAATGGAAACTTGGCTTTCAACCAAAGTTCAACAGGTTTATCCTAAATACATACTGACAGACTCGTTTACTGACCCGTTTAGGTTCTTTGAGCACCATAAAGTGTAGGGAAATGAGCAAAGCCTGTGAAGTCAGAAGGGCCGGGCTTTCAGTCCGAGTCTTCTGCTTGCTGTATTTCCCTGAGCAAGATATTTAAGTTCTCTACACTTATTAAAAACTGAGAAGGTCCCCAGCTCTGTGGCAGCAAGGCTGTGTGAGCAACAGTTGAGGCTAGTTGTTGAAAAGGGCCTGGGACATGCCCAATAGATGTTAGTTGCCCTAATCAAGTTTGTTAGTAAACTATAACAAGATTCCCTAAAGACCAAAAGAGAAATTTAGTCTATTTCTAGGAGGCGCAAAGTGGAGGTGGGAAATGAGGTGTGGCAGGTGATATAAACACTGAAGGCTGGGTCAGTGTTCTCAGGGTGCAGGGGCCAAGGCGCAAGCCCTGCCCGGGCGAGGAGCGGCTCCGGCTGGCCCGTCGGCCGTGCAGACCTGACCTGTTTTTCCACCAAAGCCAGAAATCTGAAATGGTGTGTCTCCTCTCACAACCGCGGAATGTTGGTGTATTTTTAACCACCTGATATTTATTGAGGACTCAGAATGTGCTCGACAGCTTCTAAGAATTTTAACGTGTTGTTTCAATTTAGTCTCTCAACAACCCCATGAAGTACATTGTGATCATTACCCTGTTTTACAGATGCGAAAATTCAAGCACAGAGGGTCAAAGTCACCTCCCAAGTGTACGCCGTGCAGCAGCTGGGATTTCGACCAAATCTATCTGCCTCCAGTGCTCCGTTCTGAACCTCCTTGCTAAGGTGCCTCTCTGTTTTTAACTTATTTCGACATAATTTCAGAAACGTTGCAAGAACTGTAAAAGAATTCCCATATACCCTTCACCCAGATGCTTCGAGTGTTTGCATTTTACTACTTTTGCTTCATTCTTCTCTCCCCGCTCCCCCGGCCCCGACACACACACACACACACACACACACACACACACACACACACACACACACACACACACACACACACACACACACACACACACATTTCCCAGCTCTGAATGCTGAGCACGTCTAGAAGCAGTAACATCCCAGTAGCAATAAGCAAACTTAGAGCTAACCTTGTTCTCTCAACCCTGTTCTCTACTGACACAAACCAGGACTTCTTGAAGAGATAAACGATTCCAGGGCTAGGGCAGGTAGAGTATAAGATCAGCCTGGAATAGCTTATTGTTCCAGAAAGTAAGGAAGTTCTCTGATGAGTGTCTACTATGATCTATGAGCTAAGCATCATCGGTACAGGGGCAAACCTGCCCTCACAGCACCTGTATTCTAGTGGAGTGGGGAGAAGAAGGGGAATGGCAAATACACAAATGCTCATAAACTCGCCATTGTGGTGCGTTATGAAGGGGGGGCACGTGGCGTGTAGCTGGCTGGGCCTGCAGCCAGTCTGTCTCCATTGGAATCCTGGCTCCTCTGCCTTCTATTTGGAGATTCTAAGCAGATGACTGGCCTTCTCTGTGCCTCGGTTTCCTCAGGTGTGAAATGGGAAGAGGTATCACATCTACCGTACACGGCAGTGGTAAGGATTTGTGAATTCATATGTAGCAAGTGCTCAGAAGAGTGGGGCAGGCAGAGCGGTCAATAAATATTAGCTTTTATTATCATCATGATCACAACTATGTCAATGTCAGTATCGGCTCTGGGCAACCTGCTCAGGGAGGTCAGGGGTAGCAAACCAGGTCCTTGCTCCACTGTGAGCCTCTCGCACCCTCTGCCAGCTTCTGCGTGCTCTGCTCCTAATGGCTGGCACCTGCAGCCTTCTGCCAAGATGACCCTCGAGCTCCTGTAGCCCTTTTGCCTGGACACACCAAGAGCTAGAAGAATGTGGGCGTTTTTATTCCCACGGTGCAGACTGAATTGCAGGAGTGTGGAAGCCTCACTCCTTGGCCACAAGGAGAACAAACAGAGCTGCCCCGTATACTCCAGAGCTGCCCAGGGATCAGGCCGAGGCTGGAACACCACCTGAAATCACAAGCTTCCTCGGCTCCTTTCCCTCCGCATATCCTGTCCCTAGAGCCACGCAGGTCTCCTCGGAAGTCTCAACATCAGTGAGTCCTGCTCCCACTGGGACCAGGGTCAGGCCCCTGTGGGATCTAAGTCACCAAGGAAGACTCCCTCCGGGAAGCCAGAGCTGGGCTGAATGGTGCGTGGGAGTAGAAGAACAAACGAGCAGAGAAAGAGCACGCCAGCAGGGCCACGGCAGGACGAAGGGCCACAAGTGCGAGCCCTCTTGGGAGGACAGTGTTTAAG
The DNA here is from genome assembly GCF_000956105.1 of Propithecus coquereli. Taxonomy (NCBI): domain Eukaryota; kingdom Metazoa; phylum Chordata; class Mammalia; order Primates; family Indriidae; genus Propithecus; species Propithecus coquereli. The sequence continues at coordinate 722,464 of NW_012147919.1, forward strand.
GAACAGAAAAAACTGGCAGAAGCCACTGTGGCTGGAGTCCAGAGGCCTTCAGGGGTGGATGACGTGGGCTGAGGCCTGGGGGTCGGCGCGGCCACGGAATCGGGTCTTCATGTAAGAGCAACAGGAAGCCGCAGAAGCAGGTATGAGACATGATCAGGTTTGGGTTTTTTAATTTTTTTTTTTAATTTCAGGATATTATGGGGGTACAAACCTTTTGGATACATGTTATGACTTGGCCACACCCAAACCATGATTTGGGGTGTGCTTTTCCCCCCTACAATGCTCACTGCATCCATTAGTTGTGAGTTTACCCACCTCCAACCCCCTAATCCCTGGAGAATATTACTATTGCGTGAGCACCATAATGTTGATCAGTCAGTGCCAATTTGATTGCGAGTACACGTGGAGCCTATTCTTCCGTTCTTGTGATACCTCACTTAGGAGGATGGGCTCAAGCTCTATCCAGGAAAATATAAGAGGTGCTAGGTCACTGTCGTTTCTTATGATTGAGTAGTATTCCATGGTATACATATACCAAATTTTAATAATCCACTCATGAATTGACGGGCACTTGGGTTGTTTCCACATCCTTGCAATAGTGAATTGTGTTGCCATAAACATTCGGGTGCAGATGTCTTTATTATAGAATAACTTTTGCTCTTTTGAACTGGGGGGAGGGAAGCAAGACTCGATGGAGATGAGCTGGGAGTTCCTGCAGGGGCGCAGGTGGGGAGATTAGTGGCCACAACCAGCCTGACGGTGGGGGCGGGCGGAGGGTGGAGAGAGTAAGTGGACTTGAAAAATATTTAAGCAGCCAAAAAATGGAAAGTTATTTTGCGATTCCAATAATCATCTTTCGGTAACACTGCTATTGAAGTCTGCATTGACGTAAGGGCAGATTTCGTGACACAGGGCTTGTGAAATGGCCACATGAGAAAAATTTCTACTAGTAAGCCAAAGTTTGAACTTTTTATTTTTTGTAACAAATGCAACAAAGAGGAAAAATCTCTCAAATATTTAAAAACTTTTATTACTTCCATAGAATTCTTAAGATATACAGACGAAATCTGACAATATATGTGAATTTATAATTCTAAAAATAATTTCACAGCAGAGAGAAAGCATATACCTATTTTAGTGATATGTACGTATCTATTAAAATATAAAGATATAAATGTATACTCCTGAAACATTCTAAAAATATACCCTAAAAAGGGAAATCTTTATCAAATATACAGAAATATACATAGGCTTTTAGGAAAAGTGATAGTAAAAATATGCAAAAATAAGCCATATGTAAACACAATTTTTAAGTGTTACAAGTATAGTATTGTGTAAATCTCTATGCATTTTGCATTTATGAAATCCTGTTTTCCAATCAAATCACATAGCAAATGTTACATGATTAATCTCTGATATTTGCATGCTTTACTACTGTGGTCCCCAACCCCTGGGCTGCGGACTGGAAAACAGGCCACACAGCAGGAGATGAGCAGCGAAGCTTCATCTGTATTCACAGCCACTCCCATCGCTGCAGCACCACGAAAGCTCCGCCTCAGCAGGGGCATTAGATTCTCATAGGAGCATGAACCCTACGGTAAACTGCGCAAGTGAAGGGTCTGGGTTGCACGCTCCTTTTGAGAATCTAATGTCTGATGATCTGAGGTTGGAGCCGACGCAGTGATGCTAGTGCGGAAGAGCAGCTGCAAATACAGATCATCATTAGCAGAGAGGTTTGCACAATAAATGTAATCTGCTTGAATCATCCCCAAATCATCCCCTCCTTCCCCCCCGCCCCACCCCGTCCATGGAAAAATTGTCTTCCATGAAACCTGTCTCTGGTGCGAAAAAGGTTGGTGACTGCTGCTTTACTATTTACCCATTCAATAGCTGGGAAAATTAAAGCCTAGGAAGTCATTTTCTTAAAGTCATACTGAATATTTTTAAGCTGTGACTGAACTTCACAACATTGTCCTGCACCACAGATCCTAAATCAGGTACTATGTATATTTTAAAAAAATGAAGCCAATTGCCATAGAACACACACGTATGCAATTTAAAAACTGTTCATTCGTTCTCATTCCAATGCCATAGGGGAAATACATCAATGAAATAGAGAATTTCAGAGTCCTTTGACAAAAATGATGTCACAGTGAATCATTAAGGTATTCAAATATAAGAGGTTCCTACTTCATTAAAGCCCTATTTAAAATAGAGGTATTCTCTAATTTCCTAATATTGTTTCCGTTTCAATGCAGTGAAAATGCAGTTTCATGGGGTCCTGATAACGTTAACCATCATTTAGACTTGCTTACATTATTAAGCAGGCATTTTTCCAAGTATTCCATTAAACAGTTACAATAAATGGATATTGGTGGTGTTACTCCCAGCCCTAGACAATTAGACATAGTAGGCCTTTCATTGGGAAATGTAAACTTACTCTTGAGAATTAGAGACTCAAGCCGTGAATTTGGTAGAGCAGGAGCTGAAATGTTTAGTAAATGTTTACCTGCTTAACTGACAAGTGCCCCGCCTCTCTTTCATATCATGAAAGTTGCAAGAGAAAGCAGGTTCATGGGCAAGTCTATGTGAGTGAAGATGGTGTTGACATTGGTGAAGTGTAAACTAGCAGTATACCCCGTAGAGTGCTTTGCATTCCACACTCAATCTGCTTCCCTGAGTTGGATAAGATCTTAACAAATACCATCATTTAGACTGACAGTACAGCTTCTGCAACAGTGGTACACAAGAAAGAATACAAACACCTGGGCCCAGATGTTCTTTACATGCTGTCACATGCTCTAGTTTTTGAAGTTTGCTTTCCAGTAATGCAGAAGCCACAAGCACCATTCTTGTAGGAGAGTAAAAATTGCTGCTCTTGGTCTTGGTGAAAAAAGAAATCTGAAAAATAAAGTACACCCCAATTATATATCAAAAAGTATATTTAAGTAAGAAGAATTATTAGCAAAAAATAAATGCTAAAACTAAAATTACCACGGGTTCTTGCCAAAGGTGTGGTCTGTAGCAATAAATATGTGTAAGACCAGGGGTCTCACAATTAAACTTGAATTCTTTCATCATCTACTTGATTCAACTCTGTTGGTTGAAATACTCAGAAGTTGACAAATTTCCTAGTGGCACCAGGCACTTGGGGAGGAATAATAAAGTATTTATTTGGGTCTTATTCAGAAATTTCATCTGTAACTGCATGTTTCTCTAAACAGTCCACCTATCAGCAAATGCCCCTTCACTTGTAGTTGGCAAATAGCAACTAGTTCTGGGAAAATTCTAGAAGGTTCTGATAAAAGGGGAGAATGATTAAGGCTGGGTTTAAATACTGATATTATTTTAGAAGGTCATGGGTTGTGAATGTCATATTTCCACATAAGATGATATTAGAAGTTTCTCAGGTTAACTTGGTTACTTCAATAGCTTTGAATTTATTTTAATATATATTAAGAGAAAACTAGAATTACAAACTGTTCATTTCATCCAAGAAATTATTGCTCAGTACAAGGCTAAAGTACACTATTAGACCTGTGTGTTAATTTAAAGAAAATAATTCAGTAGTAATAAAAAGTAGTCGGTATATTAATATGACAAAAGTTGTGAGGAGGACATGAGAAATTATTGTCAAAAAAGGTCCTGACCGGCAGGCACACTGCAGAAAAAGTCTTCCATTGTACCTAATACAGGCTGATAATATACACATGGACATTACATGTGGTTACATGTTACATACCATAAACCAAGACCCTAGGGCCAAATACAGCCCACCACTTATTTTTATAAAGTTTGTATTAATATTAGAATACAGCCTTCATAGGCAGAATGATGGCCCTTCATAAATGTCAATGCTCCAACTCCGGAACCCGTGACTACGTTCCCTTACATGGAAAAAGGGGCTTTGCAGAGGTGATTAATGTTAAGGACCTCGAGATGGGGAGATGATCCTGCATAACATCTTGTCAGAGAGATGCAACAGAAGAAAGAGGAGAGATTCAAAGCACGGGAGAGACTCAGCCGTTGTTGCTGCTTTGAGACGTTGTCACAAACCAAGGACCGGGGGCACGCTCTGAAAGCTGGGAATGACCTTCAGCTGACAGCAGCAATAAAATAAGGACCTCAGTCCTACAACCGTAAAGAACTATTAAATAAATTCTGCCAACAACCTAGGTTAGCAAATTAGGGAATAGATTCTCCCCAAGAGCCTCCAGAAAGGGATGTTAGCCCTGCCAACATTTTAATTTCAGCCTGGGAAGACCCGTGTCAGACACCCGACCTAGGGAACTGTTAAGATGACAGATTCGTGGTGTTTAACCCGCTAAGTTTTAGTGATTTGTTACGGCAGCAATAGAAAGCTTACACGATAGCCCGCCCATTCATTTACAAACTGTCTGTGGCTGCTTTGATGCTACAAGGCAGGATTAAGTGCATGTGACAGAGACCCTTTGGCCCACAAAACCTAAAATATTTGCCAACTGGCTCTTTAAAGAAAAAGTTTGTCAACCCCTGTTATTCACGATCAAAAACCATTAACAGAAGCTAGTGCTTACTGAACACTTAATGAAAGCAAGGCTCTGGACTAAGTATTTGTTACTCATTTCAATTTTCTGTGATGGATACTCTTTTGGTCCTCATTTTACAAATGAAAAAACAAAACAAAACAAAAAGGAGGCAGAGAGGTTAGGTAACTGCTCAAGGTCACCCAGGGAGTGAGAGGTGAGTGGTGACTTAAACCCTAGTTGCTGACTTCTGAGTTCCGCTCACTCACTACCTGGTTATTCATGGCACCTTGCGCAGGATAAGGAACGCCCCTGATGCTCACCTGAGGCGTCTTATCGTTGGCGGAATGCGATGGGGAGCTCCCGGTTGGGCACCATGATGCCCAAGTGCAGCATCTCGACAGGCTCATTGTCTGTGGCCATGATGTCGTATTTGCGGACGATCTGGAACACGCACGCACAAAAAGGCAGAATTACCCTCTCTTCTCCTCCCTTGTAAAATAACACAGAACACGATTGCAGAATCCAGTAAGGCTTTTACCCAACAAAGAGCCAAATGGAGCTGGAGCTCAGCTAACCGGCGACCAATGCACATTCTTTTCCCGATGCCAAATGGAAGATGCGCGAAAGGATTAATCTTTTTCTTCTCTTGAAGCCAACGTTCGGGTCTAAACTGACTTGAATCCTCAAAATTGTCTTCACTGGACCCCAACACCTGGGTGTTTAGCGTTAGCACTGTCTAAAAACACACAGAAATACAGAGCATTTAAAATAACCCGAAGAGAACATGTGAATTGCAAAATTTATAAAAGTCATTGCCTTACAAATATAAAAATAAACCCCCATAACATGCATTGAGTGGTTAAAATGTGCCAAGTAACAAATAGGTAAAGAACTTTAAAATCTTGCATCACATTCTCACAACAACCCATATGGCAGAGTCTATTATTAACCCCATTTTACAGATGAGGAAGCTGAGGCTCACAGAAGTTATATAACTCACTTAAGAGTACACAGATAAAGGTGAAATCAAATCCAGGTCTCTGCCTCCATAGCCATGATTTCTAATCCTATACTATGCATCATGTCAACTATGTGCTACTACTTATATATTTCCAAAATCAATGTTCTCCTGGAAAACAGTTTACAGAGATTGGATGAATATTTGGAAAGATGATCTTTCAAAGTTTTGTAAGGTATAAAATATACAAATTCTACTTACTCCTTTGGGTAAAGCATATTCACCCAGAACTGTTGCCTTGTCAAGAGTCCGAGTTGTAAATGGCACACTCGGGGTAAGCCTGAGTAAACAAAACCAAAGATGTAAGGTGGGCACAGACCAAGTTCTGTCGGAAGTGTCTACGGGAACGCAGACTGGGTTAGATAAGTAAGTGGGCAGAGGTTCATACTCAAAAAGGGAACATGATCACAACTCTTCCTAAAGGAGTTCTGTCTCTTTCTTCCTGAGATTTATGTCTCTTGTTACTTTTTCTTGTCTTAGTGTGTTAGTTAAACCCCCAGGACAAGGCCAATGAGCAGCTGTTAACAGCGATTTTCCCTGTTTCATTCCAGACTTCAGTGTGTAGGTTTCTCACGCTTCACCTTGAAGCCTGATGTTTGTACTACGTTTCTCCTGTCTTCCCTTTGTGAAGTTAACACTGTTTTCTTCTAATCCTAAAATGTTTTGTTTGCCAGAAAGAGTGTAAAAAGAATTTTCTAAGAACGTTTTATACCAGAGGCTCAACAACAAAGATGTTTCTGTGTCCTATGGTTCTTTTGCAGAACTTTCATCTCATAGTCTTCAATCATGCCCTGTTCTTAATTAGCGCTTGTAGCATTCATTAGAATACTAATATTATTGATTTAAAGGGGAGGACATTGATTTTCTAAGATTTAATAGGATTTGCCCAAATGATTTAGGAAATGAGTAATAGAAAAAGAATACAGCCCCAATGTTCTTTCTTTGCAGTTTGATAAATGTTTATAATTAACTGGGGAGCTGTCTATGAGTGGGGGAGCCTTTGCTATCTATTTAAGGGAATAGTATTCTGACATTCATATTGGGTCAGACGTGTGTTTTTACCTCATGGATTCTTTCAGACAGGCTTTTAAATATGGCATATTCTTCAAATCCTCTGCCCGTGGCATCCGATTCTCAGGCAAAACACTTCGAATTTCCTTAAGAAGCTTTTGTTGCACTTGGGGATTACGGGATAAATTGTAGAGAATCCACATTAAGCTGTTTGCTGTCTGAAAGCCAAATGGACACAAATTTGAGTTTTTGCAAATAAACTGCCTCGAACCACTATCAGCTGAACAAAAAGTGATGCCAACCACCTTGCTCTGCAAATATAATAGTGGTGCTTTCTCACATGTCCCTATTTTCTGTGCCTTAAACAAGTCCAATATGTAAAAGGTCAGATTTATTTTACAAAATGTACCAATTAAGGATAGCTTATTTACCGAGAACCAAAATAGACTCTTTTAAGTAATCAGCTACATTAGGACATTTAAAATGCAAAGTTTGACACAATAATTGTTGGAACACCATGAGCGCATGTAACACTGGCGAAATGAGAATAAGATGCGTGGGCGACAGCAAGGCCAATTCCCAGGTTGTGATGATGTTTTCTTGTAATGCAGGATGTTACCAGTGGGGGAAATTGGTGAAGGATAAAAGGGATCCCTCCCAATTTTTTCTTAGAACTGACGTGAATCTACAATTATCTCAAAATGAAACAGTTTAATTAAAAATTGTTTGATGTAAAAAAATGATGTAAATAGTCAAGAGAGAGGAACAGAGATCGTTGGAGTATTGCTAATGAGAGGATTTAAAAAATTTTTATGGTGCAAATAAATGCGTAAGAAACTGCATTTCTGGAATTTGAAAATTCTTTTGGCCACACCCTGAAAAGTTACCACAAAAATGCAAAGGCATTATCTGCATTCAGGGTTTCAGCTACATGCAAAGAGCCCTCATAGGAGGGGGCCAACACCAAAATAAGAAATTCTAGCATCGAGTTGAGTGTTTCAAGGAACCGACCGCACTTTCTGACAAAGGCCCATGGCCTTTCAAGTGGCATCGCTGATTTCCTTTCCAAAGGCAAAAGAAGAGAAAAAATATTGGTGGAACCAGCCAGTGTAGCTTTTAGCTACATAATATTCACCACTAGTAGTCATATGTATTTTTTTTAGGCCTTTCTTAGCTAATTTAAGCTAAATATCCCCTAAAATTGGTCATTGTGTCCCCCTTCTGCAGACATGAAGACGCTGTTGCTAAGTGCTATGTGCCAGTCACACAAATGAGCAAAGTGCGAGACCATGCAGAGCCAATGGTTATTTATTATTTTTGGAAGAAGATGCCTCCAAGGCAGGTTTCCTCATGTCAGAGGACTGGCAGCCTCAGCTGCAAATAAACTGTGGACAGCATTATTATACGAGTCTAATTTACAAAACAGGAAGAGGGTGTAGCCACCAAATTAGATATACTTTCAAATTTCTCTGATTTTCCAAATGTGACTTTCAGAATAGCCAGGACTAAAAAAGAAACCGATTTAACCATATCAGTGAGTTCCTCACCGCAAGTACCGAATAGGGTTTCCAAAAGGCAGATAACTGTAGCTTTCACCAAAGCCGTGTAAGACAGTCTGGGCCTGTGAGGGAAACTTCAGGGGCTGATTTGAGGGGAAGTGGCTTGGGAAACCTCAGGGGCTCAGACTATCCTGGCTTGACCTCCGGTGAAGAGACTGATCTCGTTAACTGGTCTTCTGCATTCACTCTTTCTCTGCTAAGTCTGGTCTTCACTCACCAACCACAGTCCACTTTTCAAAATATGAATTGATCAGGTGACTCCCTTGCTTAAAATGCTGCAAGAGCTTCTCATCACAGGTGTAAACAAATCCTAATGCCTTACCAAGGCTCACAAGGCCCTGGCTAATGTGGCCCATCGATTTCTCCAGTCTTAACTCTGACCACATTTGCTAGTTCTCTAGCTCCATCCTCTTTCTGCCCCAGGACCTTTGCATGTGCTGTTTCCAATACCTGGAGATCTCTATTCCATCATCCTGATGGATTCCTCCATGGCCCATACCGCTATCTGAAATAACCACATTTGTTTGTTTACGTGTCTACTGTCTTCCCCACTAGCATGTAAGTTTCATGAGGATTAGGGCTTTTGTCTCTGCTTCATAGTGGTCTCTCAAGAACCTGGAACAGTCCTGGGCACATAGTAAGTACTCAATGGTTCCTGTTTTCTTTCATTTATACAATAAGTATTTACTGACCACCTCTTTGCCAAGTACTGTTCTACATCCTGGGAATACAGCGGTGGACAAAACTAAGCCATTGCCCTCACAGAGCTCATATTCCATTTGGAAAGAAAAGAATAATGGGTGAAGCTTTACTTTTGTCACTCTAAGGAGCCTCTTGGGGTCAGTGATTCAATAGGAAAGTGACTAGAATGAATTCCCACTTTTAACAGCCTTCTGGAGCACGTGGAGAAATGAGAAGGTTGTTATTCCCTGATGTAGAAAATCCCATTTTTTTCTCTGGACAAGAAATACTATGGAAGGAGGGAAACATGGGGAAAAAAATGAACTTGTCCACACTCTGCTTAGAGGCTTTAAGGTGCAGGAACTGCTGGCCTGTGAGGAGTGTGAGCAGGCATCGTTCCAATCGCGGCTCAGAAAAAGATTAGAGACCGTTAAGCTCACCTGAACGCACACGTCGGCGTTTGCGTGTGCAGTCTGGCTGTGCTGGGTATCTAATTGGGGTATCAACCACATCAGAGGCACAATTTTGGTATTTGAAATTAGCTGTTTCACTTAAAGTCAAGTTTTCTCAACCTCACTATGTTTACAGTTTTAAGCAGAAAAAAAATTATTGGCTTCAAAAAGAGTATTCCAATTTTTTTTTTCAGCCACGATTAGGGACTTTGGGGTAGCATGAGCAATGAATCAAAATATCTCCGATTTTTAAAAATCTAGATTATCTGTCCTGTTAAGGCTGGGAACTTTACTGCTTGCGAATTCCCATAGCAGTCTGCATGTTTTCCACGGCACCGATCAGCCCCTACTTTGGATTTTCATCACTGGGGCAGGTGAAGTCTCCTCCTGCCCTGTGCTTAAGCACAAAGGCCCTGAGCCCTCAGCGGCATCTAGTATAAGACTTTTCATTTTTGCTAAACTGGTGCTTAGTTAATCCCGGGGGAATGAATGAGTTACATCACTATTTAAAATTTGTCATGAAAGAATTGTACGGACTGTTCACTTAGCAAAGTGACACCCGGCCCACCCTTACCGTTTCCACGGCGGCCAGCTGGAGCTCCGTGACGGCAGCGTACAATTCTTTCTTTGAAAGCTGGTTGCGGTGGTAAATATCACAGAGGAAATCTGCACTCGGCTCTTGAGAATACTTCTCTAGCCGGCTGTTGACGTAAGATTTGACTGTCGGAGAAGAGAGAAAAGAAAGGAAGTCAGTTGAAAATTAGAATGAGGAAAAGGGCAAAAGGAAAGAAACCTAAGACCAAAATCCTTTTTGATAGCTCCAAAGGGCCTTTTCAGGGACACTAAGAATTTGTAACATAAACTAATATTGCCTTTTTGTTAGGTCGGCCAGGATTTATCAATGCCCACAGAGCAAGGCTTCGCAACTTTAACGTGCATAGAAATCACCTGAGCATCTTCTTAAAATGCACATTGCGAATCAGGGGTCTGAGTGGTCCTGGACTCTGCATTTCTATCGAGCTTCAGGGCACATTTGAGCAGCAAGAGCTCAGTGCTTGGAAGAGACCAACATGAAAGGCAGTGGGATTTGGGTTCGCTTTCAGAATCAGAACTTGGACCCAGATATTACCAAACGCACATGCACACACACACACACACATCACACACATGCACAAGTACAGTGCCCATGTACATTGATAATAATGGTAAAAACTTAACATTTATAAACTAAATTCTAGGCATGTGTCTCCCTCCCTTCAATCTATTGCTCAAGCAACCACCAGACTAATTATAATGTTGATAATGGTAATGATAATGATGATCACACACAGTAACGGCAGTTAAAGTCTGAATCCTGGAGCCCTTCTGCCTGACTTCAAAGCCTGGCTTTGCCATCACCTAGCATGCAATCTTGCGAGAGCTACTTAACCTCCACATGTCTCAGGTGCATTACTTGAGACTAATAGAAAGACCACCCTTATAGGTTTGTTGTGAGAATTAAATGAGTATATGTGCAAACAATACCTAGCACCAAGTATTCCCTGCATCCTGTAGCAGAAATAGCTCTGTTCCATCGAGATATTGTGATATGCCAGGTTTCTATGTTATCTATACAAGACCCAGGTACAGTTGCATTGAGTTAAGTACTATTATTATTATTATTATCCCATTTTAGAGACAAGGCAACTGAGGATGGAAGGGTGACAGCACATTTGGCCAAACTACCATAACCAGTAACAGAGCTCACCTGGAACCCAGGGGTCTCTGACTTCAAAGCTCTTGCTTTTAATCACTCCTAATTCCCAAAGAAGACTACAAAAAGCTGCCTCCTACCTTTTATTATTAGAATTTGTCTACACCAGGATGATCCCAAAATGCATGTGTTTGCAAAGCCTGAAGGAATCAGGAGCAACTCCATGGAAGGACTGAGGTGGTTAGGCCAAGATCATTCCAGACCTTCCCTCTGCAGCTCCAGGACAGGGCTGCAGGGAAGGTGTTGGCCGGGTATGAAGGGCAGCCCTTTTACCTGATTTGAAAATAGTGTCCCAGGCCAGCGTGTGGGCCTGCCAGACCTTGGTGTTGAGGCTCTTGTGCAGCTCGACTGGAGTGACCATCATCTTCCCAAATGTGCTCGTCATCTGAAACAAACACAAACGCCTTTACATTCTAAATTCTCCTTCTCTCAAAACCAACTTTCATTCTGAAGAAGAGCATTCTGAACCGGGGCACCCTGTGCTTCTTGAAAGGCCAGAATCCCACGCACACCCCCAGCCCTCTCCGTAGTAGTCTCAGAAGCAAGGCCCACACCCCACTTCCGGTGAAATAGTGAAGGCAATCTTTGGGATAATTTTCCACTGGATGTGTTTAATAAAAAATCTGATCTTACGAACTAATCATAAAAAAAAAGAAAAAACAAACTTTCTTATTTACTTAAATTTTGAATAATTTGCAAACCTCAGTCATTTCCAAACCAATTTCATAGTGTCTACCATATCCACATACCACCTGAACTACTCAAAAATTTAAAATCTGAAAACTTTCAGGCTCTTTTTAAGAAGTATTTCTAATCAACTGACAACTTTAACTGAAATACCCATTAAATATTTTAACCTTGCCTAAACAAAGAAATAATGGATTTTACATGCTTCTTTATGATAGGTGCATATATGCACATAAATGCACTAAACTATGTAATACACATTAAAGTGAACACCTAACTTTAGAAATAAAGTGTGTGTGCATGCCACTCTCTGGGACACGCTGTGAAGTTTTACAGATTCGTCTGTAAAATGTCAGGAGAGGGGTGCTTACTGTTTTGACGGCCATGATGAAGTTCAGGGCTTCATCATCTACATTCTTCTGAAGGAGCCCAAATCTCTTCTCATATAACACAAGGCAGATACCTGTTATTTAAAATAATTATCACTGTTACACACAATATAGCAATGTGGAGTCTGTGATTAGCTAGCTATGGAAGACTCGATTCTGTGTCTCCTAAAAGCGTGGGGTTTTCTAAGAAAAAAACAGAAGTCCAAGAATGGAGGAAAGGCAAAGAGTCTGAGACAAAGGGGCACGATCACTCTCCTCTTTTCCTAGAAATCATCTCCAGGTCCAATGACCCATCCTCTTAGAACGTCCTGGTCAGAAATGCACTGTTCTTAATCATGTCAGTCACACGGAACATCCAGTGGCTGTAGCAAACGTGTTTCTGGGTCAGGGTGTGCTATGCCCTTAACCCCGCTGTGTGGCTGGAGTCCTAGAGTCTCTTATTGGATTCTGTTGCCTTCCAGGATGAACAGGAAGTCATTCACAAGAGGAAGAGATGGGAAGGGAAGGAGTATGCACTGAGCACCCACTACATGCCAGGCACAGAGCTAGGACTTTATAGATACTTCTCCCCCCATTTCATCATTTTATTTAGACACAACCTCTTTAAATTCTCAGCTCTTTATTTTGAAATATTTTACCTACAGAAAAGCTGAAAAAACAGTATAATAAATAACCTGTATCCTCTGAATTCAGATGCCGCAATCATCAACATTTTGCAACAATGACTTTCTCTTCCTGTGTATGTATACATCTAAGTGTATGTGTGTCTGTGTGTGCCGAACCATTTGAAAATAATTTTCAACCCTCATGACACTTCATCATTAAATACTTTAGCAGAAATCTCCTAAGAACAAAGACATCCTCCCATATAACCACAATGTCATTAACATCTCTAAGAACATTAGCAACCATTCCATAATACAACTGCTATGTGCCCATTTAAATATTTTCCCCATGTCCTAAAAATTATCTTCTAAGACTGTTTTCTTTTATGATCCACGATCACTACAACCGCCTTTTGATAGGTGGATAATTAGCTTTCGATTTATAAACTAGGATACTGAGCCTCAGAGGGTAAATGGCCTAAAATCACAAAGCTGAGCGGGAGAGTCAACAAGCTTAGTCAGTGCAATTCCATAGCTTTCTGACTACACTCATGTGTTCCAAACTCCACTCATTCCTGTCCAGCCTTTCAAGTTTTCCCATCTTTGAGTTCCACAATGCGCAACATATGTACCGTTGGGAGTATCTGAGACAGAGCTCTGGGTGGTACATGAACTTTTTAAAAAAATTATTTATTTTTTCGGTAATCCATTTATGGCAGTGATTCTGACTCTGAATTTATAGAAGCGTTATACATTTTTTTTCAAGATAAACTTAAAACAATCAATGAAAACGTTAGGTAGTTAAATAATACAGGTAGTAGGCATTTACGGAGAATACCGTGAAATAGTACGGGAACCTATACAATTTAGGACATGACTATTTACCAGATGATCATTGTCTAACAAAATGTATATTAAAATTAAGATAATACTTCCTCATTTATAAATACCTAGGTCTTTAATAGCTAAGTGGCCCACATATTCAACAGCATAAGCATTTTTTTTTTATTAATAGTGGGTTGCCATATCATGGTAGCAGCAGAACAGATTCAGATATATGTATGTTCCAATGTTTTAAAACATGAAACCCTGGTAGGTGCAACCCACGAGTGCTGTCTTCCCATTTGTGGGGCATTTTTTGGCACGTATTGCAGATTGATTCCACAAGATTTTGCCACTATGCAAATGTAGCCATTCTTGATACATGAATGAATCTCTCTTGTAATGTCTTACTTTTGCCAGAGCTTATCATTGATATCACGCGTAGCAGACATTGTTAATAGCCCGCCAAATACTCATTTGCCCCCATTCTGTCCCTAAGAAAATCCTGATTTTATTTAGGCTGTCAGTGGTATCAGTCCTCAGGCAATAAATCAGGATTGATTGAAGACTGATCACAGTCCTGTTCCCTGATTTCCCAGCCTTCCTTGTAGCAGCTGCAGTAACCACATAAGCCAAGTATAGTCAATGGGACCTAAAGGAAAAACTCTTTTTTGCTCTCTTGATAAAGGGAACCAGTCAGTGCAGCTGGCTTAGTCCTTTTCTTTTTCTTTCTTGTTTTTGCCTGGAATGCAGAGGCGAGGTCAGGAGCTGCAGCAGTCATTTTGCAACAAGCCAACCAGCTAAGGATAGATGAGCAAAAAGCCAAAAAGGACTCTTGTCCTCAGTGACTTCACTGACAGCCAACCACGAACTGCCTTCTTGAGACTTCCTGTAATGCTAGATGATAGGGTTTAAACCCACAGTGTCAGATTTTCTTTGACTTGCAACTAAATGCATGTGATACTCCTTAATTTCGGTACTCCCAGTGGAAAATTTCTAAAACATACACCTCTATAATTGTTCCCTCCTTTCATTCCTCTTTCCCCTTAATACCTTCTGTGGATTTCTCATTTGCATGGAGATTTCTAATGTGCTAAGATGCCTGGTCCACAACTTTAAATGAGGTTGATCTGACGGGAGAGAGAGGTCACTGTAAAAGCCTCCATCGGGGGTGCCTTCTCCAGCACCTGCCATGAGCAGGCGGAGTGATCTATCTTCCTGCCAATCTGACCATGCCACGCTCCTGTTAAAACATTCTGCTATAGCTCCCGGTTACTCCCAGGCTCAAATCCAAACGCCCGCCCTGGTTTATAAAGCCTTCCATGAGCTGGCCGCTGCCCCCCTCCCATCCTCTGTCCTCCCAATGCCCCTGCCTTACAGGATATGCTTAAGTCATTCTGGACTTCTTTTGCTGGAACATCCTTCCTTCCTCACTTTTCACCTGTTAAACTCCTACCCATCCATCAGGTCTTAGCTGAGAGGCACCACCTCCGTGAAGCCCCTGACCAAGCCCGGCTTAGGCGGCCCTCTCCAATTCTCCCACAGCCCTGAACTTGTTCAGTACTCACTTACCCGGCTGCAATTGCCTGTATCCCCCCCAGGTAGCCAGCTCATGAAGGCAGGGCTCTCTCTGCTGTTTATTCCCACAATGATCCCTGAAGAAAGTGATCGTGCCCTCCCCTGCTCAGAACCCTCCACGGCTCCCCGTCTGAATCAGACTAAAAGTGCAAGTTCTTGCTGGGCTCTGTGAGGCTCTCTGCCTGATCTGGTGCCTGTCTCCTTTCTGACCTTGTCTTCTTACATAGAGACCCCCCCCCCCAACTTGTTCCTCAAGGTCCACTCACAGCAGCATCCTAGCACTTCCGAAAATGCAGCCACTTTCATGCTTCCACCCCAGGGCATTCGCACTTCCTGTCTCCGCTGCCTGGAACAATCTCCACGTGTCCCCTCCTGACTTGCTCCTTCCCTTCCTTTAGGTCTTACCTCTGATGTGTCCTTAGCAAAGACAACTTGCCTCAGCGAGGCACCTCTTTCACCTTTTTCCTTTACTCCTTGGTAGAGCATACGAGGTCTGTCTGGAAAGTATCCAGCCATGCAATATGAAAAATGGAGACATTTATGACTGGATATGAAATTCCAGACAGACCTCGCATTTTACGTGTTTGCTTGTCACCCTGTCTAGAATCTAAGCTCCACAAGGACCGGGATGTTACTTGTTTTGTTCACTGTCGTGGCCCCAGCACCTAGCACAGTGCCTGACACATGGCAGGTATTCAATAAATGTTTGTTGTATGACTTCAGGCACAGCCTTAGTGCAAGGCATAACGTAAGTGCCTAAGAGAAGCATTAAAAGGGCTGCTATGGCCTTTCTCTAATTCTACAGTCAGCAATAGTGGATGTTTACGGGACAGTTATCAACAGAGCCGTGTGTCAGCCTCAAAATCACCTGCAAAATCAAATGAGCAAGACAGTGAAGACAACTTACTTTCAAATGACCATTTGTTTAGTTCGCTGTACAAATCTTCAATGTGGCCCCTTTCATCACAGAGCTCATCTATTCTAACCATAAAATCAGCCAGGACCTTAAAAGAAAGCAACCACAAAAGACACATTTTAAAGTCATTGAAGGAAAACAAAAGTTTAAAGTTCAGTAAGCTGACTTCGGGTTTTGTTACGTTGTGCATTCACTGGCCATACTGCTATTCATGCTGAAGTAACACTAACTACATATCCTCCTGGGGAACCCCCTTATCCACTAACAGCCTTGTCCTGGGTTATTTCCTGAAGCCACCCTGAAGCTTAAGTTTCAGCTTTTGATGTAAAAATGATTCTGGCAATTTAAGAAAAGGAAAACATTTCTTCTAATCAGAATGGGACAATAAGCCACGAAGGAGAAATGAGCCAAGTGTCCCTGTTGGCACAACCTCTCCAGGACTGTGATGCTGCCACTGCCCTGAGGTGTGCACGTCCATATCTGGACGAGCGAATGGTTGGTGGTGGTGTTTACAAAGTCGAACTTGGAGCCAGGACATCTGCAAATTGTGGACACAGCTCCTTCCCTAAATAGTCTGTGACCTTGGGGAAGTCACGTAAGGCCGTTGGGTGCCAGTTTCAAAAAACCAGGGCTTTTGATGACAAATGCCTCGCATCGAATGAGGTTCATAGAGCACCAAGCACCGAACAATGCATTAGCTGATCCTCATGGCAATGCCATGAGGTAGGAGGCACCGTCATTTCTCCCACTTCCCATATAACAGATGGAAAAATTGAGGCTTAGAGAGGCTAAGTCACTCACCCATGGACACACAACTGATAAGTTGACACAAGGTGTTGTGTGACCATAAAGCCTGCATATGTAATCAATGGGCATGTTTAATTTGCCCACATAGTGTATTAAAAATACTTGGAATTTGTTACCATTAAAAAAAAAAACAAGAGGTTTCACATTAACACATGGATTTCCCACTATTCATCAAAAAATGTAAATAATAATTAAAAGATGGGGTGACACTGTCTGAATTCCCACGTGGCAGTAATTTGCTGGAGCTGGGGCGGCTGTCCCCTCTAGGAAGGTACACACTACCTTGTTTGCTAAAATCTTTACGAGGCCCTGCCTTATTCTCTTACGTTAGTTACCTGGCCCCTGGAAGCTTCTGAGTTTGCAATCCCTCACCTGTGTGATCCCATCTGGGTCCAAGTCCAATTCAAAATAAACATCCAAAGTGAACAGGAGTAAAAAGAGATTACTATATGCTGCAACACCCTTCGACCCCCGTTGGCTAAAGGATAATGTCCACATACTTTAGTATGGTACAAAAACATTGTTAAGACCTGCCCCCTGGCCAGGGTCATTTCAAAGAAGGCCTCACTTCAGCTGCATTGACTACCCTATTCTCTGAACACACCATGTCGGTTTCATGCCTCCATATTTTCAGCGTGCTATTCTCTCTGCCTGAATGCCTTCCCCCACCTTCTTTGCTTTGTAAACTCCTGCTCATCCTGCAGAATCCAGCTCCAATGTTACTACCTAAGAACTTCACAACCATTATCTTATTATAATTTTCACAAGAGTGGGAACTGTTACTCCCATTTTGTAGATTGGGAAACTGAGGCTTAGCAAGTTAAGTGGTATATCCAGGTCTCATAGCTAGTCGGAAGAGTGGCTAGGGCCCAAATCTAAGACTGTAGGATACCAAAGTCTGTGCTGCTCACTGTTTCCTCATTGTGGTATTACTTTAAAAGAGGCTGAAAGAGTGAGAAATAAGGGTTTTGGGAGAGGAGGTTGTAGGGAGGAATGGAGAGAAAGAGAAGACCCTTGAATCATCCAAATTGCATTCTTTTCCCTCTGCACTTCATAGCTGTGACTTGAAGCTCCATTCATATCCCTCTATCCTTAAGAGCCCCAGAAAAGCTGGCCCTAGCCTGCAAACCTCATTGATTTTGTTGTCCAGCTTCATAATTTCCACTGGTTTCATTAGTTTCTTTTGAAAGGCACTCCGGACCCTCTGCCAGTCTTCACCTTCCCTGGGAGAGAAGCAGGATTATATTTAGAGCAAATCAAAAAAGAAGGAAGATGCGGAAATACTTCCCGCTGCAACTTCATGGACTATGCAAGCAAATAAACACTGCGAATCATGCCAAGAAATATCCAGAGAATATTAACATTAGCATATTTCAGATGAAATACTGACAATATTTTGACAGTAGTTTGACAACAGAACAAAAAAGCACCTTTCCTCCTAGCCAAAGATTGCACCAGAAAGTTGAAGCTTAGATAATTTGGGTTTGGGGATTTTGAGATGCCCTTGTAAGGGGAGGGCTGGGAGGCCAGAGGCCTCGATCCCCAGCAAAAAGAGTGGGCGTATGAACACCCCTCCACCAGCAACTCAGATTTGTTTAAAGAAAAACCTTGTCTTCTTTAAACTCATTGGCTTGGGCCTCACATTCACAAAACAACTCAAGTTTGGAATTTTACCATTACTTCCAAATAATAACACATAGTCATAGATTCACAGGAGTTATAAAAAGCTTGTAGCCATCACGCAACCTTCTGCACTTGCCCATAGCTGTAATGCATCGCCGTGCATTCATATGTTTTTTAATTCCAGCAATTCTATCCCGGAAAGTATTAATACAACTATCAGGCATTACAATTTGAGGGCTTTAACAAAAAGTGCTAACTTGATAAATGCTAACAATTAAAAAGCAGAGGAATCACATCACGTTGTAGCATTTATAAAATGCAACCCTGACATCCTCCTCATCCCACCTTTGCAGTGACAGGAAGGTCACTGTCAAAAGCAAAAGAAGTTAATTCCTGGCTTTTGAGTTGAAAATAAGGAGTTTCAGGGAATTTTAGGAAATAATTTTGTTTGTACAGGACGTTTTCCTGGCACCCTGATCTCGGAATCTTATCCTGCCCAGGAGTCTGAACACCACACTTTGTATACCCTTGTTTCTGCGTTTCTTTGACGGAAGGGCGTGGTCCTGCCCAGTTGCCAGGGAGAACGCAGGTGTCGGGGCTCAGCTTTCCCCCCCACGATCCACCACAGTCTATGCAAGAGCTCAGACTGCACCTGCACCCAGTCGGGGCTTTGGTATCCGCCCTAAGAAGGGTCCAGCTGCAGGGATTCCCTCCCCCTCCCAATTTCCAGGCGCATCAGGCGCTTGCGGCCGGCCGCCTGCCCCGTCCCTCCGACCGAGCGGACTCACAGGATGAGCAGCCCGTAGCCTTCTTGGCGGTAGTCGCGGTAGGCCTTCCACGGCTTGATCTCCAGCCGCTGGGGGTACGCGCTCTCGGTGCGGTACAGCGCTTCCAGCAGGCACGGCGAGCCCAGGTGCACCGAGTCGAAGGAACCCAGCTTCATGCGGAAAATCTTGCCGTACTTCTTGTGGTACTCGGCCTGCAGCGGGCCGGGCACAGCGCGGAGTCAGCGCGCATCCCCGGCTGGCCCAGGAGCGCGTCTCCCGCCTCCCGCCTCCGTTCTCCTCCGGGACAGGGAACCAAGGTGTTGCCCGATCACTGGAGCGCCCCGTGCGCCCGGGGCCGCGCGCCTCGGAGAGGGTCTGGAGCGCCACTGGGAGGGCAGGACAGGGAGGAGAGAGGGAATTGAGGCGCAACGAGATACTTACCAGTGTGTCGGGTTGTTTCTTGAGTCCCCCTTTCCATAGGATCTCCAGCAGGCTGCCCAGCAGCGGCCAGTTGGTGGGGCCGGGCAGCGCCGCCGCGCTCTGCATCTCGCCAGGTGCCATCACCGGGCAGAGGGGCACCTCCCGCGGCCGAGGGGGCGCGCACGCCGTAGAAGTCACGGGTCTGGGGGGCTGCCCGGGATTGCGCAGCTGCTGCAGAAAGGCGGCAAGGGCGCGGCTCTTGCTGACGGGGGAACTCATGGCTGCGCTGGGGGCCCGGCGTGAAGAGTGGCGCAGGGACAGGACAGGGCGAGGTTGATAAGAGGCACTGGCGGGATTTGGGGGCTTGATGATTCTTGGAAAGAGGCAAAGAGGACCCGCAGGTGTGATGGAGGGGGCCGAGGAAGGGCGAGGAGCAGAAAGGACCTCGGCGAGGATGCTCCACGCGGCACCGTGCGTGCGGCAGCCTCAGGGAGCGGGTGCCCGCCTTGCGCTGGCCGCAGGGGCTGGAGGACTGTGGCCGGAGGGTTGGTGTCTCTTGGAAGAGGGCTGTAGGTCCGCCAGTTGTTCAAAGATCTGACTTCTAGGGTCTGGAGCCACGGGGTGAGGTGTCAAGGAGGGTAGAAGAGATGCTGCTGGCACCGCGGTTTCCTCCTGTCCCTCTCCATGCCCCATGCCCGGGGACCATGCATTTATGGAGTCAGGGCAGGCCCCGGGTGGCCAATGAACACGCAGAGTAGGGCGGAGTGGCCCCCGGCTGGCCAGGCCCGGAGGGACGCAGGACACGGGGGAGGGGGTGGAAGGAGGATGGAGTCAGCGAGGTGAGCGAGGGCGCCTGGGCCTCGGGTGACCGGTGCGCCGCGGACTCCACCCCGGAGATAACCCCCAGGAAGGCAGGCCGAGCCGGGAGTTCAGCGGGTGTGCGCCCTCCGCGCCTCTCCGCCTCCCCGCCCTCCCCCGGCGGGCAGGAGCCGGCGGCGGCCGCGGGTGCAGCCCGGCGCTTGCACAATCGCGCTGGCGGGCGGGCGAGGTCTCCGAGTGCGCGCCCGGGAAGGCTGCCGGCTCCTGCCTGGGCCGGGACAGCTCGCGCGCCTCCCGAGGAGCCAGGTTTTCCCAGCCTGGACTGAACTTTCTTGGAGGAAGTTTGGCTTTCTGCGCCTCCCGGGCAGGGTGGGGAGGATTTGAATCTTACTGAAATGCACCAAAAGAGGGGACCTTTGAGTTTTAACTTGAGCAAGAAGAGCCGATTGGGTTTGTAGAATTTCTTTCCTGCTGCTTCATTTTGGGTTGTTATGAAGAGTACGTGAATTAATGCAAGTAAAGCGCCTACAACGGAGCCTTGTTCATAGTCAACTGTCAACCGAGCCTAGCGGCTGTTGCCTCTTTGGTCGTTATGAAAGGCGCCTTGAGAGCGTAGCTTGCGTGGCAGCGCTTAAATTCAAGCTGGGCCACCTCCCCGGTGTCCACCAGCCTTTCCCTCTTCTTGTGCATCCACTACCTTGTGCAAAGGACGGGCGCAGCAGCTCCAAACCAAGGCTCCCCAGCCACCCCACAAGCACGGGAACGCACACAATGTCTAGAGTCATCACGGCTGGCCAGAGTAGAAATCACTTTCCTAATTCAGGAGGGGAAGTTGGAGGTTTTTGTTGATTGTTTTAAAGTGGCTCATATCCTTTCATTCTGGTCCAACACAAAACTATCCCAGCCAGGGAGGATGCTTTTCATCACCTGACTGGGTCATTTTGATTCTAGTGTTGGCAAATCCTTCCCTGATAATTTTCTTGTGTACTTTGTTTCTGGAAAACCTTTTGTAGTACAACTTGACCGTGAAAGCTGTCATTTCAGATTTGTCGTGAGAGGTTAATGACTGTTTATGTTAATAAAAATAATAGCTATTGATATATATTATGGTTTATATATAATGTATTATACCTATTTACCTATATGCTATATAGTTTATGTGATATAGCACATACTATAGATTATACTATGTGTATACTATATGTAGATATCTATATATAGATATCATATATTATATAATATACAAATGAAAGCTTTCTAGCACTTACTATGATAAGCCAGGTACTGAGCAGAACATTTTACAATTTTCCCACTTAGTTCTCATCTCAACCCAATGCCAAAAATAATTAATTAAAAAATCCAAAAACAAAAAAGAAAAGAAAGAAAAACCCACAAAAACAACTTTTAAAAACTCCTGTTGCTTAGAGAGCTAAATAACTTGCCCAGTGTCACAGACGCTACCATCGGCTCAGGTGTATAGCCGGACCCGATATTTTAGGATTCTAGCCCAGGTCCTTAATATATATGCCCATATACATCATGCTATGTTGTGTCACCTTTTCTTAAACAAGAATATTTCAGAATATTGGAAATATTCTTTAAAGGGGAATATCTTTAGGAGGAAAGTGGGTGAGATCAGAACGACCATTACAGCGGGCCGTGCGGGACAGTGAGATGCACATGTTTTCTGTCCTGACCACGTGAGAGAGAACAGCCCCCAAGAGAAGATGCATTTAGTTCACTACTATGCGCCTCTGGTATGGTGCTTGGACACAGTGAATGGTCTTACTGTTATTTCAGCTATTGAGTTATTTTCCCACTTACTCCTTCTTTTCTTTCTCTCTCAGCAGGTGTGCTCAAGCAGAAGGGGAAATAATTTCCAATTTGCTAGGTTTTCCTATGAATTTAGTGCTATATTGCTTCCTGTGCTCTAAAGTACAGGTGATCGTTAGTCACATAATAGCCAAAAAGAAAATTCCTATCTCAGGGAAGTTGGTTTCTCGTGTTCAGTGGAGAAAGTCTCCAATAATTTTGATTCTGGGCTGCAAAGGAAAGCAAGACTAGTTCTTTGGAACTTTGACTCCAACACATACCCATCGTGACAAGTGCAGTTAAATTCCAAGGACCGTTTTGAGTCCACTCCCTGAAACTCACTGTTCCTCACTTGGCTTCATCCCTCACTCACTGCTTAGCCTCTGTGAGTCATCTGGACGGGGATCCTTCCGGAATTACTAATGAAAGATCTCGAAGTGCCTCATAAATGCTGCCATCATTACCGAGACAGAGACAGGCCCGGGCCCTCTGCTGTGTTCCGGGAAATCTTACCAAGTCCTGGCATGGATAGTTATACTCCAGCCGTCACACTAAGTGACCACAGATGACAACGTGTGTGTTTGTGCCCATGTACACACACGTGTAACGCGGATGGGGTGGAAGAGTCTGTAGGGGGCAAGACCTTGTTTCTCTGTACTGGAAAATAAAAAGAAAAACCTTTCGAATATATGGAATGATAGTAGAGCTTTGTGCTTAAAACTTTGGTTAAACTGAGGTGTGAGGCCTAGATGTACTTTCTGACTATGGCAACTTGGAGGACTTTCTTTCCATACCCGTTGAATGGGAAGTCTTGGAACCAACCTCAAGCCTCATGGAAATAGGAATAGTAACAATAGCTGATTTCATGGGGTCGCTCTGAGAATAATGACAATAAAGTTCCTTGCACAGTAAAGTGCCCAGTAAATATTATCTCGTAGCATTACTGTATTGCATGCCTTGGTTTTTTCAAAGTACACTGAAGAGAGGCAATTTAGATGTCTTAATTATACTTTATGTTCAACTTAATAGTTGTAATTTTGACTCAGGAAACTGTGTAATTGACTAAAGCCAAGGGAAGATTAGCAAAGTGCCGGTGAGTTCCTGAGCAGCCCGATAGACCAGGGACAATTTACTTATCTCTCTAAGCCTCAGTTACCTCTTCTCAGACGTGGCGATAATGGGAGACCCACTCCATAGGGTTTTTCTGAGAATGACAAAACACTGAAAGTCCCTCGCATGAGTGCTTACTATTAATATTATTATGAACTACAGTAGGGATTAGATTTTCAAATAATCAAGGTCATAATCTTTTGCATTGGTTTTAGGGTTCACTGCCCAATTAGACAAATCTCCTTGAGATTACAGACATTTTTTTTGGTCTTTGTTTCTCCTAGAACCTATGACACAGTGCTGTTTACATTGGCTGGCACCCAATAAACAAATAATAGGCAATTGATTATTGATTATTTCCTCATTCCCAAGAGAATAGTGGGAGAACAGTATCAATGTATTCTTTGTTTTCTGAGGAAATTGTTGGTGAATCCTGGAGGGCTTTATTTGTGAGTCGCATGGAGAGCAGTTCTAGATGACAAAAATAGTAGTTTTGGTCTCGACAGCTTGGGTTGAAACCATGGCTCCCCCACCCACTAGCTGTGTGGCCTTGGGGAATTCCTGAACTTCTCTGAGTCTAGTTTCCTTTTTGGTAAAATTGAGGGTTACAAGACCCCTGTCTCAGGAAGGCCAAGATGAATACTTGAAATATTAGATGAAACACAACCATCATCATCACAAAAATCTGTTTGGCTTCTGTAATTGCTTGATGATTTCTGAGTAGAATTCAGTCATCTCGGTAAATTAAAGTTATATTACAGGTATGGAAAAGTGTATCTTAAATCCTCCGAAGTGTAGTTACATGGGGAGAACTTTTGAATAAATTCTTCATAAAGAGCTGCTCCATTTGAAAGGAGATGAAAAATATAGTGTGTACACTCAAGTTTTACCATTACTACAAATCGTAGTTTATTAAGGAACTACTATGTCTATGTCAGGTATTTTATTGTCACTACCCACACAACAATGCTGTGAGGCAAATATTATTATTTCCCATTTTACAATGACAAAGCCTCAGTTTCTTGCAGAGTTTACGCCAGACCTGGGTTGTACCTACCTTGCTACACATTATAACTAATCAAGTTAGTTCACCTTGTCCTCACCTATAAAATGGGAATAATAATAATCGTGGTTCTTACATATCATTATAATATTGTAGTTATAATAATATCATATAGTTATGATCTTATAACTTACATTTTAGCTTGCTGTGAGATGCCTGCTCCTTGTGGGCAGGAAGACTGTCTTGTTCTCTGCTACATTCCTAGTACCTATAACTGTGCCTGGATCAGTTTAGGTGCTCAGTAAATATTTGTCAAATAACATATTGCAAAAATAACAAAGATTAAGTGCCTTAATTGTTATAGCTGTCCTTGTTCAATTGATTCTATAATTCTAATAAAACTTAAATCCTGGTAAAAGATGTGTCTGGTTACAAAATTTATATGTAAAGAAACATTTGTTTTGCTTTTTCAGTTTTGAAAATGTCTAGAAAAATAGAGATCTTTGTGCACTCTTTAAAATAACAGATTATTTGCCTGAGCAAAAGTGAGACTCCGTCGCTACTAAAAATAGAAAAATTAGCCAGATGTGGTGGTGCATGCCTTGGGAGGCTGAGGCAGGAAGATCACTTGAGTCCAGTAGTTTGAGGTTGCAATGATGACACCACTGAAGTTTAGCTGGGTGGAAAAAAAAAAAAAAAAAAAAAAAAAAGGACTATCTCTACATGGAACTAGAGAATCCATTAAATGAATTAATAAATGTAACATATTTTGAACAGTATCTGTTACTTGATAAATACTTGGTTTTAGCTGTTATTATTAAAGATAATTTTAGGAGATATAGATATAACTATCTTACTTAGAGTGATGCCAGCTAATGAAAAACTCCATTGATTTTTAAACATTCCATTGGCACTATATATATTTCATAATTAATTTTTAAAATTACATCATCACATAGATACCTAGTCTATGCTTTCATGCGTAACTTGGCTAATTCCATCAGAGTGAAAATCGGGGAAATTCCATGACAGTATTATTATTGCTAATTATTTTGGACTCAAAGTAGAGTTTGCTTTGCTCCTGTATGTCAAGAGCCTGCCTTGACATATCTTATTATTGCTGTTAACTTGGATGAAGCATTGTTGAGCTTTGGATATATTTCACCAGAGCTTTAATGTGAACCAACAAGCACATACCTTGATAGGCAATTGGCACCTGAAGGGAACTGGTGGAAAGTACCTCCGTGGTTAGGATGAGTTAACTCCAGGGGTGAATAGGGGTATCCAGTTGTTTGTTCATTAACACAAAGTGGGCCAACTGAACAATTCCAAAACAAGAAAACTCTAGAAGAGTCCTTTTATCTTTGGAAAAAAAGAATTTAGTTAGCAGAGTACTTACGCCATCTTTGTGTAGTAGCAATTGCCAAATAGTCCTCACAATCTAGATTTTATTACCTGATTTTCCACCAACAGAGAACATCTATGCAATCTCCTATATTCTGATTCTTGTGCGGTATCAAATGATGATGTTGACAGCACCAAGGAGAGCGTGGCTCAGAGTGCAATTCTATTGCAACTTGGATAGAACAATTTGGGATCTTGTATGTTTACATGAGCACGGCTTCCTCTAGAATAATGGGATTTTCCATTGAAAAATAATTTAATGTCCACTTCCAGAGATTTCTTGATTTGTTTTTTACTCTGCCCAGTTATTAACAGAATGAGATTCTTTGGAAGTGGAGTCATTCAACAGATGGCTATGAGCATCTGCTATGTGCCAGCCACCATCCTTAGCACTAGGGGTGCACTGATGTCTGAGCAAGACGGACAAGGCCCTGTCCTCTGGGAGCTCACATTCTCCTGCGGAAGACAGATAACACACACATAAATAAAAAAACAGCATAATTTCAGACTGGCATGAAACTAACATTTGAGCCCAGATGTAAATTATGAGAAGTAGTGAGTCTCAGCAAGACCTGGAGGAGGAGTGGCAGGAAGCACTTTTAACTCCTTAAGCTAAAGACTTCATGAGACCCACGCAGAGAAGAACACAAAGGACCCTGATCAGAAACACAAATTTATTTACTTACCCTAAAGACAAAGGGACAGTATTTCCCACTGGCCTCTCAAAACCTAATTATCAAATGGCTCCTGGTGGCCAAGCTCTCCTATTGCAGAGGTGTTTTATCGTTTCAAGGTTGTTTTGTTTGGTGGCACAGGTGTAAAAGTTAAGTTTTTTTAAAAAATAGACATGAGTTTCTTAAAATAAGAATTAAGCTGAATAATGTAGTTAGGATTACCTTCCTTATTTTTACCAGTTCTCAGGTGCAGCAAACTTCTATGGGGTAAGCATTAGAAGGAAGTAAACTTTGGTTAATTTCTCAGTCCCCACACGTTGTAGTTAGAAGCTATTTGAAGGCCTCTCTCTCAACCCAACGTAGCACAAACACCCTTGAGCACCTAAGAGATTAGAGGTATGTGGCCGGCCTATCTTCTAGTCTCTGAGAAATCTGCTTGTTCTCAGAAAACACAGGTCTCATGGGGCTGAAATCAAGGTGTCGGCAGGGCTGTGTCCCTTCTGAAGGTTCTAAGAGAAGCCATCTCCTTGCCTTCTCCAGCCTCAGAGGCTGCTGCATTCCTTGGCGTGTGGCCTCCCTTCCATTTCAAAGCCGGCAACGTTGGTCTCTCTGCGCCCTTCTCCTAGTCACGTTTCCCCCGACGCCTCTACCACCTCCCTCTGTGTTTAAGAGCCTCGAGATTCACCGGGCCTACCTGGAAAATCCAGGCTGAGCTCCTCATGTTCAGGGGAGTTGATGAGCAACCTAATTCTGTCTACAACCTGATTCCCTTTGCCATGTAGGGGGACACAGTCACAGGTTCTGGCCATCTCTGGAGAGCCATTGTTCTGCCCGCTGCAATCTCTGATCTTCAAGTCTGACTTATCTTGCAACCTTGTCACTCTCTTAAAATGAACCTGGCTTGACAGTTTGGTTGTGAGGCTGTTGGATAATGGTGGCAGCAACAGCAGCAATGGTAACAGCCACACATTGACAGCATGATAAGAAGCAGACACAGGGGACACATGACCTCATTTGATCCCTGTAGGACCCTGATGGAGGAGGTATCATCCTCCCTATTACAGATGGGGAAACTGAGGTCCAGACAGCATAAATAATGAGCCCAAGTTTCCTCATTTTTTTTTGAGACAGAGTCTCGCTCTGTCATCCCAGCAATAAACCATCTCTAATTTTTTTTCAAGAACTCCAACTGCTCTCTAGTCCTGCTGAATACATTTTCCATAAGGTAGTGGTTAAATCAGGGTGAGAGAAACCTGCGTTTAATGTATGACCTTCAGCAAGTGACCTCGTTTTTCTAACACTCAATCCCTGCTTCTGTTAATGGCTGTACTAGCTTCACAGAATTGTTTCAAGGATTAAATAAGATAATGTATATAAGGCATTCAT
>NW_012147919.1:750993-760162 GCF_000956105.1 Propithecus coquereli
GGTCTCGAACTCCTGAGCTCAAACAATCCTCCCGCCTCGGCCTCCCAGAGTGCTAGGATTACAGGCGTGAGCCACCGCGCCCAGCCTTCTCTCTTCTTTTTTTGAGACAGGGTCTTGCTCTGTCGCCCAGACTAGAGTGCAGTGGCCTCATCATAGCTCACTTTTGGGCTCAAGCTGTCCTCTGGCCTCAGCCTCCTGAGTAGCTGGAACTATGGGCATAAATCACTGCGTTGGGCCTTGAATGAAATTTCCCATGGAGTTTAAAAGGAAGAACGTTTCTTTGGATGTCCTTTATAATTCAACACTGTGTCTTTCTCAGTCCACTCTAATTTAAGGCACTTTCCCTGTTATATAACTTCATTCATGTTATTATAATTCTGCTTCTAGTGGAACTGGAGAGTGAACATATAACAGTATATTTAATATTTTGGTTTAATCTTTAAAGGTTGTGAATCTCTAAGCTCTCACCATCTCCTTAGATCTTCACGAGTCATAAGATAAATATCATGTTGACTATCATTTTACAAATGAGAAAATTCAGGTTCAGAAATTGGAAGGCCACTCAGTGAATTTGTGGCAGAGCTGAAAATTAAAATCCTGTGTTTATCCAGCTTTTTCCATAATCTCCCATTTTCTGTCTCGAGTATAGTATCTTTCCATACCTTTTTGATTATTGAGTTTTCCTTAAACTTAGATGACAAATACACCACTGAAACACATCTTTATCTTCAGTTCTTTCCTGCACAACATTTGAACTTAGAGTATTTAGAGAAATCCTAAAATAGAGACATTTGCGCCAATTGTGGAAGCTGAAGGAGCTCAAAAGTCCCGGCTCCTGGTTTTCCAGCGGCTATAGGGTGACTGACCTTAGCCAATCTGATGCTCTGTCTGGGGGTTTTCAATGTGCAAAGAAGCCGTGCAGACTTGAGATATATTTTGGTGGTGGCAGAGTCAGAATTCAATGTCCACCGCCAGCAGTTTCTTAGTGCTTACAATAGTGTCAGTGAATATGAACCTAACCAGACTTTTCCTTTGGGATAATTTTGGCCACAGTGTGTCTGTTTCCTCTCCCTGCTTGCCTGTTTATTCTGGTCTCATCGTCCAGCCTTCCTAGTAATTCCATGGACTCCCCAATATCCATCAACAAATTCTTTTGCTGCAGAACCACGATAGACATCTGTTATTCGCAAACGAGAAATGTGACCATTGCAACCACATGGAAAAGAAAAGAGGCGTGTTCTTTTCAAATGTTTCAGGACATCTTCTCTTAAACCTTCAAAGAGCCCTGAGCAAGCTGCCATTTCTGGGATTTGCCAAGCCCTGCCAGTAAACAGAGATTTTTAACAAAGACTCTCTGAATGTTTAGATTTTTTCTTTTTGCATTAATAAGAAAATGGTCAATTTTGTTTTAAAATCTTAACGCAGAACTAGCAGGGTGTCCTCAGTACAGTTCAGACCCTAAAGTCGCTTTTTATCCAGCAACGTTCTCTTTGTAGCACTCTTGACTCTCTCGGATACCTCTCTGGCCTCATCTCAGCGACCCGGTTCCTGCAGTGGTGGAGAAGGATTGATTTAAGCCAGAAAAATCCAGCTGTCCTGCTTTCTGGCTATGTAACCTTGGGCAAATTGCTCAGTAACGCTGTGTCTCAGTTTCTTCATTTATAAAATATGGATTATGGTAATACCCGCCTCCTAAGGCTGTTAAAGTGATTAAATCAGTTCATTCATATAAAGCACTTAGAACAGTTATTGGCCGGTAGTCAATGCCCAGTAAATGTCAGCTATTTACATATTATCGTCACTGCTAATGCACACTTGCTCTCCTACTTTTTCTTTTATCAAAACCAGCTCCCATAAAAGATCTCATACCACTTACTGATTTCACTCTAAATCTGTTTCCCTTACCGGTGTATCCTCAAATGAAGCCTTTTCTCTAATTGCGAAATTCCTGGTGTGGGAATGTGAGACATTTGTAGGAGGTGAGGAGGCATTTTCAGGGGCAGAAGAGGCTCAGTTCTCACTGGACGCAATGAGAACTGCACCTCCACAGGCCAAGGCTGCATATAAATGGAGGGAAATAAAATTCGGGTTTGAAAGGCATCTCAAGAGAGGGAAATGGAGGGAAATTGTTTTTAATCCTTGAGATGAATAGCCATTTTGTGGAATGCAGCAAGAAGTTGCCCCTCGCAGTTCTGAAGACTCGCGATGAATGGGTCCACAGAGATTCACCTTCAACAATGCCCCCGGGGGTGTCAACCCCGTCACTCTTACTTATACAACACTCGCAATCCGTTCATCTTGCCAACGTGAAGAAATATATTGTTCTCATGCCCAAGCTTGTCACTTGATTTCAAAACCATCAAATCACAAATAAAACTCCTCATGTGTTTTTTTCCTACATGAATCCAAGTGACTCAGATATTTTGTTATTCAACAAGACTACTACCATGACTCAGGCAAAAGAGCTGTTGACATTTCCTGAAGTCTCAAATCTGGAGTCTAAAATGAAACTAGTAATTTTATAGATTAACTTCTCTCTAAAATGAAAGTATGTGAGTGTCACCTGGTTGTCAAAAATCTTGCTTAAATCTTGGGGGAAAAGTAATGGTTTGGAAAGTGGAGTTAGGTACCTGGTGTACTTGGATCCAAATCCCGACTCCAGAGTTTATCAGCCTCTATGACCTGTGGACAGGTGGCATTACCTCTCCCAGTCTTGGCTTCTTCACTGCTAATATTACCAATCATGTAAGGTTGCTGTATGGTTACTATTTTGTAGAGTTTCTGGCACATGGCAAGCAGGTAGTATAAGGCTCTGTTTTGCTTCCAGCTAGAACGTCATGGCACAGGGAGGGCATCACACTTAGATGGGGGAACATGATCTCCCTTCCGTAGGAAACCAGGGTTGCAGGCAGAAAGAATTCTATGGGAAGCGGTATTTCTTTGGCCCTATTTTATTTTATTTTACTTTTATAGATTTAGGGAGTATAAGTGCAGTTTTGCTACATGGATATATTGTGTAGTGGTGAGTCTCATTTTAAACTCCACAGTGGATGGTGTCCTGGAGTGAATCCCAAATGCAGGTCGGCTGGAAAGGGTTGCTAGGTGGTCTACGGCTTCGGTGGCCTGGGATTTTGAAAGTTGGAACAAGTTTATCAACACTACTTTATTGGTAAGGACTGTTTTTTATTCTATTCCTGCTGTCTTCTTTTATAGTAAAGCTTTTGCTTTTGTTTTGCTAATTTTAGATCTAAGATTCTTTGGTTTCATGTCCTTTCTTAGCAAAGTGAAAAGCTGACAACACTCTGAGGATACTGCTGCCCCCTCCATATTTTAAAAAATGTACTGGGATGTGGAATGCAAATGTTTGGGAACTACTTATATCGTTATCATGAAATTCTCTCTTTAATCCCCAACTTTAGTATCCTTCCATGTCCCTCTGCTTCCTTAATGGGTATGGCCCAGGAGATAGAAATAGACCAATTCTTTTTCTCTGATTGGGTAATATGAACTGGGACATTTTAATTAGAACAATGAAAAAAGGCACAAAAGACTAATTCCAGTTTCTGAAATGACTATCCTCTAGTATTTTATTTACCAATGAACTTTTAAGAAACTGTCATTCATGACACTTACAAGATGGTGGTCTCTGCGGCGTGCGGAGCTTGAGAAGCACACGTGGAGGTACAAACCAGATGCAAGGCAATGACTACAGACCCCATAGCAGAGCGTCCTGGAATCATGGCTCAAGGAAGCCCAGGTGGAAAGACAAGAAGTGAGTGTTAAAAACCAGCTGTGAAAGGCAGCAGAGATGTTTCAGGAGAAGTAAGTCACTCATGGAAGCTCTACAAAAGCAGAAGGGATTAAACATGCATTGGTAAGGTATGTTAAAGGGTCATGAGGAGCGTGGGAAAAATGGCAGGTGGAGGTAAAAAGGCAGAGAAGTTATTTGGGGTTACATTTTGAAGAGCAGGAAGGTCTTAGGAAAAAAATCATCATATGGGTAACAATGGCATCTTGGATGAAGTAGAATTCCTGGCCTTGTTTCCCCAACCTGTGAGGGGCTGCACATCTGTGCCCGCTTGTCTGGAAGTGGCTTCTATGACTTACCCCACAGGCTGGGCCCTTGGCAACCGTGTTGGCGCAGACGATGCTGGGTCCTGACCATAGATGAACCTGACCCAAGCTGGCCTGGGCAGACTCGTACTCCTAAGCATTGATCTGGGATTTGAGAAACAGCCTGCTCATCTGTGTGAACTGGTCTTTTGATCAGAAGCTCGGGCAAGATCATCTCTTGCCCTTGAAGCAGCAGAGAAAGGAGCTTTTCAGAGACAAAGAGGATTGAGGTCACTGAGTAGAGAGTAGAGAAATGCAGCAAAGGCCTGATGTCCTAGCAGTTCTCATTTGTAGTTTTTTCCAGAGGCCTGGTGGAGACCAAACTTGCACATCCGGTAGCAATTTAGACTCTTTTGGTTGTAAGTGACAGAAACTGGCCTTGGCTATCCTAATCAATAGGGAATTTATTGCATTTGACAAAGGCTTGCAAAAGTGTGGCTAGATGATCGTCCCCGCTAAAGTATGGCCAGGACCACCACTGGAGGATAAGGCTGTGAAGAATTAAGAGCATCAGATCAAATGAGCTCAGGTCATGTGCTCACCCTCTGGCTGCTGGCAATGGGAAGAGCAAGTTACTGCCCTTTGACTTCCGTACTCTGTACTGGGGTTCTGACTGCTGGCAGGGTGCTCTGGTTACACTTCACACTCCAAACTTGTGTGAAACAACAGCAATCTTTTATTATTGTTATACTTCATCATTCCAAGAGATGACTGTACTCAGTTACACGGTCGTCACTGAGGTTTCTTGCTGAGTTGCAGAGAGTCGGCGGCTGTGGCTGGAGTCATTTTAAGGCTTCCTCGCTCATGTTTGGCAGTTGATGCTGGCTGGGAGCTGGGATCTCAGCAGGAGGCCATGGGCTGAAACACTGACTGCCAGGTGTAAGGTTTTTGGATGGGCGGCAGCAGAGAAAGAAAGAGGAGCAGAGTGAAAAAGGCAAGCAACGAGGCTTTATTGGGGGAGGAGGAAGGAAAGTGCTCCCGACCGAAGTTCACTGGTCCCCAGAGAGGGGGCCAGAGACGTCGCACACCCGGAAGTGTTGAGTGGGCTTATAAAGGTTTTGGAGTTGGGGGATGGGGGTTTCTCTTCGGCAGGAACTTTTGGCATGCAAAGTAGAGAGTTCTTTGTTACAGCCTTTAGGGCGGGACTCATGGGCTTCCTTTTTCTCTAGGGAGGGGAGGGGTGCCCGCCACCAGCCTTACACCAGGTGCCTGGGCTTCCTTGCAGCATGGAAGGTGGGTACCAAGGGTAAGTGCCCCAGAGACAATAAGGTAAAATTGTGTCGCCTCTTCTAGCCTAGCACGGGAAGTCATCCATCATCACTTTTGCTGCATCCTTTTGGTTAGAGGGGAGTCACTAGGCAAGTCGATATTCAAAGGAAAGGGAACCAGGCTTTTGATGAGAGGGGTGTCAAAGAATTTGCAGACATGTTTTTAAACCAGAATTCTCTTGACACAAGAGAATCCGATGTCCTCAAAATAGAATCCTGGTTGCTGTAGGTTCCATGAGGTCACCATATGTGGCTTAATAAATCACCATTCATTGTTTAAGGTAGTTCAAGTTTGTTTTAATTTCTTGTAGGGAAAGACACGCAACTGAAACACTGGCCTTCAAGACATTTGAACCCTTGAAAGGAGAGATTTTTAAAAAACCTAGAAAACAAACTTCCATATAACATTTACTAAAATCAGACAACCGTGCTTTGGGAAAATAGTTGATACAGATTATAGCATGATCGACCTGTGATCTCAGATCCAAGCCATAACCCCATTGGTGAAGATGGGATTTTCCCTGAAGGAGGCAGAGATTCCTACTGTTAATCATTTTAGGAATAGGCCAATCTCCAGGTAACAAATGAAGACTCGAGAGGCTTGGGAGGTCAGCTGGGCACAGATCACTGGAACACCCTCTGGTGCTGGAGGTAGAGTTTCCTCTTGCCAAGGTGGCAGACCATGGAACAATCAGGAAACAGGCCTCTTCCGTGGCTTGAGGTCAGGTCTCAGCTTGTTCGATATCTGTAAATTATTCTCTGGTTTAACTTTTCTTTAATTCTCCCATTAGCCAAGCTTGTCTCTGATGTCTTATAGGAAATTATTGGCAATTACAGGCTAAAATGTACAAGAAAGTACAGTGTGCATTCTGAAAGCAGGGTGGTGGTGGTAGTGACAGACATTGACAAGAGGAGACTGTACCACAGCAAAGGCAGTGATGGGCACAGTGACAAAGGCTGGAGCCAGTGAAACAGAAAGACTCACTCCAGAATACACAATATGGCACCCTAGACAACTCTAGATGTATTTAATAACAGGCAAAGACCTGGGGAAGGAGGATCACACAAACATCCAATACTGAAGCCAATTAACCTCAAACAACAGTAGTTTGGTTTATCTAAAATAAACCCCAACAGAGTGATACTCAGTTAAATACCAGTGTGATATTTGAAGATTCTTGCTTTCCAACTCTTAAGAGTCAAATTGCTTAGGTATTTTTCTTTCTGAAACAGGTGGGTGAATCTAACTTTTTGGTGTCTCAGCCATCTGAGTTAATGCTGATAGTTAAAAGTTACGCTTGACAATCCCCTAGGAAGCTGCCCCTCAGAGACTTACCTGCTTCCTGGAACCACACCTGACATTCCTCAACATAGCCAGATTGCCACCCTTGCATTGGGATATGTCGCTGATTCTTCAGCTGGGCTCCAGAGGTTTAAGGGGAAGCTTGCATGAAAACTTGTCTGTTACTAGAATCAAACTCACTGTAGCAAGTGAACATGCTGTGAAAGGTGCCCGGGAAAGGAGACTGCTGGAGGGAACGGCATAAATCCCAGCTTAGACACCAAGCTCTGTGAGAACGGGTACCAGATCTGTCTTGTTTGCCAACGTATGCCTAGAACTGAGCACAATGAGTGACATATAGATGACAGTCAGGGCTGACTTTGCAGGCATGGAACCCGAGCAGTTGCACAGGGTCCTGTACCCAGAAGATCCCTGCGCTTGGTTCAACGCTCTGCTGCTACCATCTTGAAATTCTTAAAAATGTTTAGACTAGGGGCCCTGAATTTTCATTTTGCACTGGGCCTTACAAATTTTGTGGCTGGTGCTAATGACGTTCAATAAATATGTGTTGGATGAAGGAGTGAGTGAATAGGGCCAGGATTCTACCTCTACCCTATCCTTAGACTCTGGCTCAAGGTGAGAGCAATTTGTTTTTTCCTTCATCTGCATCTAAGGTTCATCGCTCTAGCTCTCCTTTGCTGGTTCCAGACCGATCTTTTCCAGCAAGGGATGGCAGTGAGGGCCGCCCATTTGTTTCAGGGGAAAGCTCTCCTCTACCCACATGTGACTGGTCTGATCCAATTCTGCAAAAGAACAATTCCCTAAGACTTTTCCTGGAAATTCCCCTAAAGGGGACTGTTTGGTCTTAAGTAATCGTGTGTAGGAGACATCAGTATTCAAGTCCCAGTTGGGCTTCACCAGATTCAGCCCTATACTTGTCCAATCTTACAAAGAATTCAGTCTTAGAGGATCAATTTGTTGTGCTGATAACTAATTTTAATGATGTTGGACATCTTTGGTGCCTGTCTTATGTCCTCCTGACCTGTCTGTCTGGTCTGGCATTGAGCCGACAAACAACTGTGCCTGGTGCACCTACCACAGCCGTGCCTCACCTCCTGGGGCTTTCCTGCTGGTTACCGGTAGCTCCCACAGCCATTCTGGTGCAAGACCAAACCTGGAAGTGCAAAGGCGTTAACACCCCCAGAGCGACAGTTGGCCAAACAAGGATGAGTGGATACATGCTCTCTCTGGGGTGAGGACAATTCTGAGGTATGGGCTGCAGGTCCACAATTTGACTTTACTTAAATGATTCTGCTATTTCCTTAGGCTGAGTTCCTTACCTGATGTTAATATAATAGTTCTCAACTCTGTCTTCCAATCCTTACCATGACAGGAATTATTCTAGATATATCTAATTCCAAGCTTAGCAGCTGTCACTGTCTCTGCTCTTCCTATTTAATTGAAGAGAGTATATAAGGAAAACACTGGAGTCAATCTGCTTTCAGTTACATTTACACATACAATAGCAACTCACTCTTAACTTTGGTTTTGCGGAGGGATAAGGCTTTGCTGTGTGTTTGGATTTGAATCTGCTAGAGGAACCCTTCATTCTAAGAAACGTAAAGGTGAAAATAGGGATCAATGAGTCTGAAGCTTGCTTTCCAACAAGAGAATATATCTCTCTTTTATCTGTATCTATGCATATGGTATTAAGTAAATTATCAAAAAGTACATATATTTAGTTAAGCTTAAGTGGGCAAAATAATTTCTTATAACAAACACATTTATAGATTAAGTGAATAAATGCAATTTCTTATAGCAATCATGTTTTATGAGATTTGTGCTCATCCCATTAAAGATTTAATTTGTGAGGATTTAAAACATTGTAGTTAACTGTTTCATATCCAGGGAACATTTTGTTCCTCCTCAGAAACTTAAAATAATACTGTGGAAAACCTGTTTAGATTTAATTTTGTTGCCTTTGATGGTTAGACTTTGTGACTGGTGGAATGTGAGAATTATCTGATTTTCCTTTTCTTTATTTAGAAGGGTAATAACATGGTGCTCTTTTAAAAAATAATTTTTTGAAATATTATTAAAATCATATGCATTCACTAAAGGAAATTTGAGAAAGTACAGATAAGAAAAAATAACTGGACTTCATGGTACCACCAGTGATGCCTGCTAAGAAGAGTTTTGTATATTTCTTCCCATGTATTCCATCTATGGGTAGATTTTCAATTTTTAGTTAGAATCACAATGTGCAGATTTTAAAGCTTGCTTTCATTACTTATTGTCATATCTTGTGGTATTACACATCAATTAAATTAATATTGATTTCTACCTGAATAAAAAAATCCATGTTCACTTTCAAAAATTCAGAAAATAGAGAAAATTGTAAAAATAGAAGAAAAAGTCACCTTTAATTCCTGACACCTAGATATAAAATTACTATTATACATTAACATTTTTATATATTTGCTTCCTATATTTTTCCAAACATATC
>NW_012147919.1:760917-773063 GCF_000956105.1 Propithecus coquereli
GGTGGGGGTTGGTCGTATTGGTCTTGGGGTTGCTGTCGGCTTTGTTGTGATTTTGATACACCCTCAGCCTATGCCTCCTCATTAAGGTCTGTGTCAATTTTACACCAATATGTCCTGAGAACTACTTGGGAAGGTGATATATAAAATAAAAAGCATTGAAAATCAGCACCACTGTGGTTGTAATCGGTGTGTGCCATGGCAACGTAGTAAGAAGGATTTTCTTTTTCCTCAAGAGACACTTTTACCTCGGTAGCTGTCTAGGTTCAGAAGCATCTCACAACCATCTAAAGGATATTGCTGCATTTTGTCTCTCCATTCTTTCCTGATTGTCTTGGCTGAATTTATAATGGCAAAGAATAACTTTTCTTAAATAGATTGATCAATCAACCAACCAATCAATCTCTATAGGGTTCTTGGTGGCAAGCAGTATATCCCCTCTAGCTAGTTCAGCAGCAGGATGTGGACATGGGGATTGGGATGTGCACAGACTGTTTCTGAGGGGGCAGGGGAATCTGCGGTGAAGGCAAACATCTAGGGTTGACATTGGAATCACCTTGCCGGACTTGGCTGGCTGCTATGATCCCAGCACCTCTGGGCCTGGGTCACTGTGGCCAGGGCACTTTCAGCAGGACCTCTTTTGCTGCTGCTTCAGAGAGCTCCAGGTCCCTCTGCCAGGCTGCCCTCATCTCCAGGACTGGGCTCTCCGTGGCTCCTGCCAACACCCCCTCCCCACTCTATGCCACTGTTTCCCTAGAAAATAAAGTCTAGCATTGGTGAATCTGAGTGGCTTGACCTAGGCCTGCATCCTAGTTTAAAAGATGCTAAGGTGTTGAGTTCCGACTTCTGTTAATAGCATGGAGAGGTACAACTCATGACCTGGCAATTTCTGCAAATATAGAGAAAAGTATTCAAAACACATTTGGTGGTCACAAATAGATAAGATGCCCACTTTGCTGCAAAGCAGGTCCCCTCAGGGGCAGCCTCAGTGTGAAGTGGCTGCTGTCTCAATGCCACGTGCATACTAGGGTCTGAATAAATCTTTATGGAATGGATCACACTAGGAAATTTATATTTTAATTCCACAATTGCTACTTATAATAGTGCTAACTCCTTTCTCAACCTCAAAGTTGCTATTAGCATTTACCCTTGAAATAAATAGGTTAGTTTATTTTATAAAGGTCTAAAAACACTGTATACATTAGAAGACTTTTAAAATGTTGTGCTTTTTGCCAGGTAAAACTTGAAACAAAAATTCAAACTAGCATAAGATGATTATATTTTGGCTCCAAGACAGGTTGGTTTCCTTCATTTTGTGTCATCTTGCTTTGCAGAGTGTAGACGGTTCCTAAGGAGCTGCAGAGAGAGAGTATGTCGGATTCTGGCGTCACAGTGACATCTGGCGGAAAAAGGAAGGTTGCTCTGGCATTGAGTCCACATAAAACAAAATGAATGAAATACTTTACGGTCCTGTGCACATTGTAACTGAATGAATTCATCCACAGCTATGTTGTATTATATATTACTGTATTACTCCCTAAGTGCACATTCATTCATGCATTTATTTACTCATTAGTTAATATTTGTTGAGCACTCACTTCCCAACTGGTTCAGCGATTACGGAAATGAAGAACACAGGCATGGTCTTTTTCCCTCGGTGCTTTCAGTTTAATAGGGAGACAGGGTTCCGAACTAAATGTGCTAGGGAGGGCCATAAAGTTGCCCTTTACGGGGGGCAGGAGGGTACTGCTTTTTTCTGGGTGGTAGATGTGTTTAATGAAAGCTTCTGTCTTTGTGCTGCTACAACAGAATTCCTGAGTCTCGGTAGTTTATAAACAACAGAAATTTATTTTTGACAGTTCTGGAGGCTGGGAGGTCCAAGATCAAGGCTAACTAAATGGGCCAGGCCAAGTCAGCACCAGAAGCCGCCATCACGCAGGAACACAGGCCCAATGTCACTAAGTCTCTGATTTTACAAGCTCAAGCAAAGCTAAAAATATGATGTTGTGGAGTGAAGTCACACTGTTTTCAAATATTGGTTCAATTAAATAAAAACACTGTATGGGCCAAATAAAACATATCTTGGATCCAGTCAGTGGGAGGATCCAAGTTTTCCACCTAATGGAAAGGAACGTCTGTTCAAGTGGTCACTGGTGATTTTCCTCGCTGACCTGCAGCCTCCAAATGCTCCCACTTGTACCCCTAGACTTCTCCGTTTCTCTGGCCTAGAAAGATAGGGACAGTCCCTAGTTGGATAAAGAACCAGAAACAAAGGTTGGAAATGTTCCATATCAAGAAATGAAAAGATGCTAAGCAGAAGACTTGAAAGTCCCCATGCCAACCGCACTTGCAGAACTGGTTTTCCTGCCAGGAGAGAGATTAGCTCAGAGGACACCAGGTGCTGGGGAGAGGAAGACAGGAATGGTGAGAGACAGAGCCAGGAGAACCTCTGGGCAAGGGGAAGCCAGGGGCACAGAGAGAGCCAAGTCACTGCCAAGGCTGCGGGCAGTCAGCCCATTGTCCCCCGTCCAGATTTGATGCCACTGCCCTGTGCCCCGAGACTCTGCCAGCCCCTTTTTTTTTCTGCCTTTGCATGCCCTTGTGTGAAGACCTAATGCCTGGAGGAGCACCAGCCATCACTTTGTGGTGAGGAAGGGACAGCCAAAGATCACAGGGGGTGGTTGAGAGCCACAGCTTCTTTGAGCTGCCGATCAAAGCCCAGCTACCCCCTGCCTCCATAGCACCCATCAGAGGGGACAATGTCCACCCCCCACCCACCTGGCTGCAACCCACTCTCAGTCAGCCCTTCTGTCCCTGGAGCCAAGCGTTTCCTGTGCAATTTCTTGGCTCGATGACACTGAGGAGGCATCGTGCTAGGTGGGCCCTGGCTGGGGCAGGCTTCTCCGTGCTTCTCAGTGGCACATGTATTAGCATTTGGACCAAACTAATTTTAAATGCCTAAAAGAATCTATTTCAATCACCCTTTTGGTATACCACAGTCTGAATTTCTGAGCTGAGTTTGCCGGCCTCTGTGTCAGACACCACCCTGGAAGCAGGGGGCAGTTAGCTCCGCATGGGGCTGGACTGTGAATGGGAGGTGGGAAACATCAGGTAATGTCTTCCCCCGCATCCCCCCAGTGGACTCTCCCGTGTCATGGTTAACACAGCCTCTTAGAGGACAGTCCCCAGACGTGGAGCAACCGGTTATGCTTGATCCCGAGCTGAGGTCAGCCTGGTGATGCCTCCTCTGACCTGCCTCACTCCCCTTTTCCTCGCTCTTGCAGTAGCTCAGCCTTTGTCTTAAACTTTACTTTAAAAAATCCAGGCTATGACGGTTCTAACCATTATCACTGTTCTCCCCCAGGACACCTTCCACCTTCTGCACGTCTGAAATGAACGCTGTGACTCAAGAAGCAGCATCCCTGCAGATGGACGCAAGGAGCCACGTAGTTAGTAGTAACGCTGAGCAGCAAGGAGCCACAGTAGTAGTTAGTGATAACGCTGAGCAGCAAGGAGCCACAGTAGTAGTTAGTTAGTAGTAACACTGAGCAGCAAGGAGCCACGGTGGTAGTTAGTTAGTGGTAACGCTGAGCAGCAAGGAGCCACGGTGGTAGTTAGTTAGTAGTAACGCTGAGCAGCAAGGAGCCACGGTGGTAGGTAGTTAGTAGTAACGCTGAGCAGCAAGGAGCCACGGTGGTAGTTAGTGGTAACGCTGAGCAGCAAGGAGCCACGGTAGTAGTTAGTTAGTAGTAACGCTGAGCAGCAAGGAGCCATGGTGGTAGTTAGTGGTAACGCTGAGCAGCAAGGAGCCACGGTGGTAGTTAGTTAGTAGTAACGCTGAGCAGCAAGGAGCCATGGTGGTAGTTAGTAGTAACGCTGGGCAGCAAGGAGCCACAGTGGTAGTTAGTTAGTAGTAACACTGAGCAGCAAGGATCCACGGTGGTAGTTAGTTAGTAGTAACGCTGAGCAGCAAGGAGCCATAGTGGTGGTTAGTAGTAATACTGAGCTGGGGAAGTTCTTTAAGAGGAGTTTTGAAAGATAATACCTTGGGCAGAGGAATTTCAGGGGCAATGGGGCTGAATTGAGAAAGTAATTATAGGTAACATCTCCTCAGAGCTTAGAATGTAATTTATTTGTATGCATCATCTCTTCTCCTCTTTGCAACAATCCTATTAGGGAGGTCTTATTATTTTTGTCATCAAAATAATAGTTTTGTCCAACATCAAAACCAGGAAGTGGTGGAGGTATGATTGGAACCTTGGCAGTCTGGCTCTAGCACGCCCTCTACTGGGTCTTAAACGCTTTACTCATGCAGTGAATCAGGAGATGAGAGTTCTAATCTGCACTGTGAGCGGCCCGATCCAGGATGCATCTGACTCTGCATGACCTGTACTGATGTGTAAAGCCTGGTGCTCTGAGGTGTGGTCTCTGCAGCCAGTTTGGCCAGAGTTCAAACCCAGGCTCTGCTACTTCCTGACTGTTCCAGCCTTGGCCAAGTAACTTTGTCCTGCTAAAACTCCATTTCCTCACCTGTAAAGTGGTTGATAACAGTATCGTGTGGTGTGGTGAAAATGAAAACATTTAGCAAAGTGCATGCCGCAGAATACATGCTGTTTTATATATTGCTATAATAATCATTATTATTATATTGCCAGTGCAAGGCAAAGGTTAGCCTAGATAGAGGTTTGAGGTCCCTTCCAGTCCTAAAATCTCCGACTCTGAGAATTGAAGTGCTGCTCCCTCTGACACCCCACCCCATGCTACTTTCACTTCCCACAATCGAATTACACTTCTTCAAAACTCACGCTCCCTTGAGGCTCACCTTTCAGCCCAGCCATTTCTTAATGAAAGACTGGAAAAGTCAGAACTTTCTCTCTCTCTGGCCTCGCCATGGTCTAAAACGCCCCAGATCGGCCCTGCCTTGCACCCCGGCCCCACTCCATGCTGCTCTGCCCTTTTCTACGCGTCTAGCCAAGCTCTTCTCATCCCCGCCCTCTGTGCCTGGAGTCCTCTGTCCTCCTCTCTCCCCACGCTGGGTCCTTCTTGCCCTCCGTCAGCCTAGTGGCCAGCTTCCTTCTGTGCCATCTCAGCACCGCATTTGTTTCTTCCGTGCACTTGGTACCGTTTGTAACGATTTTGCCCGTCTATGTCTACCTCCCTCTCCGCTGTTTCTGCAGTGCTTTTAAACGTGGAAGGAATGAGTGCCACCACGGAGCATCTCTTACGTGCCAGACCCTGTGCAAAGATTTAACCCTAAAAAAACCTCCTTCATTCAACAAATACATCTTAAGCACACGTAAGCTAGACACAGGGAAAACACAATGCCAATGTGAGGGCGTCCAGAGCCAGGAGCTGACGGAGGGACCAGGCGATGCCCACGTGGGGCTACGTGCTTCAGCAGGAAGAGACCAGGGTGCTATGAGGCCCCCCTACTCCCACTCAACCAGAGAGGAAATCGGGGCTTTGAGAGAAGAGAAGGCTTGTGTAGAGAGCAGTTCTCAAACTGTGGCCGGTGGACCCCTAGAGTCCCTGAGACGTTTTCAGGAGATCCACAGGGCTCCCTTTTCCAACCACATATTTGTATGAGGATAGATTTTTTCTTATATACAACTAAACAACGTATCTCAAGAGACTGAATACAGAAGTAGATATGAGCATCTAACCGTCCATTAAGCCAGACTATTTGCAAAACTGTAAAACTATGCCATTCTTCTCAATATTTTTTTTTGTCTTGGAAAGTATAGTTACTTTTAATTTAAAATATTTTTTATTACTATGGAATAGGTTCTTAAAATGATTTTAAATGAATTAGTACATTTAAAAACTGTTTTAATTTCTAATGCAGTAAATATAACCCACAGAAACAGAAGTTCTTTGGGGTCCTCAATAATCTTTTAGAGTGTAAAGGGGTCCTGAGGCAAAAGAGAAAAAGAAAAAAAATTAAGAATAAGGAGGCACAAGTGTCACAGACTGTGCAGAAATTGTTCAATAATATTGTTGAATAAACTAATATCAGTGTCTCCTCCTTAACACCATCTGAATTATCAAGACACATAAACCTCACACCCTATGTGCCGAGGACATTAGTTCCTTGCCTTTTTTGGCAGGGCGGTTTCTCAGCGTTAAGTTTGTTGGCTGGATACACTTTTCCCTTCCTGGGAGCCGCGCGCCTCCTGCTGCCCGCGGCTGGAGCCCGCAGCCACTCGCCACACCCCCCTGTTTATGTCGGCTCACGAGGAGTGGCCTGTCCCTTTAATTGGCATGTACCAAGTCCTTCCAGGTTACATGTCCTCCCTGAGTCTTAGCCGTTGGGCATCATCGGTCAAAGATCCAACAGGAGGGGACGTGAAGACAGTGTTGTATTTTGGGGGACAGTCCTGGGCCAAAAGAGACTGAGGGGGGCTCGAGGGAGGAGCGGGCCACTGCGGCCCTCCCCGCCGCGCGCCGTAGTGCAGTCCCAAGATGGCGGCCACCATGAAGAAGGCGGTGAGTGGGGCGCTGGGGCGCGCGATGCTCGGGCGGCGGCCGGGGCCCGGCCGCGGGGTCTGGCCGCTGGGGGCGGGGGGTGCGCAGCCCTGAAGCCCGGTGTGGAACCCGGGGCCGAGACCCCCGGCCCTGAGAGCGGCCCTGCGGCGAGGCCTGCCCGCGCCTGGCGCCCTGAGCGTTTCCTTAGGCACCCAGCCAGCCGGGGCAGGGCGGCCGGGCCGGGACCCTTGGAGGGCTCTGGGCCGCCCCTTGCGGGGCTAAGGGTGCCCCTGTGGAGCCTGAGGACCTCGCGGCCCAGGTCTTGCCCTTGGGGTGTGGGAAACCGCAGGTCCCATTGACTGCGGTTGGCTTTTACGCTTGGCGCTTTACCTGGTAGAGCCCACGCAAGCCCACGGGTAGGTGCTGCCAGCACCGTCCTTCACAGGTAAGGAAGCTGAGGCTGGGGAGGTGGAGCGACGTGCCCTCGGTTACGCAGCTCATCATGGGCACAGCAGCCCCTGCATTCTGGGATTATCAGGCCATAAAGCTCCTGTGTCCAGCGCGTAACCGCCCATGCCCATTTTCGATGCCGCTGCCTCCAGGCTAAAACCAGTATTTGTTGGGGATGGACGATGTGCCAGGGCCCAGCAGCCGTCGGTTCATCCGTTATCTTCCCAGCAAGTCAGCAAGTACCTGGGTTTCCCCCACTCTGCCAATGGAGAAACTTAGAGTGGTTAGTAGCCCCAAAGTGACTCAGCTAGTAAGAAGCAGAGCTGGAGTTCAAACTCATGCTTTGTTTTTCCCAAAGCACACCTTTTAACAACTAAGCAAGCTAAACTTCCGTTTGCAGTTTATAATCCCGTAAGTCTCCCCAGATGCTCAAAGATATCTAGATAGAAGAAAAACAAAATGGGGATGAGGGCAA
The DNA here is from genome assembly GCF_000956105.1 of Propithecus coquereli. NCBI lineage: Eukaryota > Metazoa > Chordata > Mammalia > Primates > Indriidae > Propithecus > Propithecus coquereli. Next base: position 768,305 of record NW_012147919.1, read on the forward strand.
GGAAATAACAGCGGATAATTATTGGGGCTTTATTGTGTGCTAGGCACAGTTCTAAGCGCGTTGCATGTATTATTTAATAATCCTTTTGGGGGAGGGACTGTTTTCAATTCTTATTTAACAGATGAGGAAACTGAAACTCAGACGCTAAGCTAGCATTTAGACAAAGATGCTCTGACTCCAGAGTCTGTTTTTAACTGCTGAGGGGTTCGCTGATGAGAATCCCCTGGCTGAAGGGATTTGCGTTCCAGGTTTTGTGCATGTTTTCTTTCATTCCACTTTTAACAACACATTTCAACTTACTTCCTTTGCTCTCCTGTCCAGTACCACATAGTGTATGCCACCTGTGCCTGGTGTAGGCAGACCACCTGTCCCAATTTGCATGAGACTGAGGGAATGCTAAAGCTGGGGAAGCCCCCGTCAACTCAGGATGAATTGCTCACCCTACTGGTCTGTCATCCACAAATTTTTACCGAGTACCAGAGTAGGGTTGAGGGCCAAGGTGATGCAGATGAGTACGAAACTTTGTGAGAGCCTCTTCACCTGTATTTTGTTAAATTGGGCTCTCTGTTGTTAGTATGGCCTTTAATTCCACAGAAGGTAGGAGTTGTGGTTCACTCCCATTGTACAGATGTGGAAACTGAAGTGAATGTCGAAAAAATGGTAGGATGATTTGAACCCTGGACTTCTGCAAAATTTTAATTACCAACTTTTTTTCCCCTTTGATTCAGTAAACTTGTTTTACACATATAATATGGCACAGTCTCAGTTTTAAGTGGCAATAACAATGGTGACCAGTAATGAAGTTCTTACCCCCTTATCCTCACAGTGTGATAGAACTTATGCTCTGGGAGCGAGGCAGGTATTAGTCAGTCAGTAGTCACACAGAAAATTAAAGTTTCCAACTCTGATGAGAGTTGATGAAGGAAAAGTGCTTGTGAAATGAGGGCCAACATGAGGTCTATTTTGAGATCAGAGAAGGTGCCATCTAAGTTGAGATCTGTGAGATTATGTAAGGAGAGGAAAGGAAAGTTGGGTAGGGAGTGAGGCCTTCCAGCGAGGAAATATCTTGTGCTAAGGCTCTGAGAGCGTTTAATAAAAGGAAGGCCAGGTGGCAGATAATTAGGGGAGGAGAAGTTGAACCATGGTGGGAAAAGAACATATAGAGGGGTAGCGGTAGCCAGAACATAAAGGATCTGTTTCTTTAGCTTAGGAACCATTAAGGCTTGTATTATGGATGCAGTGTCCTCCTGAAGATGTTTCCAGTGTTATGAATGATTCCTGATAGGTTAGCTTACGTGTATGGTTTTCCCTTCTGCCCTCGCTAGGAGAAAACATAACAGGCATGCCGCTGAGTGAGAGTGAACTATCAGAGGGCTAGCCCTTTGAATTTAATAAAGGTAAATTGTTTACAATCTGTAGTACTTTACGTTTGTAAAACATACCTGCCAACTGGTCATGCCTTTGCTGGGGTGGTTTAGATGAGACGACTCAGTCCTCTCTTCTTTAAAGTTCTGCTTTCTAAGACCTGGTTCTGGGCCATAAGAGGGTCTGCACTCTGTTTGATTTTTGTTCACTCTTCCATAGAGAGGCCACCTTTGACCTTGCTATCTAAGGAAGCCTTCCTTACTCCCCAGTCTCCCAAACTTTCAACCCCTAACCTATTTTATTTTTACCATCACATTTATCACCATCTAACATTATCTAGTGCATCTTGTTTTGTGCCCACCTTCTCCACCAGAGCATAAGCCTGCCAGTGTTGGTGAGGGTGGGACTGTGGCTCTCTTGTCAAAGTGCCTAGCACACAGGAAACACTAGGTAGTTCTAAATGAATGACTGTGTGCATGAAAGGTGAATAAAAATACAAAGCTAAATTTTATATCACAGAGACTAGGTAGATACCTTTTAAAAATAAAAATAAAAGCAGACTGAAATTGGCCAGAATTTTCTTCTGGGGACCCAGCTGTCAATGCAGATTCTGTGGGTAATACTCAAACTCAGTGTGGGGCATGAGTGAATATGGTTCACTTTCCTTCTGTAATCCCATAAGATTTTTTTTTTTTTTTTGAGACAGAGTCTCACTCTTTTTGTCTGGGCTAGAGTGCCGTGGCATCATCCTAGCTCACAGCAACCTCAAACTCCTGGGCTCAAGCGATCCTTCTGCCTCAGCCTCCCGAGTAGCTGGGACTACAGGCATGCGCCACCATGCCCGGCTAATTTTTTCTATATATTTTTAGTTGTCCGATTAATTTCTTTCTATTTTTAGTAGAGACGGGGTCTCGCTCTTGCTCAGGCTGGTTTTGAACTCCTGAGCTCAAACAATCCGCCCGCCTCGGCCTCCCAGAGTGCTAGGATTACAGGCGTGAGCCACCGCACCCGGCCTGTAATCCCATAAGATTTTAATTCTCAAGAAAAGGATATAGTCAGAGCCCAGGGAATTTTAATTTTCACCTTAAGTCTTGAGCAATCATATTTCTCTCAGGCCTAGCAGAATTTCCTTCCAGATCTGTTCTCCCTTTGTAATGATTTTCAGTAAACAATATTCAGGAAATAAAGTGCTTAGCTCCCACTTACTGAAAGGTGACTCCATCCTCAGGCCTTACGCCGGGTACTCATTTTGTCACCCATGTAAGATAGGAACTAGCTTCTGCATTTTACGGATGACAAACCTGAGGTGGTTGCAGAGAATTGAATGATTTGCCCAGGGTTCCTGATTGCTTGGCTTGGAATCCATTCTGTCTCTTTGCACCTGTCTGTGCTGCCTCAAATACTGCAAAAAAACTCCTTCCTTCTAGAACTCTTGTGACTTCATGAGTGGTAGTAACTACATCTGGCTTCCCTTAAGGCAGGAGTTTCTAACCTTTTGGGGTTATGGATCCCTTTGAGAGAATCTGTTGAAAGCTGCAAAGACCCTTCCAGAAGAAGGTATATACTATAGACGCCATTTTGCATACACTCTCCCTGTAAATCAAGCTCTCAATATCCCTTGATCCCAGTTAAGAATTATTCCCTCCCTGCTAAAATGCAGCTTCAAGAAATGTAGGAGTGTTCTAGAACAGTGAGATTTAAACAGAAGCCACTGCTGTTAGTCATCGAAAGTGCTGACGTCGTACTTTCTGCTGTAAACAGCATTCCACTGGGCAGCATGCAGTTGTGCCAGTGCATATTTGACTCTCACCAACTTTAGCCCTTAACCCCCATGGGAAACCACCGGAAGGAATTAGACACCAGCGGACAAGTGTGAGCTGGTGGCTGCTGTTTTGGTGGGGCCGCAACAGGAAATGCTGCTTTGGAAAGATAGAAAGCAGGTAGCCAAATTCTCTCTGCCACTTTTCAGAAACTGTGTATATTTGAGTCTGATCAAGCATGATTCAGATTCAATTTCAGAAACCTCAGGTATGTGTCAGGCCCTGTGCTAGGTCCTTTCACGTGAATCACCCTGCTAAACCCTCACAGTGACACATGCATCTGTAAATACTATAAGGGTATCAGGGGCTCAATAGTTAAATTAAAAGGCCTAAGCTCTTCAGCTAAGGAGGAACTCTTCAGAATTCTCTGTTCTCTATTTGCTTAGGGAGTTGATAATTTTCGTAGGCAGAATGATTTGAATGCCGAGATTATCTACATGTAGACTTTCCTTTGGTTTCTTTAGTGTAGCTCAGTGTTTCCTAACTTCAATATTCATAAAAATTATGCCCAGGGTGGAACACTCAAAGCTATACGTAGCATGATGTAAAGGATGTTTTCAAGCTATACTCTCTGTCTCTGAGGGTGGGCGTGATGCCTGTGAAACTGTTCACTGGGATGAGAGCCTGATGGAGGGGAGGACTGCAGTCCAGGCTCTACCTTTGTATTCTGACCACCGAGCCCTATATCGCTTGACACTGCAAGTTGCCCTTTAACCTCTGAGAAATGAAAGTCCACGTATCTTATGTCATTGGTCACAAGAGACCGGGTATAGGATGGAGTGTGGATATTGTGAACCTATTACTGTTATTGCAAAAGAGCTAAAAATAGTCCTCCAATAGGGACTATTTATACACACACACACACCCCTTTCCTCCTTGAAATTATAATCAAGTGCTCTCGTTCCTATTTTATAAATGAGGGGAAACCTGAGAGTCTGGTTTTTTGTTTTGTTCTTTAAATATATGGGACTCCTTTGAGAATCTGATGAACACTGACTTCCTGCTGCCTCTTCCAAATGTGCATAAGTCTGTGTGCACGTGCACACACACATACACACGAGTGTACATGTACACTCACACACAGACACACTTTTGCATTCAGTTTCCAAGAATTCATGGATCTCTCTGTGGCCTCTGGAGCCAAACTGCCTGGGCTGAAATCAAGTTCCCCTGCTTGCCAGCTGCGTGGCTTTGGGCAAATGTAAACTCTCTGTGCCACAGTTCTGTAGGCACATCTTAAGTACTACTATCTGTAAAACAATAGTACTGGTGAACCTACTTAAAGATCAGTTGGAGGATGAATAGAGGTGATAAAGCACTTAGAAAGTTCTTGGCACATAGTAAGCTCTCAGTGTTAGCTTTTATTTTTATTATTTCATAGCTAATTTATGTCATCTAAGCACTCGTAACATTATTTGCAGTTTTGTAAATTTAGTCACATAAAATATTTTTTAATGTTAAACATTGAATTTTCATCATTCTGTAGCAAATTCAACCTTCTTAAGGCATATAAACAGGGTCTATATTAAAATAAACACAATTTTTACCATGAATGGAAATGCATAGTGACCATC
>NW_012147919.1:775715-778115 GCF_000956105.1 Propithecus coquereli
AGTCAAATTTTGTGATTTTTTTTTTTTTTTAACCATTCTAAAATATTTGCGTTGGAAATGTTTCGTAGTTATGGTTTCTGTGGTTATTGTGAGCCCCCCCGCCCCCCATATAACATAGATACTATACCTTTATTTTGATATTTATTCATTCCAGAAAGTATATACCAAGTCTATACCAGGTTCTGTCATGTACTGGGGATGTAGGGGACAACAAAACATGCCTGGCCCCTGCCTGCGTGGAGTATATGGTCTAGATGGAAAGAAAGAAGATTAAACAAGTCACACTATTAATGAGTGGAAGGTGGTGTGGGGGGGACAGGGGCGGCTTTAAGAACATACAGCAGGGGAATCTATACCAGTCTAGATGTCAAGAGTCAGGGACAGGTTCCCTGGGAAGGTGACGAGACAACAGCTGAAGGAGAATAAGTGGGTATTAGCCAGAAAGGGGGTGCAGGTGTTCTAGTCAGAGGCAGCAGCATGTGTGAACGGTCATAGAACCACTGTGGTACAAAATAGGACTGAAAGTTTTATTTGCTGGAGATTTGGGAGCATCTGAAATTATGGCAAGATCTTGGAGATCTTTGTCTACTGAGTTGAATAAATTGTACTTAGCAGGGGTCAGAAAACTTTCTGTGAAGGGCCAGAAGATAAAAATACAGTAGGCTTTGTGGGCCACATTGGTCTCTGCCACAGTTACCGTGAAAGCAAGATGTGTAAATGAATTTGCATGGCTCGGTTCCACTAAAACAAGCTTCAGGGTGGATTTGACTCTGGGCTATAGTTTGCCCACCCCGTCCTAGAGCAAAGAAGACCCTTTCAGGGCTTTTAAGAAAAGAGTGATGTGATTGGACTTGTGATTTTAAAATAATTTTCTAGTGTCTTATTTTACTTATTAATTAGGTTTTCTAGGTGAAGAAATTTATTTCCTCTTGATAACTGTACATTTCTTATCTATTTCCTGTCTTGGAACAGTGATTCTCAAACTTTGGCCAGAATCAGAATCACCCACAGGGCTTGTTAAAAATTCAGATTATTGGGCCCAACCCAAAGAAGTTCTAATTCCGGAGGCCTGGCATAGTGCCCCAGGATCATATTTCTGACAAGTTCCTAGGTGATTTCACCCCTGATATTAGTCTGGGAGCCACACTTTGAGAGCCACTGGCCAGATTTCTAGAAGAATGACGGTTGCTAATACTGGCTATTTTTTTGTTCCGAATGTTCATGGGTATGTCATTTGTATGACTTTATATTTTCTTTGTCATATTTAGGAAAAACTCCTTGTTTTGATCCTAGCTAGTAAGGAACTTCTGACTATTTTTTTTCTTTTTTTTAAACAAAGAATATATGTTAAAATTGATTTAATCTAGTAATGAGGGAAGCATTAGGATAAAACTGGTTGCAGAATTGGGGGGACTAAGTATATAGATAGGTATGTAGAAATGTCCTTTGGAATTATATATGTTTTTAAATCATAAATTGACAGTTTATAATTGTAAATTTTGGGAGTAAAAAGATGTTATAATTTATGAATGCAAATGTGGGATAATTAAATCAAGATACTTAACATATCTATCATCTCAGATACTTGAACTTGTGACATTTCATGAGGCAAAACCTGTCTTATAAATGAGGCTCTCATTACCACTCTCTTCCAAAGTTTAGCTCCAGAGACCTCAAAGTTAAGTGAAAATATCTGCCAGATTTGGACCATAAGTTATTCTTAATTATTGGTGACAGTGTGAGTTTTTATCATTTCCTCTAGTTTCATAGCTATTTTCGTGAAAAGTTGGAAGAAACTGTTAGAAGCCAGGCGGGCACATGATAAACTGTTTATAGAAGTCTTTGTATTTGGTTCTTTCTTTATTAGAATATGGTAATTTAGAAATTAACTTTCTTTTAGTTGTTACATTTTTCAGATCAGCAGAAACTGAGAAAACAAACTTGATTTATCGTGCGATAAGTAAATATGGACTATCAATTAAAAATGCCCACATTCAGGCTTTTGATTTAGGTCTAATTATCAGTGTTGTTGAGCTGCCTGTCCAAGTTTAGAAAGTTATTGACCTAAAATCCTTCCCAAATATTATTTCAGATACAGATGCTGAGAAACCATCCAATTGAATAGAATTAATTTAAACTATTTTTTTTCCAGAAAAATTTGCAAGAAGAAATTGACGCCTTAGAATCCAGAGTGGAATCAATTCAGCGGGTGTTGGCAGATTTGAAAGTTCAGTTATATGCAAAATTTGGGAGCAACATAAACCTTGAAGCTGATGAAAGTTAAACATTTTATAATACTTTTTTTAATTTGTTTAATAAACTTGAATATTGTTTAAATTGATAATTTTCCTTCTTCAAATGACATGGAAAGGAAAACTTTCTTTTTTTAAAATTTTCATT
>NW_012147919.1:778165-780510 GCF_000956105.1 Propithecus coquereli
GAACAAATCTTAAGCTGGTCGAGCAAAAAATAAGGCATTTGATTATGTTCTATACCTCTTGTGATTCTTGACTGTATGAGGGCAAGTAGGTTATTATTTTAGAGTGATATAAAAAGCTGAGCTATAAGTTCTTCATTAAAATTCTGTAAAAAATTAAAAACTTTTTTCAGGCTGCAGAAGATGTCAATGTTACTTTCGAAGATCAACAAAAGATAAACAAATTTGCACGGAATACGAGTAGAATCACAGAGCTGAAGGAAGAAATAGAAGTAAAAAAGGTATTGACGATATCTTATTTAAGAAAAAAAAGTTCTTTATTGCTACTTAAAACTGAATTCAGTTAACAAGTGATTATATCTCTCTGGACTCTCAGCTGCACATAACACGATCCATTCTAGTTAAAGTAGAAAGTCATTTTTTAAGGGCTATGAGATAACTTACAGAATTGTTGAGGGGTCTGAGTCTAGGGTGAGGTTCCCGGAACGAGTCCCAGAACCACACGTCCCAGAGAACTTTGGTGGCAGTGGAACTGCTGTTGCCTCCACGACGAGGAAGCTACCCCCACAGTCCTGGGGACACTGAGCTGCTGACGCTGCCACTGCCATCTGCCACTGTACACCTGAGGCCTTGTGCCTGGCCTGTCTCCTCATGCAGCTCTCCTGAGTCGAAGTCCGGTTCAAGTGCATCTGATCGGTGGAATTTAAGTCATTATTTACACCCTGTCGCATGCTGGCACAGCATTCGTGCTTTGCCGTGCCAGCGTGATTTACTTAACGCCTATCAGCAAGCAAGACTGGGAAATGCACGTAGGTATTTTTTGGCTTTGTTTTTGTAGGAAGGCAGAACTCACAAAGTGGAACATTGTTAAAATAGAAATTTGGATATCTGCCGTCCACCACAGGGTGCTTATAGCAATCTAGGAATATCCAGAGGACAATGTGTTATTTCGCTTGTAAGTGCTTCCTCATGAAATGTCATCTAAAAATGTAAGAAATCAAAGTCTTATTTTAGTGTGGTAATACCTCTGTGAAAGGGTCCCTCCAAAAGTCCCCCAAATTAAAGTTGGCTTTTGGCTTCTGTCAGGGAATTTTGAATACATTTTCATTGCTGTTTACTTTTATATTTATAGAAACAACTCCAAAATTTAGAAGATGCTTGTGATGACATCATGCTTGCAGACGATGACCGTTTAATGATACCTTACCAAATTGGTGATGTTTTCATTAGCCATTCTCAAGAAGAAACACAAGAAATGTTAGAAGAAGCAAAGGTATGTTGAAGTCTAATTCTTAAATTAGGATTTATATCATCATAAAGAACATGTAATTGGTAGATGTAGGGAAATCATGGATGCTAGCTAACATTTAATGGTTTGTTATGTTGTCCTAGGCATGCTCTGAATGCTTTGCCTGCATGATTTTATTTAATCCGAACAATGACCTGCTATTATCCCAACGTGGAGATGAAGAACAGAGGCTTAGAGAGATTACGGGATTTGTTTAAAGTGACACATAGACTGTGGTCTTGCTGACTCCAGAACCTTGCTCTAAACTGAAAGTATTGAGAAAATACAGCATATTATAAAGTAGAAAAGAAAAATGCCCTATAATCACTACCCAGAGATAACCATCTGTAATGAACATTTTCATGTATTTCTTTTATGTTCTTTCCCTCCCTCCCTCTCTTTATGTAGTTTTGCTTCACACTTTGGGTAATTAATGTTCTAGTAGGAGTATTTTCTTGTTCTGTTTCATGTTTGTCCAGCAGATGCTCACAGGGAACCTGCTCTAAGCCAGGCACATAGGCCTTAAAAACAATTTTTAATGACTGTTTCATATTCTATTGATGGGCGTTGATTTGGCTGGCTGTGCTCTTACTGTTAACATTAATTTGTTTCCAATATTTTGCTAGAGTAAAATGTCACAGTGAGCATTCTTACCAGTAAGTCTTTGTTCACATTTAGAACATTGATTTAAGGACATAATTGGAGAAATGTAACTACTGGTGAGAATATGGATTCTTTGACACTATTTGAGACATTTGATACGTGGTATGAAATTACTGCCCAGTTCACATGTCCTCCAACTACATGTGAGAGGGGCAGTCACATTGTTTGTTTATGATACAATTAAACGTTTCCTAATACTTTTTGCTTAATTGGCTTGAATATTACTTAACATGATAGTTTCCCTTCTTTAAATGTCATAAAACGCAAAACTTTCCATGAATGAAACCCACAGATAGTAAATCTTGGGAAGAACTAACACTTTTACTCCTGGGTCTTAACATGCAGAAACATTGTACGTCTCCCTTATGTTTAAATCGTTTCTTTCATAGTCAAAAAA
>NW_012147919.1:783045-791145 GCF_000956105.1 Propithecus coquereli
TGTATTTTGCATAATGAGAATGTCAAGTCTAGGGGCTTTATGTCATGTTATTAAAATCAGTTAAGCAATCTTTTATGTTTCTATATTATCATTTAGAATATTTGTTGCAACTTTCACATATAAGAATTTAACCGTTGTGTCATGTTTATGTCTGGTTTTAATTGCTATCCAGTGATGGTGAAAGCACCGCAGAAAGATGTGCAATCCTGCATCTGTCTACTTAGTTCACAACTAAAACTTTGTCATAGACTTAAAAATAGATATGTATATATTTAACTTAAATATATGTTATAGATTATATGTAAACATATATGTAACATCTTTTACATATAAATATCAGAGATTTGGGTAAAAGCAGGTAATGTTGAGACAGGTTGAGGCATGTCGAGCTTTGTACTAACAGAACAGAACCACAGGAGAACGTTTTAGAAACCCAGAGACGTATAGAAAGGAATGTTTAGTGTTTTTTAAAATTGTAAGTTTTAGACTTTATTTTAGTGCTTTGTAACTAATTGGGCTTTACATTCATAATGATCTGGCACTTAAGCAGCTGTGTTTTTAAAAGTAAGGCTTATTTCTTAAATAAAGAGTATGTTTACCCCTATACTTCCTCCCCCAGAAAACATACATTTGGGGATTTGGAAGACCTGATTGTATTAACGTTCCAGCAGATGGCACCGATGTGCCAGAATACCAGTGGGAGGCTCATAATACAAAATGAGGATATTTTTAGGATTAAATATATGTAATTTTAGAGAAAACATCATTTCTTAATTTTGAAGGCTAAACATCACATTTTTTAGTTAAATGTGTAAAAACATTAATTCAAGTTTAAAGGTAGATGAATATGTAATTTCTAAAATTCTTAGTGACTTAAAGGCAAAATTTTAAATTGTTGCAAAATCTTCCCAAATATGATATTCAAATTCTAGAAAATGACTCTTAACAAAGATATTTTTTTTGTGCGTTGGGTTACTGTTCAGTTAGAGGAGTGGGACTAGGGAGGTAGCTCAGTCAGGTTGCAGCAGGAAATAAAATTAGAATAATTTGAGAAAACTGTAGCCGAAATTACAATGGTGGAGGGTATCTGTCAGGAGCCTTTTGTACCCTCAAAGGCCAGGGGAGGGAGCAGCTGTTCTTTCACTGTGGAGCCCAGGGACAGGATCCCTTCATTTGAGGAGGAGCACAGCCCGCCTGTGCCATCCCTGCAATGGTAGAGTCAGGGTGTCAACACCCTGACCTCACTCTCTCCCGCTCCAGCTGGGTCCCTCCATTGGCTGAACGCAACCGGAATCCAGACGTGGTCCATAAAAGTCGTTTTGCAAGGCCAGAGGTGGGTGGAGAATGGATGGGTCTGGCGGGGCCAGTGGAAGGTCTAGCATAGAGAGGCGACTAAACTTTAACTCTTTAGACATTTTAGACATTTTAGCAACGAAGGCTTATCTGACTTATGTGCAGAGAAACTGAATCATGTAACTGGCCAGGACTTTAAATTTTGTCCTGCATCTTACCAAGTAAACCTAACAATACAAAAAAGCCAAATATGTAACATCAGTGGGAATGGGGCGGATGTGCAATGTTGCTAACTTGTTTTTCTTAATTTACCTGTGAAATTTAGGAACATCAGGAATATTTGATTCCTATTTTAAACTGATTTCTAAATGGCCCATAACCTTTTCTTTTCATTAATAGTGAATTCATCGGGTAGGTGAAGACTGGTAAAGGCATGCCCTGCATCTGAAAGGAAAGTAAGAAGTGTCGGCTGCAGTCAGTAGTTGACGTGTAGAAGTTTGAATCTAGATATGTCACTGCTAACTTGTTTTAAAACAAGAATCCTGGTATTTATGTGCAATCAATATTTTTAGACTGTACTTTTTTTTTTAAAGCAATGTACACTAAACAAAAGATATTTGTACAACAAATTTGATCCCTAGGCTTTCAGTTTGCAAACTGAGGTACATAATGTGCTACATCATACTGGCCTTTTGATAGGAGGTAGGTAGGAGATAATTTGCTTTGTGTGGAAGTCTTAGGAGCAGCTACGCTGTTATACTGACTTTAATTTTTAAATACCTCTCAAATCTGTCCATTTCTTTGCTTCTCCATAACCACCATGAGCCTTCTCCAAGCCTTGAGAGCTCTAGTCAAAAGCATGACTAGGTAAGGGAGTGAGGGGAAGGAACCACCACTTGAGGTATAGGAGATCTCGACAGCTGGAGGCCAGGGCGTCTCTAAAAGGTTTTGAATAGAAAGGTCATATACATGACTGGAGCAATATTTTAAAATAATTTGGCAATTGTTAGGTGGGTTTTCCTACAAAAAGATGGAGGCAGCAATACCTGATGTTATGCACCTCCCCTGGTGCATGGAGTCAGTTGGCAGAAGAAAAGAGAGGCTAGGACTTAGCCAGAAGGGGAAGTGTATAGGTCTTGGCAGGGATTGGAGACATGAAGGTGAAGGGAGGAGGAGAAAGCCAAAGATAACTTGGTTTTGAGCACAGGCCAAATGCAGCCTGCAACAGGTTTTCTTTGGCTCTCATAGTTTAACAAAAAAATTGAATTTGTTGCCACAATAAAATCCGGAGATCTCACATAAAAATTCACAGTTTGGCAACATTGAAACCATATTTCCAAATGGCAGTCTTCAGAGGCTCACCCACTAGACAAAGCAGGCGGTTCCAGCGCACCGCAGTCCCCGCCCGGCCCACTACCCTCATTTATATCACCTACCTGGTGCCCATGGCGATTGGCTTTGTGACCCCTGGGTGCCTGCAGGTGCCGTTAACAGGCAGGAAAGTAGGAAGCCGTGGGTTTGCAGTCAGGGCAGGGAGCAGGCTGAGGAAGGGGAGGGGAGAGAAGTGCACGAGCTTGGCGCCGAGCCCTCGGAGCTGCCTGGGCATCAGCCACGTGGCGACATGTCATTGGCTGTTGGAAAGGGGCCTTGAAGCTTGGGGCGTGCGGGACTGGGGAGAGATTTGAGAACCATTTGCGTCCTGGAGAAGTGCTTCTTAACATGTAAGGTACGTACAGATCACGTGGGGCTTTTGCTAAAATGCAGATTCTAGCTCAGTTTGGGCTGGGGCCTGAGATCGGCATTTCTAACAAGCTTCCAGATTATGGCGAGATAGCTGGTCCACGGGCCATGCGTGGGACAGCTAAGGTAGCCTGTCATGAGGGAGACGAGGCCTTAGGAAAAGTGCTGGTGGGAGGAGAAAGAAATGGCAAAGGAGACAGAGCTGCAATAGTAGTGGGAGACCCACCGGCGTGCGGAGTCCCAGTAGCTAAGAAGAGAGGCTTGAAAGCGGGAAAGAGTGTGAACAATGTCAAATGTTCCAGTGGCCCGTGAGGGCTGAGATAATGGAGCTTTATCTGATGACCAAGAAGCACTTAATTTCCTTCAGAAAAGGGTTCACCCACCCGCACCCCTGTACACACATACCTGAGCCCCCCACACCTGAGTCCCCTCACACCTGAGCCCCCAATACCTGGGCCCTCCCATGCACTTGACTCCCCCACCTGAGCTCCCTCGCACCTGAGACTCCCATATGCCTAAGCCACATACACCTGAACCCCCCACGTGAGCCCGCCCCCCCAGCCCACATAGGCCTGCGGTATCACAGAGCTGCGATTCTCACGGGGGCTCATTGCGTGGTTGGAAAGCCTTGCACGCGGTGTACCATCCGGTGCTAAGAGTCAGAAATACATGAAAGTATTGTCCATGTCACCTGGGACCAGCAGCGTGGACATCCCCTGGGAGCTTGTTAGAAATGCTAAGGACTAAACTGTGAACGAAAAATCCCCCCACTGGGCAGTGATGTTGAGCCATATAGTGGACGTTGCCTTCAAATATTGTGTCACAGAAACTCTGGGGCAGGGCCTAGTGTTTTAACAAACCTTCCAGGTGATTCTGACTTAGATCTCTGAGTCATGGGGGCGGTGGGGCGGGGAGAGACTGGAACATCAACTGAAGATTCTTACTGCAGGTTATGGCGCAGGAGAGGGTAGCGAGACGGGAGCGTTGAAGAGCTTGACCCATCCAGCTCAGGGGTAGAGGGTAGCCAGGGGCTCCTGGTTGCTGGGAGTAAATGGATTATAAAAGATTACACAGTAGGTGATGTGAGATTTGGAGGCAGTGAGTGAAAAGTATTTTTACAAGAAAGTTAACAGTGGAGGGAAAGAGGTAAATCATCACTTAATGCCATTGCAGTCTAAATGGAAGGGCGCCTTTGTTTTTTTAGAATTAGGGAATATGTGAGTACACGGAGTGGATGAGAAGGAGCCAGGAGAGACGATGATGAAGAAGTTAAGGGACAGGAGGTAACAGCTGGAGCACAACAAGGGAAGAGTCTGTGAAGGAAGAGGGTGCTGCAGTGCTTACACTAACAGGACCCAGAAGAACACAGAATTAGGTGAACATTGTGTACAAACTCTTCTTTGAGAAATAAATGAGAGGAAAAAATTCAGAATAGCAATTAACTCTAGGGGAAGAAGAAGATATGGTTGAAGAGACAAAAACGGAAGGTTTTAAAAATTTTTATGTTCTATTTCTTGAGCTGGGTCATGGGTTATTTGTATTCAATATGTTTATTATGGATTATTTTATGTGAATGTAATCATTCACAATACCCAGTTTTTATAAAGTTCTGGCACAAATACTGGGGAAAATGTGCATACTGTGAGATTGCTACTGATGTTTAGCTGTATGGCATTCTACTATTTTGGGGGATAATTTGACATAAAATGGAGCACTGTGATTCTATTTTTAAAGGTAGAAAATCAGCAACAATCAATTTAAAAGTTGACTTAGAGATTTAGTATAGAAACTTGGTTGGAGAACAGTAATTAGCGCTTGTTTGTGTGTAGGCATTTCCCAGTATTAGTTCTCCAGTTGATCCTAGATTCCTGTTCAATTTCTAGGAATAATTTTAATGACTGTGACATCCAGAACTAGCATCGAGTGCTTATTTTATCCTTCTACCGTTCTGAATGCTTTTTGCGTATTTCTTCCTTTCTCACAAGGGTCCTTTGAAGTAGATTCTATTATCATCCTTCATTATACGGAAGTACAGAAAGATTTAGAGGTTAAACGACTTGTTTCAAGTCTTACAGCTTAACTTAGCAAATGGCGATTAACAAATGCAGAAATTGTATTTTTGAAATTTATTTTGTTTGGTGATTTTATTTGTGTTTTTTTACTTATCTAAAAGAATTTTGGGTAGCTTCTTATCTATACACATAAACATACATGTGTACATATATAAAAATATAGATATAACACGAATAGAATAGGAAAAAGGATGAAAATGAGTGGAGTAAAAAAGGGAACAGTAACTAAGTTGCCCACGGAGTCCACATATCAGCTTAACTCTGAGCTTACGTGTAGCTAAGGCAAAGAAAGAAAAATGATGAGTAATACTACATTGGAAAGGGTGGTATATACCAGTGTATCAGAAAAAAACCATTTTTCAGATTAAATTTTGAAAAAAATTTCCCCCAGTGGGGCATTGACTTTGAGCAATGTAATAGATATTGACTTAAACAACTACTTCAAGAAAATGCAAGAGCAAACATTACATGGTCAATTCTTTCAGCAATTGAACAGGTACCCTCAATCCAATGGAAGTATTAACAATTCAGAAAGAGGCTGGTAATAAGCAGCCAACATCCATATCTACCCTGAGTTAGGCACTGGCTAAGCATGTCACATATGTTAACTTAGTCCTTCCAGTGATGTAAGGCACAAGTTACTGTACTGATCATCTCCACTTTACAGGTGAGGAAATAGAGGCCCAGACCAAGGTTCCACAGTCCCTCAGTAGAGGAGCCAGGACTCGTACTTAAATCTGTGTTCCCAACCCCTCCGTTGCAAGACTGATACGCACATGTAGAATCTTCTGGCAACCTCCCTAGATTTAAGGACAGCCTATAGGAAACTTCAAATTCAGAATTTCTCTCAAAATAGTAGGAATTAGAGAGCAGAGTGGTGGTGGCCTGAGTCTATGAATCAAAATTAAAAGACTCTTTTACTGGGAACCCATTTTAATTCAGTCTTACAGGGAGACAGGGAAGGTATCTGGTTATAACCACAGAACAGGTGGAATCCTGAACTTGGCCACTGTGCCAATAACATCAAGTTGATATTATTAATCGGGTACATGGGGAAAGGTAGGCTCTGTTGGGAAGGCACAATGACTACTACAGTCATAATTTCTGATTTGTGTTGTAACAATATCTCTGACATTCCCAATCCATGCTGTAATTTGGCATAACACTAGAATGACTGGTAGAGTTCTCACGATGTCAATAAAACACAGACAAGCAAATGTGCTAGGAAACGATTGAGTCTTTCTCAGGATCTGATATGGAGGGAAAATAATTGGCCTGAAGAGGACCTGCATTTAATTAATAATCTATTAATTACTGTTTTAAATCATCTGACTCAAATGTATGAAGTCCAAGTTACATTAGCTGGTAGTGGCAAAAGAACAGTTACACGTGTGCAAAAATATGATGTAACCTGTGTCCACGGTGAGTGTTGATTTGGTCCGCGTCTCTCCATCTTTGCCTCTGCCATCATGGCCACTTGGCTGGGATTGCTCCTTTGGGCTACTGCTTGTGTCTTCTGTTGAGCCTCCTTGTCTCCATTTTCACACACATACCCCCTTCAATCCATTTTTTGCCCAATAGGTAGATACATTTTTCAGACTACAAATCTGATCAGGTAACTCTTTCCCTGATACCCTCCTCCCCCAAAGTTCATATCCTCCCTTTAACATGGCCGGCTTGGTCTGAACCCCACCTCCTTCTCCATGTGCCCTTTCCTCTCTGCACTAGCCACGTGGCCTTGTTCCAGTTTCCCCAGGTGGTTAGGCTCCCTTTGGTCACAGGACCTGTGCCCTCACCAGGTCAAAGCCCCCAGTGTGCTCTCTCAGTCCCATGTGCCTCTCCTTTGTAGTGTGCGTGGCTATTACATTTACATTTTTCTGTGCAAATTATTGGTATGTCTTCCTCATTAGAGTGAAGTCAGGGACGCTGCTAGTGCTTTGTTCGCTCTTATATTCCCAGCTCCTGCCTGCCACGAGATCTAGCACATTACAGTCCTCCATATAGGCTGTGACCCAGCAATGCCGCTGCTAGGTACGCATCCAATAGTAAGCTTGTGTCCATCAAAAGACACATTAAAGAATGTTCATACACTAGATCCCCGTTACTTGAGAGGGATGCCTGAAACTGTGGCTAGTACTGAACCTTGTATCCCTCTCAGTCGCTCAAAAAAGTATCTTATTGTGCTGTATTGAAACCTCAGAAAAGTGAAATCACGGATAAGGGAGGACTGTCGTAGCAGCTTTATTCTTAATGGTCAAAATTTGGAAATAGTCCAATGTCCATCAGCAGCACAGTGGATACATAAAGTGTGGTCTATTTATGTAATAAAATGTTACATAGCAATAAGAAAACCTTACTATAACATACAAGAAAATGAATCTCACAGACATGATGTTGAGTGAAGACAGACTTCAAAGAGAACCTTCTGTATGATTCCAGTTATACAAAGTATAGAAACAGTGATGGGTAGGAAAAGGTCACCTCTTAAGGAAGAGTGGTAATAACTGCCATTTATGGCGCATTTACAGAATCATAGGCACCAGAACCAAGGTATGTTTGGACCAGAAATGCAGGGCATTTGACATGCCTTAACTAAGTCACCCTCCCCAAACATGTCAACATTGATTCTTTTATTATCCCTATTTTTCAGATGAAGAAACTAAGGCTGTGGGCAGGGAAATACCTTGCCCAAGGCTACACTGCTGGTAAGTGCAGCGATGAGTCCACTCCCGCTCTGCGTGACCTCATCGTGTGCTGACAATTACTGCTAGTAATTGCTTACACTGCCACATGAGACTCATCTCCTGTCATTGCTTTGCCAAAGGATGGCTTCAGATGACATGCGCTAAGCATTCCCCACAAGACCTTGGACATAGTAAAGACTCAATAAATATTGTCTACTGTGATTAATTCTATGAAAAAATGGAGACTCAAAGAGGTTGCTCACGGCTGTAGAACTAAGTGACATTGCATTGGTGCAGTTTTTTTTTTTTTT
>NW_012147919.1:792041-831706 GCF_000956105.1 Propithecus coquereli
TTTGGGGAGAAGCAATTGGTGAAATGCTACAAAATGCTAGAATTTAAATAGGCCTTGATGTAAATAATAAATTACGGTTTCAGGCTTTCAAAATACATGATTCTGGTCTCAGTTTAAATAGTAGTCTAGTCGAGCCAATCTAAACATACAGAGACTGAGAGTAGCAACTATGGCATAGAACACATGTTTTCTTGAAAGTTTTAAATTACCTATTTGCCTAAAATCTGAACCATTCTATTTAATAGAAAGCCTTCGAAAAAGCACTGAAAAAAAATCGCGTGAACAACTTAGATAATATTTGTCCATGGGATTTGAATAGCTCTTAGCTTGTAACTGGTGTTTGTAACCTTTTATGGAGGTCTTTAAAAGCAAACAAACACAAGGAAACGGGGCGGAAGCAGTACACTGAGCAAGTCCTGAATATTATATAGGACACAACAGGGCACTTACACGTCTTCATTCTGTGTACTTAACGACAGCTGTGTGCTGCACGGGGCAACAGGTAAGTGTAAAATATGGGTTAATTTTGGCATTATAGCCGCTATTAACACAAAACTAAGATAGCACAAAGACAATAACACACCTTCCTGTTCTGTCAAGAATGGTGGGTGTAAGTGCTCTCAACACCAAGTAATATGAGAACAGATGAAAGTGAAACCAACAGGAAAGCCATTGTCAATGACTAGAAAATGGGTGAAGCCACCATGCAATTAATTACCTGATGCCTTTGGCCCTCATCAAGATGAACAGGATAATCTTACCCTGGACCAAGGTGTGTTCAGGCAAGAAAGGCTATGCCCGGATTTCACCCAGATGACTCTGATGACTGTGGAGCTCACATAAGCGAAGGGCTGGGCCAGTGGTACCTACCCCAGTTAGAGTGGGCAGAACTTTCATGGTGTCCATGGTTTATACCTGCCCTTGTCACCTCAACAATAAAGTCACTATGGCTTTTATGGCAAAGGATTTCTAGGCCGTCTTTCATTTTATGCTAATATCATAGTTGTTAGAGCACTTGGGTGTAGGGGAGATGGTGGTGACAAGCAAGGATGTGCCCTGCAAAAGGAGGAAACAGCCTCCGGGCTTTGGCCAGCCATTGCCCTGTTGGAGTATGGGCAAGAGTTGCCAAGGTTTCTGACTGTTCAAGAAAGGCCAATAATCTGAATTTCTTTTGTATGAAATCTCCCAATTTCTAAATGTTGCCAAATCATTCAAAGATTTGGAAGACAATAAGAAGAATAAAACAATGAGGAACAAATGACAAACATCTGCAAACCACAGTTCACAGACCACCAACTTATAGCCAATCCACAGGCTGATATCAGAGGGAATCAGTGAAGTCTGATAAAAGTCCTGTAAGTAATAGTAAAAAAGATAATCTCATCTTTCCTTTGGAATTTTAACCAAATGACACTATTCAATAGTGTGTACCCTATCTTCAACTTAAAGAAGAATTCCTTTCCTTAGCCTAAAGGGAAAGTAAATAAATCTATTGCAGGGATTTTTTTTTAATAACATCGATGAATTATTTAAATGCAGTTTTAGTTCATGTCTTAGATGCTGTGATGGGTTAAAAGAGATTCTGGAACATTGCTCAAAAAGAAAGGAGTAGGAAGTGTCTTCAGTAGATGAAAAAACAGTAGTGGACAGAATTCTTTTTAATAATGGTCATGAAAACATCTAAATCAACTTAAATACTACCAGAGAGAGTTTTCCAATAAGTCCGTATAGCAAAGGGGTTGTTAACCTCAAGACAGAGCTATTGTTGGGATCACAGGAAAACCATCAGCCATGCACCATTTTTGTTGACTCTTGAGGGTAAACTAATAAAACTCCCCATTTCGATTAAATTTTGGAAACTCACATTCCCCCTTTTTTACATGCTGCAAACTGGATTATAACCACAGCAGCCCCATTTTTCTCAAATCTCCTCTTGGCTCAGGAAGCAGAGCCAATGGCACATTCCAACATTTTCCTCATTATAATTTTCCTTGACACAGAAGGCTACAAGATGGGATGTTAACAAAAGGGGAAAGGTTAAAATCCTTTTCATTTTTTTATGTGAGTTTGTAGAGCCATTTGAAATCCTGTGTGGCTTTAGAGTGTGCTTTCTGATCCTTGTCAGGGGTTCCTAGAGTCGTGTTGGAGCTGAAAGGGATCTTGGAGAATGATAATTACAGATTTCCCAGAGAGGAGAATTAGGGCTCGGAATGGCTGATCCCACCAGGGTCAAAGAGCAAAACAGGATCAACTTCAATTCTATGTTTGTGGTCGGCAGTCCTCTGCATTGAGTCCCAGTGACCCCCACCCCCAGATATTCATTCTCCTGTGTCATCTTCTCCCTTTGAGTGGAAGCTGGACCTAGTGACGTTCTTCTAATGAACAGAATTCAGCAGAAGCGATGGGTGTCACTTCTCTGTATGTTACCAAAGACCGTGTCTACCATCTTGCTTGTGTTCTCTCTGGCTGGCTCCTGTGCTCACCTCCTCTCACTGCTGCTCCTGCTCTCTTGCTCTTCTCACATGCTTGCTCTGAGGAAGCCAACTGAAAACACCTGTGTGAAAGGAACTGAGGGAGACTATGCACTTTACTCTCCAGGAGTATAGGAAAATAAAGAATAATGGAATAACATGTAAAAGCTTAGCACAGTACTTGATACATATTAAGTGCTCCATAAGTGGTTACTACTTTTATGGTTATTATTATTAAAGATATACTTCCATGGTTGCATTGCTGGCAACAGCAGATCCTGTATATAATAAAGATTTTATAAGGTTTTGATGAAAGCTGACCCAGAGCACTCGAACTCTTTAGGATATCTGTCGAGTGAAAATGCTAGCGTTTTAAAAATGCTTGGACCCGAAGGTATTAAGATACTTTCTTTTGAATGTGATCTAAAGCAGACAAACAACCAGCCAAAAATTTCTCCTCTAACTTGCTCAGGCTGAGGAAGAAATTTATTGCCTCGTATAATTGAACATTCAGAGACAGGATTGGCTTCAGGCAGGCTGGATTCAGGGCTCACGCAGTGTCATCTGGATTTATTTTTTCTGCTGTCTGCTGTGCTAGCTTTATTCTAAGACTACATGCAATAGTGTCCAGCATCTCCAATCCATGCTCTTCTGTCATCCTGGGGAAATGACTTCAGTGGCTCAATCTTCATAACTTTCCAGGTTCAAGCCCCATGAAAACCTTCCTTGTAGAGCTTATAAAGATTAGAGATTCATTCTGATTGGATCAGCTTTGGTCACATGCCCATATATGATTCATATCTGGAGATATAACAATTTGAGCTCTGGGTCATGAGCTCTGCTCCTGGACCTGAAGGCAGAACCATACCCAGGCCCATGAACTACAGTAGGGAGGGGACACTGCCTGAGTAAGTGAATTGATGTCAGGGAGGCAAACAGTCAATGCTCACTGCAAAGTGATGAAGCCTTGAAATATCTACATGTTTGACAACCAATTCATCAAGGAGAGTCAATATATGAGCCTTGCATCATTTTGATCCTGTGTCTTGTGTTCTCTTTTCATCATAATTTTTAATAATATGCTTTCTTATGTAACTCTACATTTATAATAAGATATCCTAGCCAGCCCTTTTTTATATACCTGCAAAATAAGAATTGATTACTTTTTCTGGGAATGAGCCTATTGCAGAATTGTAGACTTTATCATTCTCTCTTACTTTTCTTGTTTGACCTTTTAAAGCCCTTTGCAGCTTTCTCTCCTCCTATATTTTTGTCTCATTTGAAACAAGTGAAAAATGAGATCAATTCTTGGCATCAAAAGGAAGTGAATACCTAGCAAAACTGCATCACTTTGGAAACAAATTCAGTGAATAACCACACTTAAACTTTCAACAACACGATTCATAGTTGAATCCTTTATGCAGTTGACATATCTTGGATGTCAAGGGATTCTGTTACATCTTGTATTAGTTATCTATGGCTGTGTAACAAATCACCCCAAAATTAGAAGCTGGAGACAATAAACATTTATTGTCTCACAATTTTTGGAGGTCAAGAATCTGGGAGCAGCTCAGCTATATATGTCTGGCTCAGAGCCTCTCATGAGACTGTAAACAAAGTGTCTGATGGGGCATCGTCATTGCAAGGCTCAGCTGGGGGAGGGTCTGCTTCAAAGCTCGCATAAGAGGTCACTCAGATCTTAGAAGGCCTGTATCCAAGCTTCCTCACATGGGACTCTTCACTGGTCTAAGCCACATGGCACGTGGCTTCCCCTAGAGCACCCAACAGAGAAGCCACAGGTTTTTTGTAGCCTGTATTGAAAATGACATCCCATCACTCTTCTGCCATGTTCTGTTCATTAGAAGCAAGCCAATAAGTCCATCCCATGCTCAAGGGGAGCAGATTTCCCAAAGGAAGGAAAACCAGCAAACCAGGAGGCAGGGCATTGGGGACCATCTTACAAGCCTTCCCACCACACCTGTATAGTAGGAGGATTGTGTAATAGGACAGTTTAATCTCCAAGGCAACCATAGAACCTATAAGACTAATAAGGCAAGTACTTTTACAAAATGCCGATGTTGTCTGTATAGGTATTTATTTTCCAAAATTGGATTGATTTTGTTTTTCCTCTCCAGCCAACAACATTGACTCAGTTTGAGGGGAAAAAAATGCCTGCTTCATTATTGATCACATTTGAAAAGACTTTTTAACATTTGTTGACTTCTGGATATACTTTAGGAGTAGAAAAAAGAAACAGAACTGTAGATTTTTCAATTTCACAATGTCTGCTTTACAGTTTTGTACATATAAAACATCTTGAATAAAAATTGAAAGGAAACAACTTGGAAATATCTCAATGAATTAAAAAAGACTGTGTGACTAAAGAAAAGACTGTTGTGTTTAGTTTTCTAGAAAGTGGAGTTATAGAGATGAAAAATGCTGTATAAACGGACTGATACATGGTGACTCTACCATTTTTCACTTTGCCCTGTGAATATGGTTTTGATTCTATTCAAAGCCTGACTTTTCTAAACAAGGAAGAAGTAACAGCAGCTAGAAAGGTATTCATTCTTCTTTATGCTTCAGAGTAAAAGAAAATGTGTTCTTCTTTCTGAAGGTGTGTGTGTGTGTGTGTGCACTTTCCTTTTGACTGAGGTTGCTTATAAGGCACATGGAAAGAATGGAATTAAATTTCCTCCTCTTCTTGTGCTACAAACCTTTATAAAGGTTGCTATAAATGTCATAACTACTTATTTCTCGAAAAGTAATTTTCCTGTCAGTCTGATCTGTTCCTTTGACATCATATTATTAGCCTATGATGATTTCTTTAAAGAGCATCAAAGTATATGCTCCAGTGTATTTTTGTCATTTTACTACCTTACAGTGAGTTTTTCGCTAACTTCAAGGCTTCTTTCTAAGTCACTAATTATTCATAAAGGATGATGAGATTGCTTTATTTTATCCTCCTAATGAAATGCATTAAAGTTTAAGGAAACCTTTAACAGAGCTTAAAATGCCAAAAAGAGCTCAGGAAATTAAGTCATTCTAGCTAAAATGTGAAGAGGAGAAGGAGGAGGAAGATGAGGAGAAGGAGGAGAAAGAGAAATGCTTAGAAATGATAGGATGAGGCACAGGGAGAGGTAGACAGAAAGACAAAGGAAGAGCAATGGTTGAGCACCTCTGGCGTCCATATCCCCAGTGGCCACCGGGTACATTAAAACCAATGCCGGAAATCGATAGAAAGTCCAGGAAGGCAACAGCAATCACAATGCTCTGAAAACAAAACATCCAAACCTCTGTTTTCTTTGCAATGTCTCTGATGTCAGGAGGAGAGATGATCATGGGGTTAAAAAGAAATTGAAAGTTTTTCATTGCAGGTCAAGAAATCATTGGCTCAAGCTCTCAAAATGCAATCATATTTTATTATATTTTCTAGTTATTCAAGATTTACTTGTAACAGAATTTTTTACACGACATTTTTAAACAGGATGTGAACTTAATGTAATTGATTTAGAGTCCATGAGAAAAACCAATTTTCCTCTTTTGTAAGACATAGTGATTTAAGACAAAAAGCAGTAATTGATTGTATCGTTGGAGGTCAAAGGTGAGCTGATGAGAGAGGAAACTGGAAAGGAGAGGGGGGAAAACATATAAAAGGAGATAAAAAGAGGTCTGCACATAAACATCTATGTCTGAGATTTAATTTATTTTTTCTAAGTTTTTATTTTCCCCAAATAGTTATCTTCAAGGAACAGAATTCATTCAGATTCAGACGTGTGTGCTGTTATGCTGAGCCCATTTGTAAAATAAACAAGAAATCTTATTTCTTATCAAGATACAAGATGAGCCAAGATTTATAGACACGAATGTATCATCGTCTTTTTGGATATTTATACTGAATTTTCTTAAGCACTCAAAAGCTTGAAAGGGTTTTAAGATGCTTCATAGAGTCATTTGTCTAGTTGGAGATCTAAGAATGCAATGACGTGAAGAATGCATTAATTCTGAGAAAACTGCAAGTTGTTAGTAATTATAATAAGTAGATTTTTCTGCTTCCGTTTGGCATTGATAATGAGCTTGCTGGCTCAGTTCTGCACCCTATTGGTCTTTCTGTCTTTAATCTCTGTTGTTATCTTCCTTATTATGTGCTGTTTATTATCCTGAGGGGAATCACTGCTTTATTAATGAGTGCTTGATTCACCACAGTGGGACTTGCAAAGAGCTTGTTTGGACTGCAAAAATCACAAACGCAGCGAGTGGCTCTTGCTTGGACCTCTCGAAGTTCTCCTCTTGCCCTTGACTTCTGTGAGAATTCCAGGTGTGGAAATGTCAAGAGTGGCTAGAGGTCGTTCGGCGTTTCTGAAGCTTAGAGGAAGGGAATTCAAAGACAGTTTTCAGGTACTGTGCACCTGGTGTGTCATATTAAACTGTGAGAATTCTCATTGCTTATATGAAGACACTTGGCTTTGTTCAAGAGCAAAACAATGAAAATGCTTTTTGAAACATAAGTAATTTAGGTATCTGGTTTGTTTTTCAGGACTAGTGACTTTAGTTCATTCTGAAGCTGGCAATTATATTTCGTTTCTAAGGAGCATAGTTGTAAGTGAAGCTCATAAAAAGTGTTCGGACTTCAAATAGGTATTGAAAAATAACCTTCGAGTTTAGTTAAATAATTGGAAATGTACAAATTTCAGTTTCCTTGAAATAATACCAGATCTTAAAAAGTAAGGGTTTCATAAATCTGTATATGTGATAAAATTTCATAAAAGTATAGACGAAAAATAACCTCAGGTGAAAACTGGTGAAATCTGAACAAAATCAATATTTGAATTCATAGTATAGTACCAATGTTAATTTTCTGGTTTTCGCACTGTACTTATGTAATACATTATCACTGGGAGAAGCTGGGTGATGGGTACATGGGGACTCTGCACAATTTTTTTGACTCCTTGAGAATTCAAATTTGACAAGAACAAAGATCAGGAACACAGCTCGGCCTCAGGAAGGGACTGAAGTTCCTTAGGGCTAAGTCCTGGCACTTCCTCTCTGTCTCTTTCTTACACACTTTTCCTAGGAGCTTTAAATACCACAAGATGCTGATACACCCCATTTATATCTCCAGGCTGTATGTCTCTTTTGAATTCCAAAATCAGACTTAATTGCCTTGTTAATACCTTCTTTTAGTAGTGTCAAGATAATCTCAAAGTTATTAAATCCAAGAGTGATTTTGTGAGCAAGCCCCTCACCCCCAAATTACATCTCCACGTAACTCAGTGCTCAAGGTAAACCTAGGAGTGATCCCATCCCAGGGGCGGGCTGGCTTCCCCTCTACTACGGCAGAGTTAAGTAGTTGTGACCGAGACCTCAGGGCCCATAAAGCCTAAAATACTTACAATCGAGCCCTTTGCAGGAAAAGTTTATTAATCCCTACTTTAGGTGATCAAGCCCCATCTGCCTCTGTGACTTGGTCTCCTAGCTCTCTTTCGTGCCCTCTGTTCCAGCCCCAAAGCCTTCCTGCTGCTCCATGTTTGCTTCTGCCATAGCGTTTCAACACAGAATATTTGCTTTGGCTAGAATGTTCTCTCTATAAGCGCCTTGGCTCACTCTCTAGCTTCGTTCAGGTTCTGTTCAAATGTCAGGTCAGAATGGCCTTCCCCGCCACCCCACCTGAAATCCCTCCCACCCGCTCGGTCACGGTCTGCTCCTTACCCTGCCGTATTCTTCACGGCATTTAGCACCACCTGTCATACGCCTATTTGTTTGTTGCTTTATCGTCTCTCTTCTTCCATGAAAACCTGAGTTCCACGAAATCAAGGATCTTAATTGCTGGGTCCTCTGTTGTACCTCTAGCAGTGCTAGTCCGTCATAGGTGCTCAATAAATATTTGTTGAGTAAGTTAACTTAATAACTGGCTTTCATGTGTGGCAGGGATCATGCTAGCTAGATACTAGTTATACAGAGGCGAACTCTTGTTCACAGTTCTCTGGGGACCTGGGACCTGGATGGAGGTGGTGCTGGAAAGCAAGTGTCCTGAACTTCCAAAAGGGATATTCACAAATGTCACCAGGAGCCAGCACATCTGAGAGGTGAAATAAGGTGTTCTAAGGTAGAGCATCTATATTTTTTGGATTTCAAAGAATAAGGCATTTTTTTCCCCAATATGCTTTTTACTTTTGGAGAACAACATAAGGCTGCCAACTTAATTATTTGTCAAATAGGATATTCAGAGTCATAAATCTGCTGGCTTCAAAGTGACAGCATCAAGACAGGTGGGAAAATTTAAATATGAACTTAGATATCAGATGATACCATGGAATTATTATTGATATTTAGTGTGATCATAGCATTATGATTACATAAGAAAATGTCTGTCTTGCTTAGAGATGCATGTTGATGTGCGTAGAGACGAAACGGCATGATGAGCGGGATTTGCTCTGAAATAACTTGAGTGGCAACAGTGGAACGGGGAAGGGAGGAGTGCCATCTCCTTTTACAGAAAAGGAAAGGAAGGCTTGCAAAGAACTGGCTACTCATCAAGACCATGTGGCTAATAAGAGGGGGAGGTGAGATTTGAACCCAGGCAATATGGCCCTAAAACCCAATGTTACAGTACAAACCACTCCAAAGCAGAACGGCACATGGAGCTTTGGGGTCGCGTGGGGAGGGAGGTCGCAGCGTGCAAAGATGCCAGCCGTTCTCACTGCTCCTCTGCACCGTGGGCAATCCACCTTGTCCTTCTGTCTGTGCTCCTGCCTGCACCCCACCCTCAGATAAGGAAATTCAGGACCTTTGGACAGTCAAGGGTGTGCCTGAGCTGAGAGACAGCTCTCTACACAGACACCAAAATTCTGCGTGTTTGTAGCCAGATTTTTTTTTTCATTTTCCTTATCCTTCGTCTCCATGGTGCTCAACGAACCCAGAACATAAACAGACAGATGGTGTGAGTGGGTGGGTGTCGTAGCTTAATGCCAATAGAGTTGCTATCAGTCTCACCTCGTTTTTCTTCCTCTCAACTTAAATTAATGACGTCACAGCGAGCCAGCACCCTGGCAGACCTTGGCAAAACAAAGGAATCTTTCTGGCATGTTTTTGAGAGATCAGGTCTCCTGATGAAGGTTTCAGAATCTGCAGATTCTGCAGAAAAACCTTATCCTGTTAAGATCTCTTGGACTGATAATATCTTGAGGACTGACAGTGAAATAATGCTGTTTAATAATAATAACAATCACTACAACTCAAATGTTTCATGGACTCAGTATCAGGCACTGCACTAAGCATCAACACGTTTCAGAGATTTATCATTTCACCCTCATCACCACTCTGCTCAGAAGGTACTCGTAGGCCTGTTTTGGAGATGAGAAAACTTACACCAGCTAACATTTCCTTTCCTCCTTTTTTCCACAAGTACTTCTTAAGGCACATTACGTACAACTTTGTCACAGACTTTCAAGGAGCTTTTAGCCTTAAAATGGGGGAAGTCAACAGCAACGACTAACATGTATTGGGGACATGTATTGAGTTTTACCATGTGTTGGAGGCTGTGCGTTTCAATCTTTGGTTATTTCATGCTTTCAACAATTCTCTCACAGAGGTTCTCTTTCTGCCCCATGTTCTACAAACAGGGACACTGGGGCATAGACAGGTAAATGTCATGCCTCAAATCACACATTTGCTAAGTGGTGTGAGCTCGGACTTAAACCCTGGAAACCTTCCCCTAGATCTGCATGTCTAGTCGTCATGCCAGTCTTTCTTATTTAAAACGTACACACACACACACACACACACACACACACACACACACACAAATACAAAATCACCAGTGACGTGGACCAGCTCCAAGTAAGTCCTGTGTACTTTTTCCTCCCTGCAATGGGAATCTCAACTTCCTTAGGCAGGAGTCTCATTCATCTTTTTGTCCTCAGCATCCTGGACCAGTGATTGAGGGTGGGGTGATGGGAACCTTTGGTAACATCTGCAGACATTTCTCGTTGTCACAACCTGGGGGACGTACTGCTACTGGCATCTATCAGGTAAGGTCCAGGATGCTGCTGAATGTCCTGCAGTGTGAGGGACAGCCCCTCCCCCTTGCCACAGAGTCCCCAGCCCCAATGGCAGTAGTGTGGAGGCTGAGAAACCACGCCCAAGTGTAATGGTGCTCAGTATAATCTCGTGGAATGAATTTCAAGTCACGTAGCAAGAACCTCCACCAAATAACGATTCGTAAAAGGTAAGCCTCCCCTTCTCTCTCAAAACCCAGCGCAAGCATCATTACTTCCTAGAAGCCTTTCTGACCTTCCCAGACAGCTTTTTTTTTTTTTAAATCCTAGTAAAATATTGGCTTATGTCACTCAATTTCTCTTCTACCACTTTCTTAATCAGTACTCCTCGGGGAATAGGAATACCAGCCTAAGGATGACACAATTAAGTAAAAAATGTGTATCTTAAAAAGTTATGTGAAACATTTCAAGATAAAAAAATATGTGTGAATTTTCCACGGCTTTGAGGTTGGGATTGAAATCATTATGTTTCCAACCATAAATAGTTACCCAGCTTTTAATGAAATGCAAGCCTTCTATCCAGTTGCTAAATCTCCTGAGGTGGTTTCTGTTTTTTTTCAGTTCTCAGGAGAGCAATTCTTCCTTTTTTTTTACAGTCAGGTTTATTGAGGTGTAATTTACATACAGTAAAATCCACTCTTTTTAAGTGGATAGCTCTATTTGTTTTGACAAATGTACACAGTGGCGTAGCCATCACAAAAACAAACTAAACGCACACAAACTGTTAACAGTGAACATTTTACTTTTTAACAGGAAGCAGGTATTGCTTTTGGAAGTATTAATACTTTACATCTGGTCGAGTGAGGCATAATTTACATATAGTAAAATTTATCCTTTGCAGTTCTAAGCGTTTTGACAAACAGGTACAGTCGTATAATCAGCACCACCCTCACGAAGAAGAACATTTCTATCACCTCTAAAAATTCCCTCGTCCCCGTGCGCAGTCAACCCCCTTCCCGCCCCACACCGCCAGTCCCCGAGAGCACCTGATCGCGTTTCTGTGCTGGCATCTTTGCTTTTTTCTAGAATCACATATAAATGGAATCACATAGCAGCGTGGTGTTTTGTGTCTGGCTTCTTTCACTTCACATAACGCATTTGAGTTTTATCTATGCTGTTGAATGTATCAGTAGTTTGGTCTTTTTATTGCTTTTTAGTCCATTGTGTGAATGCGCCACAGCTTCTTATCCACGCGCTAGTTGGTGGATATCTGGGCTGCTTCTAGTTTTTGGAGATTATTAATAAATCCGCTATAAACATTTGCATACAGGGTTTCGTATGGGGACATAAATTTTTATTTTTCCCAGGTAAATACTAGGAGCGGGATTGCTGGATCCTATGGTAAATACATGTTTAACTTTGTAAAAAGCTGCCAAACTATTTTCCAAAATGCTTGTGCTATTTTTCCACAGTGCATGACAGTTCTAACTGCTTCATGTCTTTACCACCACTTAAAATTGTCAGTGGTTTTGGTTTTAGTCATTTTAATAGGTGTGTAGTGGTATCACAATGTTGTTTTTATTTGCAGTTTCCCAATGACTAATGATGTTGAGCATTTTTAATGTGGTAATTTGCCATCCATATCTCTTCAGTGGTTAAGTGTTTATTCAAATCTTTTGCTCACTTGTTCATTCGATTGTTTTCTTATTGAGTTTTGAGAGTTCACTATATATTTTGGATACAAGTCCCTTATTAGAGATATAGTTTGCAAAACTTTCTCCTAGCTGTGGCTTGACTTTTCACTCTCTTAATAGTCTTTCAAAGAGCAGAAGTTTTTCATTCTGATGAAGTCCAATTTATCAATTTTTTTCTTTTGTGTTTGTACTTTTTGTGTGATATGTAAGAAATAGTTGTCTGGTCATGAATATTTTTCTATGAAGTTCTCTTCTGGGATTTTTAAATTTTAGATTTTATATTTAGCTCTGTAATCCATTTTGAGTTAAGTTTTATATATAGTGTGAGGTATAGATCAAGGTCTCCTATTTTTGTATGTGAACGATCGACTGTTCCAACAGCATTTGTTGAACCAATACCCTGCTGTTTTGATTACCGTAGCCTCATAGTATAGTTTGAAGTCTGGTAATGTGATGCCTTCAGATTTGTTCTTTTTGCTTAAGATTGCTTTGGCTATTCGGGCTCTTTTTCAGTTCCGAATGAATCATAGAATTATTTTTTCTAGATCTGTGAAATATGATGTTGGTATTTTGATGGGGATTGTGTTGAATCTGTAAATTGCTTTGAGCAGTATGGACATTTTAGCAATGTTGATTCTACGGATCCACGAGCATGTGATTTTCCATTTGTTTGTGTCTGGATGGAGGACAGCTGGCACTCTTGTTATCTCTGTCCCTCTCTCCAGAAGGCAGCCCACCTGGAATGTCCATGTTCCGGGATCACACAGATCCCCTCGGACCCGCCAGCCCCTGTGTGGCTATCGCAGTCTGGGCTGGAGTTGGGAAACGTTTGTGTGGGAATGAGCAAGATGAAAACTGAGGGACTGAAGCTCCCTGGGACAGGACAAAGGCACACGATGGGTGGAGAAGCTGTATGGCACCTGCCATCTCAGCTTGGGTCTATGGTGACAAGAAGTGACCCTGAGGGGGCTGGCAGCCTGGTACTTTGTCCTTAAGAGGTTCCCAGTTCACTGGTAGAAAAGCTCTCCAGCAGCTTGGGAGACTGCTGACTGCCAGAGGTGTGAGGGAAGGAGAAACAAATCCCTGCCTCCCCCACTAACTACTTTTTCCACCTGGCTCCAAGCCTCTCAGGGTTGATCTCTGCCAATATCTTGCTCCTTCTTGTTTGCTCTGCAACTTCTTCCCTGGAATCTCTGGTAGGTTCTGGCACTTTTCCCTCAGAATTACACTGAGCTGTTTTTTTTTCCCCATCTAAAACTTTTCCTTCTCTTTGGGATGATCTGGCAGCTGATGTCTCTAATCAGCAATCTTCTTCCCTCCCAACAGCATTTGTTGAAAAGACAATCCTTCCTTCACTTTGCATCATTGTCAAAAATTAACTGACCGTATGTGTGTGCATTTATTTCTGTATTCTTTACTCTGTTCATAGCAGCTTTTTATTTATTTTCTTAGGCAAACACTTATATGTACCAAACACAGTTCATAGCACTTTACAAATAATAAATCTTTTAGTACTCATTACAACCATAATGGCAGGTGCTTTTAATGGTTCTATTTTCTTGACAAGGAACTTGAGGCACAGAGAGGTTAACTAGAATTCCCAAGGTCACACAGCCTGTAATTAATGGAACTTAGCTTTTATTTTCTTCTGTCATTAGAAATCCTCTTTTAGTATAATGGTTGATTCGGTTGTCTGAATTTCTCAGTATTGGTAAACACTTTGAGGATAGAGATTGTGTCTTTAAGTTTTGTGGCCTGAGCACTTAGGTAATGCCAGCCCCAGAGAACATGCTTCATGAAGGTGTATATGAATGAATGAATGAATGAATGAGCAAATGCACGAAGTGTGTACCAAATGAGTGCTTTGAAGGTTATGCTGTTTGGAATCTCTGCCACTGAAGTAAAAGTCTGCCAATGACCCAGACAGAAAGCTAAGGTCAAACTGAACAGGTGGACTGTCTCAATTAAAAATAGAGAAAGCATTTTGCTTAGGAATGTTCTTCCCTAGTGCATGATGGTTCAGATTTCAATAGATCAACTTTGATATGCTGGTAAAATACTGTAGAAAGATCCAATCTTGGAATCCATGCTGGAGGACTCAACCAGAGAGATGACAATTGTCAACATCTGTGTGGGAATTAAGGGTTGGAGGCGTGAGCTTAATTGTCAGGAGTTTAAGAGGCAGGAGGTGAGGCGGTAGCAGAGTTGTTAGAATCGTGTGGTTGGGAAGAGCTCAGACTCAGGAGTCGGCGGAGAAGATTAAGCTGCAGGTGACAAGGGCATGTGGAGGGAAACCTAGAGCATCCCACTGCCTCAAGGTGACCTTTCTTTTCTTTTCTTTTCTCTTTGTGATTAAAGAACAATCATGCTTGTGGTGAAAACTATCAACAGAAAAAGAGAGTAGAAATTAAAAAGAAAAAGTCCTCCAAACTTCCCTGGTTCACCAAGGAGAGTTAATAGGATCTTTGTTTGATTCCAGAGATTTCTCTGGGTACACACAGCTGTCATAAATGTCCAAATATCAGGCAATTTATTTTCTGCTCCGCTCACTCAGGGAATCATCTTACTTTGGAGTCTTTCCCAAGTGTCTCGTATTTCAGAAAGCCCATTTCCTTATTTTATTCCGCATAACAGAAGCTCTTTGCTGCTCACCTTAGTTGCAGATTAGAATCATCCGAAGAGTTTTGTTTTTAAATGACGAAAACTCAAACCTGAGCCCCGGAGAATCTGATGCATTTGGTCTGGGGTGTGGCCTGGACACTGGGGTGTCCCCACATGGTCCTACTGGGCAGCCCAAGGGAAGCACAGCTGGTTCTCAAGTCACATTGTGCCGGGATCAGTTTATTTCCTTTGATTGCGGTTATCCAGGCCCCTCTTCGGAGAGGCTGATTCAGTTGTTTTGGACGGGGCTCAGAGAAGTGCTATTTTTTCCACGCTCCCTCGGTACAGCTAGGGTTAAGATCACAGCTACTGCAGTTCGCAGGCACCTGACCCAATGGGTGTAAAAGGAGTCAAATCCATTGAACCCAGACCTAGTCATTCTTCTCAGTGGGAGCTCACAATTGTAATTAGTGATGCTGTACACAAGCCATGTAAAGATCACTTTAAAACACATAACAGCGAATGGTGACTCTGTGATGGACGTGACTATCTACCTGCAGGAGAAAGGAAAATAATAATTTTACTAATGTTGTGTGATTGGTGACTCGCTGCGGGATCTTATCTGGAGGAGCCAGCACTCGTTTAAATACACGTGAAAACAATCTGTGCCGGATCCCTACGTTAGATCAGTGCTTCCCAAACTCGAATGTGCACAGAAATCGGGGAATCTTGTCACCACGCAGATTCTGATTCAGTAGGTCTGGGTGGAGCCTGGGATTCTGCATTTCTTTCAAACTCCTGGGGAATGTCAATGTTGGTCTTGGGATGATGACACTTGGAGTAGCAGAGTGCCTCTTCACTCAAAATGTGGCTCTGATGTGAGAAGTTTGACTATAGTTGTTTTATGCAAGTAGAGCGGAATATATTTAAAATTGACTATAATTTTTTATATATGATTTTAAACAGATATGTAGCTAACAAAATAAATGAATAGACATTGGATCATTCAACTCTACATTTTAGTTTATATGTGACATTTGGGCCCAATGCTTTTTTACTTACTTTTTAAGTCTTTGCATTAAAGACAGAGTTTTGTTTCATTTGGGGAGTGGTTGGTCCTTGCATATTCTGGCACATAGAGCATCTCTCTCAGGGATTGGCATCCACAAACATGAATAGTTCTCGGTAAGTGTTGAACAGGTGGAAGACAGAAAAATCTGGATTGCTGAGCATATGCCCTCACCTGTAAAATGGGAATAATACCTCATAAAGTTGCTGTAAAATAAAATGAGAGGATATAAATGCAAAGAATATAGAACAGTATCTGCTCCATAAAAGGCCCACTCCATACGATCTGCTAGTTTCATTATTATATTGTCAGTCTTTCAAGAGAGTATGGATGCTTGGAAGCATAGTTGGACCCATTCAGACCAAAATGTACTAAAAATGTTTTTCTTCATTAACAGCTATACATTCATAATTTTATATAAATTCATGTGAACATTTCATACATACTTTTTTTTATTAGTTTAGTCTTTTTCTTTCTCTTTGTTGCTTGAGTTCTTTATCCTCACATATCAGCACCATTTTAACCGGGTTAATATCTAGTATATATTTTTTAAAACAGCTTTATTGAGGTATAGTTAATATACAATATATGATACATACTTAAAGTATAAAATTTGATAAGTTTTGATACATATATATATATATATATATATACACACACCTGTGAACCTATCACCAAAATCAAGAAAATGAAATTATCCATCACTCCCAAAAGTTTCCTCATGCTCCTTTAAAATTCCTCCCTTTTGTCCCTCCTAAAACCCTTACAGGTCCCAGGAAACGTTGATCTGCTTTCTGTCACTATAGAGCATTTTACATTTTATAGAATTTTATAAAATTGGGATCATATACCATGTAATCTTTTTTGTCTGGTTTCTCTCATTTAGCATAAATCATTTGAAAGCCATGCATGTTCACTGATTCAGACCTTTCTTCTTTTCAAATATAGGCATTTATTACTATAAATTTTCCTCAAAGTATTGCATAAGCAGCATCTGTAAATATTTTGTGTCGTTTTTATTTTCATTCAGTTCAAAATACTTTAATTACTCTTTTGATTTTTTTCCTTTGGCCCTATTAAATTTCCAAATATTTATGAATTTTCCAGAAATCTTTGTTATTGATTTCTAATTTAATTCCATTGTGATCAGAAAAATATTTTGTATGAATGAAATCCTTTTAAATTTGCTAAGACTTGTTTTGTAGCTCAGAATATTGTCTACTTTGGTAAATGTTCTATGTGTACTCTGTTGTTGGGTACAGTATTTTTAAAAACATCAATTAGATCAAATTGGTTGATGATGTTCAAATCTTCTATAGCCTTAGTGATTTTCTATCTCCTTGTTCTACCAATCATTGAGAGGGATATTGACATCTTTGACTTTAATTGTAGATTGTTACTTCTTGTAATTTTATGTTATTACTTCATGTATTTTGAAGCTCTGATATTAGATGTAAAAATGTTTAGAATTGTTATATCCTATTGATGAATTGGTCCTTTTATCATTATGAAATGGTCTCCTTTATCCTTAGCAGTATTCTTTACCCTGATCAACTTTTTCTCATATTGACATAGTTATTTCAGCTTTCTTTTGACGAGTGTTAGCATAGTGTATTTTTTCCATCCTTTTATATTTAACAGATTTGTGTCATTATGTTTAAAGTACATTTCTTACAGGCAGCATATATATGCATGTTGCTTTTTTTATCCAATCTGACAATCTCTGTTTTCTAATTGGAGTATTTAGACTGATTACATTTAATGTGATTATTGACATGGTTAGGTTAAATCTATTATCTTGCAATTTGTTTTCTATTGTACCATCTGTTCTTTCTTCCCTTTTCCCTTTTTTACTACCTTCTGTTGTGTCGATTATATGTTTTTGTAATTTCATTTTATCTTCTTTGTTGTTTTATTGACCATGCTTCTTTTTGTTACTTTAGTGGTTGTTTTAGAATTTATAGTATACATTTTTAGCATATTACAGTCTACTTTCAGGTGATAAAATACCACTTTACATATAATATGGGATCTTTACAATAGTCTACTTCCATTTCTTCACTCTTGACCTTTGTGATATTATCATACATTAAATTACACATATGTTATAAACACTATCTATATGTAAACACATATATAGTGTTTATTACTATGTATATAATGTTTATATAGAGTTTATAAAATATAAAATATATAAAATTTATATATAATATTTAAAATAAACATTACATTGGTTTTTTTTTTGTTTAAACAGTAAATTCTTTTAAAATACTTAAGGAATAAGAAAAACACCTTATATTTTCACCATGCAGTTATCATTTCCAGCACTTTTGATTCTTTTGCCTAGGTTGAAATTTCCATCTGGTATCATCTTCCTGCTGCTTGAAGGATTTCCTTTAACAATGTTCTTCCAGTGTCTTCTCACTTTAATTGTTTCCAGAAGAAATCTGTTGGAATCCTTATCTTTGTTCTTTTGTGCATAATGTAGTTTTTATTTCCGACAGCTTTTATAAATTTTTTTATCATTAGTATTGAGCAATTTGATTAAACGTGACTTGACGTATTTTTTGTCTTTAAATTTCCTGGAGTTTGTTGAGATTCTTGTATGTGTGAGTTTATAGTTTTTATCAAATTTCAAAAATTTTCATCTATTAAATAATTTTTTTTTTGGTTTTCCTCTTGTTCTCTTCTTCCAGAGCTCCAGTTACATATACATTGGACAATTTGAAGTTATCATACAGCTAATACTCTGTTTATTTTTTAAAAATTCTCTTCTATCTGTGTTTCATTTTGCATAGTATCTACTGTTATAGCTTCAAGGTAACTAATGGTTCTTCTGTAATGTTTAATCTGCCATAAATGCTATCCAATATATTTCTTAATCTAATATTTTATAGTTTTCATCTCTAGTTTTACTTAGCTCACTCAATGTTTTTTGTATCTCTATTTCAATTTTTGGACATCTGGAATTGAGTCATGATAACTGTCTTCATGTCCTCTGCTAATTCTAACATCTGTGTCTGTTCTAACACCTGTTAGATAAATTTTTTATTTACTTTTTCCTCTTTTATGAGTCCTATTTCTGCTTCTTTTCATGCTTAGTAGTTTTTTTTTATTGGATGCCAGATATTGTGAAAATTATCTGGTTGGGTGCTGGATATTTTTGTTTCCCACAAAGATTCTCAGACGTGGTCCTAGGACACAGTTATTTATAGTAGTTGACCTTTACTTCAGTTTTGCTTTCCGTGGTTTCAGTTATCTGCAGTACAGTACAATCATCTCTTTGTATCTGCAGGGATCAATTTTAGGACCCCCTGAAGATACCAAAACCCACTGATGCTGAAGTTCCCATATAAAATGGCATCGTATTTGCATACAACCTACACACACCCTCCCATATACTTTAACTCATCTCCAGAGTTACTTATAATATCTAATATTCTGTAAATGCTTTGTAGTTAGTTGTTATACTGTATTATTTTTTATTTGTATTTTTTATTGTCGTATTGTTACTTTTTACTATTATTTTTGAATATTTTCTATCATAGTTGATTGCATCTGTGGATGTGGATGGAGCCCACGATATGGAGGGCTGACTGTGCAATAAGATATTTTGAGAGAGTGAGCGAGCACATTCACATAACTTTTATTACAGTATGTTATTATAATTATTCTATTTTATTAATCTCTTATTGTGCCTTATTTATAAATTAAATTTTATCATAGGTATGTATATATAGGAAAAACCATAGTATATACAGGGTTCGATATTATCTGTGGTTTCGGACATCCACTGGGGGTCTTGGAACCCTCTGCAAATGCGAGGAGTGATGCCTTTGAAAATAGTGTGGTCCTTGCAGATCTGGCTTTTAAGATTTGTTAGTCTGAAGAGGTGCTCAGGCTCGGGCTAATTCTTTCCCATTGCTGAGGCAAGACCTTCTATGTATTTTACCAAACGCCTCATGAATTATGATGTTTCCTTGGTAGGAACAGGGATTCCCCAGCCTGGTGTGAGTGCTGGGAACTGTTACCTCTAATGTGCTTGGATGGTTCTTTCTTTAGTCTCAGGTAGTTTCCTTACATTTATGAGGTGATTTGTTTATAACAGAATACTTGAGAGAAATCCTCTGTAGGCCTTCTAGATTCTTCCTCTGTGCAGCTTTCTGCTCCATACTAATGTCCTCTTAACTCTAGCCACCCTGACCTCCCCAAACTGTCAGCTCTGCATCCTTAACTCAGGGCGTCTTCTAGCTCTCTTAGGCTCCTTAGGTAGCAGAGATGGAAGTTCTCTCAAGGCAGTTAGCTGAACTATTGTAGGTCTCACCTTTTTGTTTCCCATCTCTCAGGATCATTGTTTGTTGTTGTCTTATATCCATTACCTTGAAAAGCATTGTTTCATATATTATGTCCTATTTTATTTTGGTTGTTTTGGGCAAGAGTATAAATTTCGTCCCTGGTACTCTTATGTTTGTTGGAAGAAGAATTACTAGTATGTGTGTTTACTCACTTCTTCATGCTCATCATCTACATCCTCATATAATTATATACATTCATGTGCACATACACAGACACACACATACACGCCTGCACATAAATGCACATACAGTTATTGAATTATTCCACTAAAATTGAATTACATACGTATACTATATTTTAATTTTCTTACTCAATGATGCCTTGAAAAAAGTCCCCCCCAATCAAAGGTGTAATTATAATTCAATTCTTTTAATGTCCATATCATATTTTATTATGTGAATATAACATAATTTTTTAACCAACCATCAACTAATGGGCACTGCCTTTATTTCTAATTTTTGACATTTTAAACAATGTAGTAATAAATCAATCTGTCTACCTCCCTCCCCTTCTCTCTATATATACATACACACATATGTATATATGTGGATTAAATATACACATGTATTTAATCCAAAATATCTTAAATGGACCTAAACCAGCAGGTAGTAACTTGAAATAAGATTGATGGCAAGCAACTGTTTTGACATGAAGATACTATTCTTTTTAAACAAAAACTAGTCATAATAATACTGATGATGATAACATTTATTGAACCCATGTTCAAGTGCTTTGCAAATATTAACTCATATAATCCTAACCAACACATTTTGAAGTTTATAATATATAATCCCTATTTTACAGAAAGGAAACTGGATCAGAAAGAGGTTAAACCATTTGCCCAAAGTCACATGGCCAGTAAGTAGGGAGCTGGGTTTTGAAGCTGGTCCAGCTGCAGACCTTGAAGCTTAGTAGCATTTATATTTTATACTCTGAACTATAATTTGGCTGATTTTACTTAATAATATATCTCGAACATCTTTTCGTATTAGCACTTACATATGATCTCATTCTATTTTTCAGCTGTAAATATAGAATTTATTTCTCTAGTTTTCTATTGATGGGCATTAAGTTGTTTACAGTGTTCTGCTGTCATAAACAATTTTGCAATGAAAATCTTTGAATATATGCACTTTAGGTTGTCTTTGGGAGTTTGTGTAAGTCTACCTGATGAATGGATTCCTAGCAGTGGAATTTATTCATCAAAGGGTGCGTGCCTGCACATTTTGACAGGTGCTCACCCCCATTTCACCCATAGAGATGAAATCAACTTATAAATTTAAACTTTCAACAACAGTGTGAGTGTGGGAGAGTGATATTTAAAGGATATTTTAAAGGATGCTCTGGACATGATTCACATGTTATTTCAAAATGACAGGTCATTGTTTTCCTTCTTCTCTTCAACTTCTTCTCTTTCACATTTCAGTCTAAAATAGAAAAAAATCTAACAAACCTCCTCCGATTGAAAAATGCCAAATAAATCATTAGATTTTTTCTTTTTAGAGGCATTGCCTTAATATCTAGATGTAGCAATTATATCAACTGGAAGCCCAATTCAGGCTGTTGGCTTTTCCAGAAATGTTCAATCATAATGGGGAACTAAGAACATTTTCTATTTCCTTGTGGGGTACAGCGGTATTAAGAATCCTAGGGAAGTGACAGCTTTCCATTACTACAGCATCTGAAATGCAACCCAGAAGAAACTGAGCTCAGAGCTCTGACCTCAGGGGTGGACGTTTGCAGATGGCAACGTGTAAGTCTTGGCTCAGAGCCCTTAGAATCCCAGCTTTGTATTCTTCTTACATTTTCCCCTTGCACAACTCATGTGCTTGGTGGAGGAGGAATAGACAACGTGCCTCTCTCCAACTCATAGTTAGTGAATAAAAATATTTCTCCTCTTTTTTCCTTCTTTTCTGATGATTTCATTAATCATACTGTTAAATTCTTATTGAAAAAATTATTTTCCCCTCCTTAAAATTGTTGAGCATTGGACACTTCATGTAAATAATAAATCTACCTCACTTTACAAATGTCTGAATAGAAATAATAAACCCAGCCAATAATAATAACTGCAGAATTGAACAGATTTGCCCAGAGGGGCATTCGGTAGGGAAATTTGGTAATTACAGTCAGCAAACGGCCCTTTGCCAACAGAATGTCTTCCTTAAAAGCTCAACAGAAATAATTCTGGGGAAAATAAAAAGACATAATCTGTAAAATGCTGAATACAAACTATGCCACATGACCTAATTAAGTGGACTGCTGTGGAGGCTTTTTCCGACATAATCAATAAAATGAGCCTCATTATGACAGTTTGGGGGAAAATGAGCGTGTTTGTTTTGGAAGTGCAAATGCCAGATAATACAATATTAAAAGAAGATAGATTCCAAAGCAAAAGAGGTTACTGTGAAGAGCAGATAAATAAAGTAAGCACATTTAGCGTTAAAGATAAATTTTTTCCGCAGCTACGATGTCTGGCAGTGCAGACACATGCACGTCTGAAGCTTTTTTCCGCAGTGAAGACGTGATGCTTAGACTGCATGTTGCTCATCTCATATCCTTGGTGTGAGTCTTAATAACATT
Organism: Propithecus coquereli; assembly: GCF_000956105.1. Lineage (NCBI taxonomy): Eukaryota > Metazoa > Chordata > Mammalia > Primates > Indriidae > Propithecus > Propithecus coquereli. The sequence continues at coordinate 814,813 of NW_012147919.1, forward strand.
GGGAGACTTGCTATTCACAGCCTAAACGTTTCCAAGTTGATGTCTGGCCTCGCCACCAGGTATTAAAAGAATGTGGAAGTACTTATTTAGGCGTGTTGATGAACACAGTAGATGATCACCCTGTTACCTCCAGTCAGTTCATCCACCCATCCAGCCGCCTGTCCATGTTTTCATTAAAATGTTTGTTGAATATTTTCTATGTTTCTGGTACCATTCTAGGTGTTGGAGATACAGCAGGGAGCATAAATAAATAAGGTCCTGTTCCTATGGAGCTTACATTTTAGTGGATGTTGGGTTGGAGAAAGATAATGAATAAATAGATAAATACACATATGTGCGTGTGTGTGTGTGTGTGTGTGTGTGTGTATTTAACATATCAAGTAACAGTAGATGGTAAAATAAAAGCTGCTTTAAAAAAAAGCATGATGCAGCGGTGTGTGTGCACGTGTGCTATTTCAACTGAAACAAGAATAAAGTTAAGGAGAAAACCTCGAGGCTATCTGGCAGTAAGATCACTGGAAGTGTAGCAAAGGAATGGGCTTGGTACATCTAGGAATAACAAGAAGGCCAGCTGGGCTCATGCAGAGTTTTCCAAGAGGAGAGCCGCAGGGGTTGGAAACAGAGAGATACCTAAGGACAAGACCAGGCACTCAGGGCCTCGTGGGCCGTGGCTTTTATTTCCAGGGCAGCCGATAGAGGATTTTGAGCATTTTGGTGGCTTGATCTCGTTTATGTTTTAAAATACAGTTGGCCCTCCATATCCATAGGTTCCACATCCAAGGAACAAACTGAGGATTGAAAATATTCTGGAAAAAAACTTCTACAAAGTCCCAAAAAGCAAACCTTGAAGCTGGAATTTGTCACAAGAATGAAGTATTGTATAGGTCTCCTATTAGATATTACAAGCAATCTAGAGATGATTCGAAGTATACAGATGATGACGTATACAGTTATATGCAAATACGTAACCATTTTATGCTAGGGTCTTGAACATGCCTGGATTTTGGTATTGGGGGGACCTGTAACCAATCCCCCACAAATACTGAGGGTCAACTGTGCTCCCTCTGGCACCTTTCGAAGGTGATATTATATACCTTGTCACCATGGTAGTTACACAAGTATGTGTTTGTCAAAATTTGTGGCAATGTACACCTGAAAAGGGTAACTTTGACTGTATGTAAATATAGCTTCATAAGCCTGAATTTAAAAATATTCCTTCTAACTGCTGTGTCGATTGTGGAAGGGCTAGAGTGAAAGAAGAGAGACTAATTAGGAAGCTACAGCAAAAATCTGGTGCAATACAATGATGGTTTAAACTAGGCTGGTAGCAGAGCTTTTGGTGAGAAATAGATGGGTTCGGGGCAAATTTTTAAAATAGAGCCATTTGGAACTTTGTGATTTATAAAAATTCTCCTTTCATTCCCCACTCTTCCAAATCTCAGCAAATGCTGCCACCGTAAACCAGTTACTCAAGCCGGGATCCTGCATCCTTCTTTGATGTCACCTTCTTTTCTTAGTCCCCGTTGGTTCATCCATCAGTAAATTCTGCAGGCTCTTCTTCCAAAACATGGCTTGGATTCTTCCATTTTTATTCACCCTACCCATACCTCATCCAAATCCCATCATTTCTTTTTTTTTTTTTTTGAGACAGAGTCTCACTCTTTTGCCCGGGCTAGAGTGAGTGCCGTGGCGTCAGCCTAGCTCACAGCAACCTCAAATTCCTGGACTCAAGTGATCCTTCTGCCTCAGCCTCCCGAGTAGCTGGGATTACAGGCATGTGCCAACATGCCTGGCTAATTTTTTCTATATATTTTTAGTTGTCTGATTAATTTCTTTCTATTTTTAGTAGAGACGGGGTCTCGCTCTTGCTCAGGCTGGTTTAGAACTCCTGAGCTCAAACGATCTGCCCGCCTCAGCCTCCCAGAGTGCTAGGATTACAGGCGTGAGCCACCGCGCCCGGCCAAATCCCATCATTTCTTGCTAGAAAAACTGAGGTAGCCTACTATATTCTCTCTGCATTTATAGCCTTAATCCATCGAAAACCATTCTCTGTATGGAAGTCGAAGTAATCATTTTGAAACCTTTATGTAAGAAATATTTACCGGGTGCTTATTATTTGCTTGGCTGATTTAGAACCTGGAAGAAACCAAACAGACCAAAGTCTGTTAAACATGAGTCTGTTCAAGTGGATTTATGAATTAAAATACCAGGTTAACTCTTATAAAATGACCAAGTGGCTTAAAAATATTCCTGCCAAGAAGTCATGGATTGAAGAAAATACCAATGCAAGCATCAGAATATTTCAACAAAAAGTTATACGTAACTGGTTGAGGGGACCAAAAATTAAGTTTCATTATTTATTATGTAGAGTCAATAATGTCTTTCTTTTGTTGGAAACTGTTTTACACATTGTAGATGTTAAAACAAGAAGTGAAATAAGTCAAATTTAGAATGAGACTTTGGAATTGTTCTGTCATGAAGGTGTGAAACCAAGAGTTTCAAAAAGATGAAAGTATGTTCATTTAAACTTGGCTTTTACCAAAAATTATTTATCTTTCATTTCACTTTTTTATAATTTGTGTGTGTTTTATAAAGTATAGAATATTAGTATAGTAAAACATGTATATAATTCATAAACAAAAAATAGGTTTGTATTAGGGATGCATGTTTAAGATTTTCTTATTGACTACTAATTTAAATACCTGGTGTTACATAAATGTAATGTCACTTTTCCAAATGTTTATTTTAAGAAATATGTATTTTCTATCCCTTTGAATTTTTACATTTATAAACTATCCACTGCCTCTAGCAGAGAGCTGGGACAATATGGTTTGCATGTTGAGATCAGGCATCCAGGAGAACCAGCCAAGCTACCTGTCAGAATCTACCAGCTCTAAATTGTTCCAAATGCCAATGGTGTTGAAATTCTCTTAGGGAAATGCAGCAACTTTCCTCTGAGACATATGCTGTAATTAGTGGATTTCTTAATTACCAAGTACATGAAGTATTTCACACTGGGAAGGGTAGCGGTGAAAATGCTGCTACAGTTATAGACATAAGGTGAGCACATGCAACAAGCTTGGAGCTCCGGGTCACCCTGAATGCAGCGCATACACTTTTTGGCGAAGAGAAGGCCATTTGAAAATGCCCCATTAGTTCTTACTTAAAGAAATAAAAGGGAAAAGGACTTCATATATTCCTGCTTATGATGGCTCAATTTGGTATTAAAATCAGGTGTGATGGCAAAGTAAGGTTTGCCCCTATGTCTGCTTGAGCCAGGGATGACATCATTTATCAAGTGCCTTCTAGGAGCCAGACCCCATGCTGAACAATTTCCATGCATTGATATCTTTCATCCTATGTTGTAGGCATTACTTTAGTCTACCTTTGCTAGGTGGGGAAGCTGAAAATCAGAGACGTTTTGTTACTTATTAGTGGCAATATCAGGACAAAGCTGGACAGTGGCTCTAGAGCCTATGTGCTTAACATTAGCTATGCATCTCACTGCACTGCTTTATACCAGACTGTAATTGTGCTGGTGGTGCCTGTATACAAGGACACTGAGGGACAAAGCTAACTTCCAGGACAAGAGTGGGCCACTTTGAGAAATTATGGTGTGGAAGAGATGGCTGGCCATTGGGTAGGAAAGGACCATGGACACGGAGAAAACCTATTAAATTTCCAATTAAGTGCTGGGCAAAGTAACTCATTTTCCTCCCCTCCCCATGGCATTATGAACAAAATACACATTTCTTGTTAAACCATTGTGAGTTGGATCCCCTTTCAGAGATGTGTTTAAATGTTGAGCCACACTTCTAACTGGGCTTGGGGCAGAAAAGGAAAGTCCCCAGAAGCCACCCTGTCACACCTGCTTATATTGTTTTAGAACAAGAGGCTTCAAAGTTCTGGGACTAGTTTGCTGGCTTTTGGGTAGAGGGGAGCTACAGCTCAGACTGCCTCATTTTTGTAGGACCAAAAATAGGAATCCTTGAGATGCTTTGTTTCTTCTAAAATAAGGGCCAGTGCCAAGGGTGCAATTGGTCAAGGTTTGCAAAGAGCAACACCCTTTCTCTCCCTGCACGATTTCCATTGACCATCTGTGGAATTTATGGCCTCTAGAGAAAGGGTAAAGTCTGGTAGGAGGAGGAAACTCATTAGTGGTATCTGTCTCATGATTAGGATCCATGACCTTGAGGCACATAAATCTGGAAAATGGCCTCAGTGAGCGTCCAGTGCCCTGATAAATAGACACAATACTGTGAGCCAAGATTTGTAACCTATGGAATCTCCTTCCCTGTGTGGGACACTAAGCCGTGCATCTTCCCTGCATCCCAGACCCTTATATTATCCAGAGCTACAGGAACAAGGTTACTGGTTCATTGGTTCACTTACATGTCATTCCTCCTCCTTTCCAGCTCTCTCGCCCGATCTTGCAATCTCAGCTTCTACTGTCATCCAAGCTAATTTTCAGAGCTGGGCTGGAAGAATTGGTATATAATGGATGGGCATTTCTATCTTGGCCAGTGTGTTTCTAAATAGGAAGCTGTGTCCATCCATTTGGGATGTCACAAGTTTCATCTCACAACAGCCCTTTTTGCCATAATGGATAGATCCTCTGACAGCTTGAGAGGACTGAATTAGGATGTGTGTTTTGCAGATATCAGGGAAAGGAACAGAAATGAAACACAATTATACTTGAACCTATAACTTTTGCCTGCCTTGGAGAAATTTAGCAGCTCACTCCCAAGGTTGGGTGTTTGATAGAGCAACATTTTCAGTTTAACCATCCATGTCTTGCTTTTTTTCCTTTGTTCTTTTCTCTCCTGCCAAAGTCTCTCACTTCTGTCAATTACTCTGAAAAGCTTGGGATTTTTATTCTGCTTGCAAGCTAACAATTTAGCCTGCCGTAGTTTCTTAGATGCTGGTAGAAAACACGTGACTCCTGGGTCAGAGACAAAAGACTGTTATTACTCGAGGCACAGCAGGCAGCATGAACTTCACGTTTGCTTCAGGTGCCGTTTCCGCGAGCTCCACGGGAGTGATGACCAGCAGTCCAGGGAGCTGCTGCACTCTGAAAAGGTTCAGGTCCCAGCCAAGCAACCCTGGGCTTAAGAAATCCCGATATTTTAAAGGGGGCTATAGCAAACTTGTCTAACATTTGCCTAGAGGGAGATATTATCTATATTACATGGTCAGTAAACAAATCTGTCCTCTGTCCAAAGGGAGCTGCTACCTCTATCTTTCAAGGCCTTTTGCTATACAGACATCCTTGAAAATACAGTCTGGACCAAAGTCTGCCATGAAATGGGCAAAAGTGCGAGAAACCTCTGGAGAAGTGTCACCTGACGATTGCAGGAAGGAATTTGGCAAGACTGGTTTCTTAATATTCCAATACATACATTTCAAATGTGAGCTACAGACAGTTGTTTTTAAATAAAGACAAATATAAAAACATCTTTATCAGCTCAAATGTTATAACAAACAAACAGTAGCATAGAATTTTGCCTAAAGAGTGCAATCTGGAATAATATATTGTCATTACATTTAACGTCCCTTCAATTAAAATGCCAATTAAATTATGATTTATTTCAAGTAAATGTCCTATTTATTTTTAATTACCATCTGCTCTGTCAGTCACTGTATTTATGTTGGAAACAAGATCATTAGAGGATTATTTGTCTTAGACATTGTTAAATAAAGGCAAAGCTCCAACTCACGATTTCCTATAATTTGAGAGGAATGGGGAGAAAAGAAAGTAATGGGATATTTTATCTTCTAGAAAGTGGAGGTTCATCTAAGATATGGCTATTTGAATTGCTCTCACTTTTGTGAACTGCTTCATTTTCACAAAAGAAAAGGAAACACTTTATGAAGAGATTAATAAATGGACCTACTTCACTATCTTCCCATTTGAGATTTATCTCCACGCCTTTTTCTATGTTGGATATTGGAATTATATGATTCTTTCAGGCTGAGCAGGGTAGCATGCAAGAAATGCCAGCTTTCTCAAGTACCCCTGGAATTAATTATATTCATAACTATGATTTTTTTTACTTCTTTTTTTAGTGGCCATAAATTGATCTCAGTAATAGTTCTTATTTGAGGGTTCCATCACATGTTTGACATAGTCATGTTTCCAAACACTTGCATTAATTTTAGAAATTGAAATGAAATTTCACTTAATAAATCCTGAGCTTATTTTACCAGCCCTTTGTATCCTTTTTGAAGGGTAAGTAGGTAACTCCATGTGTTCCTTTGAAGCACTGACCAGAGTTTTGTTCTTTCTGTCCTCAAAATCATCGACAACTATTCTTCCAGCAGTTTTTCTCCCCTCGATTTTATTTCTCTCTATGGAGATTTTGGAGAAAAGAGAGAGAAAAAAAAAATCTTTGGGAGCATGCATTGTGATTTTCTCTTCAATATGTATTTAAGTTGGAATGTTTGATGCCAATGCAAAGCTAAGATGGCACCTGACAATAATATTTGTTAGGGCTAAATCTATTCTGAATCACAATAACATGTAACTGCAGGACCCTGAGAAGAGCAAACCACCAAGATGGCAAAATCCCTAACACTGGGCTTCTGGTCTCTCCAATGCATATCATTCAAGTAGTTAAGAACTTTCCCCTTCCCATGCCCTCAGTTTTGCTTTCCATATCTTTTTTATTCCTTGAGCAATGTAATTGAGAATTCTGAGTTACACCAACCATGTAAGCTTGAGATTGAATTATTAAAATGATTATCACCATCATTAGGCTCCCATTGTATAGGAAAATGATAGGCACAATTTTTGGCTATTTTCTACAGTTCTTATTAGTTTCTTGAGATGATTCTATCTTTCTTTCTATCTATCTATCTATATTTTTTTCTGAGACAAGGTCTCACTCTGTCACCCAGGCTAAAATGCAGTGGCAAAATCATAGCTCACTGCAGCCTTGAACTCCTGGGCTCAAGAGATCCTCCTGCCTCTCAGCCTCCCAAGTAGCCCAAGTAGTTGGGACTACAGATGCACACCACTGTGCTTGGCTTCTCTCTCTCCCTCTCTCTCTCTCTCTCTCTCTCTCTTTTTTTTTTTTTTTTTAAGGAAAGGTGAAGATTATGGATTCACTTGCTTCAGGACTTCTAAAGAGCAATTACTTTGTTTTTTAAAAAAGGTGTCACTTTTTGCTTTTTTGCATCTAGCAATTATTGGGTAGAGAACTCTAAAATGCCACTGCAAAAGTAATAGGGATCAGATGGGCTGTGCCCCCGTGACAACAGTCAAATGGTCTTGCCTGCACTGAAGCAACGATGTTCTGTCCATGTCTGCTCATCCAGTCTCCTTGCCTAGGTGGGCAACCTGCCAGGAAGAAACAGGCCCCAAACACAGCGACCCTCTTCCCATAACTTGGAGCCTTGGTGAGTGAAGGTGGCTGATACAGCCGTGCCTCAGCCTGGCACATCTTACCACGTAAGCTGGATGCGAAAACAACAACATCAGAAAAGACAGTCCAGCTCTTATGAGTCATTTTCCTGATTGATCTAATTTACCTTGAAGGTTAATGTATTCTAAACTAATTCAGAGATTAATAACCACTTAAAGATATATGAAAGACATTTAGCTCTCTGTGAGCAGTGTGTCATAACCTCATTTATTGCCTCTTCAATGACTTTGGGAGTTATTTGATGAGATTTAAAGGGAAATTCGATGGTAGGATATGGAGAGTGACAGGTGCAATGCATACAGGGTTTTGGAACTTATCCTTGTTAATAATAAAAACAAGCATGTAATTTGATTTTCCATAATGTGATTTTCAGAAGCAAATATTTATTTTCAAGCTGGAAATCATTTTTATCTATTGAATGAGATAATTGAATATGCTGTTTTGCTAAAAGGGAAAGATTGCTTTTAGGATAAAAAGTGACACATGTGCTTTGATTTCACTTCATTTCCTTTATTTAATCACAACAAACAGCCAATTGCTGGAAGAGCCCTACACACGGATATCTTAAATAGAGGTCTATAAAGAGTGTTTCCACTACTTGATTTCAATTAATTGAAACATGTTTAATAATATCATGTGGTTAAGATCGTTTGGGCAGGCTCAAAGATGAGGTATCTAACTCAACGAATGGCAAATTCATCCCAACAAACCTCTTTCTCCTCCCCCTTCTAGTATTTTCCACCCAACTTTTACTTACCTTCTTTTTTGTGTTCTGCTTTTCTATTCATCTAACTCTACTTCAATTAATAATTCCCAAGTTCAGGATGAAAACACTGATATGTGGTAAATGTGATTGTACCAGTGGGGAAAGAAGTGTCAGGACTTATATTATAGGTATTCGAGTGGTATGGAATGGAAATCCAGTGTTCCCCTCACCTCCGCTTTGAGCTGCGATCTGTAGTTATTTGAAGAGAACGTAGTTGAATTTAGGCTGTTGGACAAATCATCATGGTTATGATTGTCACCAACATCCCTAGCTCACTAAATATGAGGAATTTACTAAGAATTTTCTCTACATCATCTCTTTTGTTACATGTTTTATCACTCCCATGAGGAAGGTTACTTTATTATTCCCCATTTTCCTCTTTACCTAAGATTCAAAGTGAAAACAAGAGGTGCTGTGTTTTCCTCAACCCAAACAAGTGAGTTGTGCAAGAGAATGGGCTCATCGTGTGAGAAGTCTATTGTCGTATTTCCTGGTTGCATATTGCATAAGCAGTAAACTTTTGATGTTGTGCCTCTACTTATCTGAAGAGAGTATTGAAGGGGTTGGAAAAAACTCATGGGCTGAGACTAGGGCTGGCTCTGCACTTCCAGTGTGTGATGCAGCAAAGACGTGGGAGTCTCTCACACATCCCTTATGTAGCAAGGAAGCTGGACGTGGCATTTTTCTACTGGTATCTTTCCGTGAGGGCTGCTGTATGGACAAAGAAGCTGTGGGAAGTGGTAGGTAGACTGGGTGTCATGGGAAGACCGCACAGACCCTTGCAAAGCACCTAGACTTGTGACCCATGAGAGGCAGCATTTGGACGCTGCCACACAGAAGGCACTGACAGCCAGTGAGGAGCAGTCACAGAGAAATGTCGGCAACCACAGCATGGAGCATGGAGGCTTGGTCGGTCCAGTAGGGAGACAGTTCCCTTCGTCTCAGTCTTTGTCCCCGCCCCCAATAACAGAAGTGTGACTGCCAAGGAGGTATTTAAGGAGCTATCTGTGCCCTTCTCGCCACGCAAGCACCTCTATCCACAAGTCTGGCATGCACTAGGGCAGGTGAACTTTGAATGGAATGTGAGATGGAAGTTTTAAATTGCATTGGAATAAATTTTAGTAGCCAAAAGTGAGCAAGAATTTTTGAATCTATGGAAAACTGTTAAGGGATTTTAAAAGAGTTTAAAAGAGGGTTTCAACTACTCAGAGGAAAGGAGTGATTGTGGGGAAAAAATGGTTTCTTGTTTATACAAGAAGAGTTGACTCACAGTCAACCCAAAGAGTTAACTCCACTGTAGATTATAAAATGCTATGTGTATGTATATGTGTGTGTGTGTGTATATATATATATATATAAAGATTATTTACCTCTCAACTATGGCTATATCATTTATTGGATGTCAATATGTGCCAGGCTGCATGCTAAATGTTTCTGAGATACAATACACAAAATAACATATATGCAATATATATCTGAACTATGAAGTATAACAATAAACAGTCTTACTTCCCACCCATCTTAAGAAGTATGGTAACACCTATATCAGTAAATTTCTGTGTGCTTCTCTTCGATCTCATTTCCCTTGCCTAATTTATTTATCCTTATCTACCTTATTCATTCTCCTCCCTGTCTAGCTTGTTGCCTGGCATAGTGTAGGTGCCCCCAAAATATTTGACTATCCTAATGTAGGATGCAGATGATAACGATGAAAACCATGATAATGATGAAGACCACGGCAATGATGGCCTTTTGTGGAGCATATTCTATGGGCCAGGCTCTGTCTTTTTCTCTGTTTATAATCATCACAAATATTTTGCAGTAGTTTATATTATTACTATGTTGTGGATGAAGACACCAAATCAAAGAGAAGTGTAGTCATACACTAAAGCCATACAGAGTCAATGGCTGGACAAGAATTGAAGCCAGCGTTTTCAGGTGACAATGCTTTTTCTCTGTCCATTGTGTTGATGTAGCCTTTGACTTTTCGGTGTCCCTCATAGGATCAGGTCTGGGGCTTGTTATGTAATTGACATCTGGAACTTTCAAGTAGTCTAGGGATTGACACAGTGTGGCATGTGATTCCTGGCATTGCCTTCCTGTGAATTCAGGGCTTTCTCTTGCTATCTTTGTGCTGATATAATCTGTGTTTTTAATTGGTAACTGCTAAAAAATGATCTAAAGGAAAAGTTGCTTCAGGAACTGGTTATTTATCTGCTGCCTTTGTTGCGTAAACAGCAAACATACAATGGGAGATATGCTAAGCAAGTGATTTATCTCCACAAGTTATTGGTTCTCTCGTGAGTCAGGAAGGGTGGAACTGAGTGATTTATGGAGAGGTATCAATAAAGAATGGAAATAAGATGTCTCCACAGTCGGGCCTATTTTATGTTCCCTTTTTGCCACACTGAACCCAGATAAAAGTCACAGTTAAATCAATTCCCTGAGGTGGGTGCCCTGCCCCAGCCAACTGTTTAGAAAGGTAGGTTTAATCGTCAACAAGAATTATTTATCATTGATAAGATCCTTTAAATTGTACTTGTCACCAGAAGTGTTCTTTAAAAATGCTACAAGGTTTCATATCTCTTCTTTCACGATGAATTATGAGCTCAATTTCTTTTAAGCTTGAGCTCTTTTAATTGGAAATTCTTGTTGCAGGATTTTTAATATCGCCAGCGTATTCTAATGTCTTGCTTCATCTCCTTGACTTTGTTGATTATGTGTCTGTACATATGTAGTTATGTTGATTGTGCGTACATACATGCACGTTATCTGTCTATAACTAGACAAATGAGAATATTAACTGTGGGAATTTTATTGGGTTTGTTTTTGTGACTATTATTAGTTCGCTACTGGCTTAGTTGGGGTGAATGACTTAAGGCAAAAGAAGTCCCATCCCGTGGAAACTAGATGCAGCACATTTCTTTTAAGGATGTTTCAGCATGGTTTTGGAGTCCTACTGCCAACATTGGCAATATGACCTTGGGCAAAACTTCACATCCCTAACTCTCAGGTTCCTTGATTATAAAATGAAATAATTGTTCCTCACAGAGGGCTTTGATGACCAAATTCAATAGCACTAATAGAAAGCTTAGCAGCGTTTAGCCAAATGATGACTGCGGCTGCCCTTGGTTTGCACCGCGATTGCAGGCTACGCCCCCATGGAGCAGTCAACCTCCTTGAAAATATGTGCTTTTCTTCACCAGAAAAATCCAGCTTTACTGGATTAGATTATGATTTATGAATCAGTTTCTAAAAAGAGCTTAAAAAAATAATCCTATGGAACACATATCTCTGGCCAAGAGCCAGCAAATAACAGACCTGTCAACAACAACATGGGGGAGTTTGGAGCAGTTCTGCTGTCCCCTTTGAGCCTCGAGAGGACTGCAGTCCCCACTGGCAGCTCAACCATAACCTTGTGAAAGACCCCGAGCCAGAAATACCCAGCTAAGCTGTTCTTGGGTTCTTGATCCTCAGAAACTGTGAAGAGTAATATTCACTTGTTGTTTTAAGCTGCTCAGTTTTGGGGTAATTTGTTATGCAGCAATAGATACCTCATTACCCATTACAGACTGCACCCTTGCCTTTGCCCTTGACACTCCCAGCCCTTTTCTACTGTTTTCTTTCTAAATATCTCCCTTCCTCCCTCCCTTCCTTCTTTCCTCCCTCCCTCCCTCCCTTCCTCCCTTCCTTCCTCCTTTCCTCCCTTTCTCCCTCTCTTCCTTCCTTCTTTCCTTCCTTCCTTCCTTCCTTCCCTCCTTTCCTCCTCTTTTCCTCCCTTGCCCCCTTCACTCTTTTTCTTATTCTATAGCACTCAGCACTTTCAAAGTTCATTTATTATCTCTCTCCTTCTAAAATATAAGCTTTACAAAGGGAGAGGTTTGGGTCTGTGCTGTTAACGGCTGTATCTTCCATATCTGGCAAATAGAAACTCAGTAAACATCTGTGGAATGAACAAATGAATAAACCTAAACTCAGAGAAATGGAATTATCTTGTTTTAATTGTGATTTAGGGAAAAATTTCATATTCAGTATGTTTGTTTGCTTTTTGTCCCAGCTCAGGTCTGCTCTAGACTTGGGGCATTTTAAAAGATTAGGTTCAGAGAGCTGAGAGGTAAGATTCCTGCAGTTTGAGGGCTTTTTTTTTTTTTTTTTTTAACATCATTAAAAACCTAATTCTTTTTTCTAGGTGGTTATAAACTTTAGTAAATTTGCCTGCTGGGAAAAGGCAGATGAAACAAATGGCCTTCTGCTTAAATGGCTTTTACCTGAATTTAATTTCATCTGTGCATAGCCTCAGTATAAAGTTGTTTTAGAATTCTCCTGATAAGAAGCAAAGCAGAAGAAATGGTAGCAATCGCAACGGGGCTTGGAGGGCAGAGAACTCAAATAACTTTGGCCTTCCTTTTTTTTTTCTTGTTTGGTTCCAAGTTTCCCTCTTCTCTGCATTTCTGAACAGATGCTAAATTTTTTTTTTGTCTCCGTTAGACACACCAAGTATACTACAGTTGTTCTGTCTGCCTTGCTGTGAGTAGTTTGCAATTCCTATGATTAAATTTGCAATTAAGACTTAAATAAAATAAAGCACATGCAATTTTGCAATTATGATGAGGCTGCAACACTCACGACAGATTTCAACATTAACACTTCCAATCGGAATCAAAAGTGGGATTTTCCTCTCTCTCAGTCTGGAAAACTCACCGTTACATGATACTACCCAGAATCAGATGAGACCAGAACTCAGTGTACTGATAGAACTTCCTTTCAGACTTATAATGGATTTATCCTCAATAATTTTTAGAATGATCTGTAGGCTGCCAGTGTACAAATGACGCAGTGAAAATGATATTAGCTTGGTAATCAATGTGCCATAGTGCATTGTGTTGTAAATCTGACATTCACAGGCAAAGTCCCTGTGATCCACTACACCGCCTTGAGTTGCAGCAACGTTATTATGAAAAATACATTCATTTGTCTATATGGAAAGGATTTAAAGGTTGCAGCATTCATTTTTTATCAAAGCCTAAGTACTTAATCTTATGGACATTTTTCAGCAAGAAAATGATCTCTTCCTCTCTGCTCCATTAGCAACATTCTTTGGGTCTTAAGAAATATAAATATTGGAGCATATTAATGAAAATGACATCCTATGCTGATGTATTAAAGCTCAAAAGTGTGATTAAATACACTGTTAATTAACTCTTTTTGCCAGAATAATTGTAAAATGCGTTCTCATATTTTAGAGCTATTTGAACTGCCGGGAAGAGGTTAGTAGACTGGCCGGAGAGAGTTGGAAGTCAGACATCATTAGTTTAATTAAATTCCATTAACATAGCAAAAGCAGAGTAAGTGTCTTCAGTTTTTTTTTTTTAAGGGGTTCTAATAGGGAGAATCATCCTAGTTACAGCAGCAGGGAGGAAATACTCAAGTTTTGATGCCTTTAGCTCCCAACCCCTACCATTTCCCCAGTGAATTTGCCAGCACCGTCCCCGCTCGTTCACACAACAAATATTTAGTAAGCATTTGCTGGTTGTAGGTGTTGTTCTAGGTTCTGAGCAGTATATTAGTCCGTTCAGCCTGTTATAGCAAAATGCCATAAATTGGGTGGCTTATAAACAATGAAAATTTATTTCTCACCATTCTGGAGGCTGGAAGCCTGAGATCAAGGAACTGGCAGATTTGGCATCTGATGAGAGCTTGTTTCCTGGTTCATCGAAAAGGTGCCTTCTATTTGTTCTCACATGGTGGAAGGAGAGAGGGGTCTTTCTCAGACCTTTTTCATAAGAGCACTAATCTCATTCCTTAGGACGCCACCCCATGTTCTGCTCAGCTCCCAATGGCCCCACCTCCTCATATTGTTACCTTGGGAATTAAGATTTCAACACATGAATTTTGCGGTGAGGTACACAAACATTTCTACCAGAGCTAGCAGTGACTAAAATATGCAAGGTCCCTCCTTACGTGGTGCTACGTCCTGTTGGTAGTTGGGGCTGGACTATAGAATAGATAAACAGACATATGTGGCTGGTGATCAGTGTTAAGGAGGCAAAAATGCAGGTGATGTGATAAAGAAGGTGTGGGAGGTACTTGACTAAACCTGAGACTGGGTGATAAATACTGATGCTGAAAGGTGACATTTGCGCTGAGGTCCCAGTGATGACCTGTGCGGAGAGCTTGGCAGGGTGAAGGATTGGCTGGGAAGATACCCTGACTTGGGGACGGGATTGGGCTTTAAGGAAGAGAACAATCAGGCCAAGAGCCTGTTGAACAGGGGCAGGTGTTGGAAGATGATGGTGACCAGGTATACGAGTCAGGTTGTGTACACTATGGTGAAGAGTTAGGGCTTTGTTTTTAGGGCAATAGGAAGCCATGACATAGGGGAGGGATATGACGTAATCTGCATTATTTAAATTGACTTTGGCGCACCTGTTTGGGGAACGGATGTTGAGGATTAAAAGGCCAAGTGGGAAGACCATTTAGGAAGCTAATGCATTATAACGATAGTAAACGATGCAGGCACCAAACATGGAAATGGCTGCTAGAAGCTGAGCAGCTTATCGTACTAGATGCACCTCGTTATGGCTTGGGGCCTCACCACAATTTGGCCCCTACCCTTGTACAGCCTTATTCCCACTGCCTCTTACTGGTACAGTCAGTGCAGCCCATGGGTCTACCATATGCACTTCCTTTCCCTTTGCTCAGGCTATTGGGCCTGCCTGAAATAGTCTCCCTGTCCATTCCCACATCCAGGTCCTTCCCACCCTTCAGGTTACAGTTTGGCACTGCCGCCTCCAGAAAGCCTGAGGGACCAGGCCAACTTCTGAACCTTAGGTCTGAATCAAATTGCAAACCACCTTCAACAAAAGCCCTGGGATTTTTGTTAAAATTGTAGATTTCTGCAGCTCACTCAATATCTGCCAATTTAGATATCTGAGTGGGGATTAGGAATCTGTGAATTAAGTATCCTAGGTGATTCAGATACCCACTTAGGTTCTGAAACAACTGATGTCATGCTTCTTGCCTGTTGTTTTGCAGTAATAATTGCTTCTCTGATTCATGTGTTTGCGTGGGAGAAGTGTTATTTTTGGGTTTAGATGGACCTGAGTTTGTATCTCTCTTTTGCAGTTGGCAGTTGTGTGATGCCAGACAAGTCAATGTCTCTAAGTAGGGATAATGATACCCTCCCCACCAGGACTGTTAAGATTAAATGAGATGGTCCATGTGAAGTAACTGGCACAGAGCCTGGCACTGAGTATTTGTCATTGTAACAATAACAATAATAAATAGCATATACTATGCAAGTGCTGACAATATTCTGGGCAACATTTCAATTGCTTTTTAGGGAGGAACTCATTTAGTTTTCACCGTGACCCTATGAGGTCAGCTCTACTGCTATCTCCATTTTATAGTCAAGGAAACTGAGGCACAGAGAAGTCAAGTATTAATAAGTAGCCCAAGGGCACAAAGCCAATAAATAACTGTAAGTAACAGTGAATAACAGCCCCTGTTCTTAGCTCGTCATGCGACCCTACCTCCCACTAGAGTAGCAGAGTAACTCGGGTGGGCACTTCATATACAGCAGCTTTTGTTTACTTGCTACCACTTTCCACCACGATGGGAGAGCTGCTATGATGTGTACTCCACGTACGGTAACTCTGGTTGTAACTCTCATGAATCCTTGTAGTCCTCTTCCTCCTTATCATACCCTTGAGGTTCTACCTTCCAAAGCTTATATCTTCCAGTACAACTTGCATGTCACCTTCACACCAAAAGGGGTCAACCAACAGATGTTTGTTGAAAAAGAGGATATCGGTGTACCTGAGATATAGTACAGTGCCTAAGATGGGAAAGACCCTCAATAAATATTTTCTGAGTAAGGGAATGGAATTAGTCTTCCTCCCCTCTCTTTACTCTGGACCTTTGTTGGGTTTATTTCATCTCTGACCTTGGTACCCTTAGCTATACCATCAATGAGCTGGACCTTGCATTGAACTTACCACCTCCTCCTCCACTCCCAACACACACATTCTCTCTCTCTCTCTCAGTAACATTATCTGGTCTGCCCCCAAATTTTCCATTTGCTAAACTCCAGCATGTTAATACCAGCATCCAGCATGTGCTTTGGAGAGTAGCAGGTTGTATGGCAGTTGATTTTTATGAAGGCACCAAGATAGCTTTAACTCTCTCTCTCTCACACTGAATATATCTTCCAAGAAGAATTAATTTGTGTTGCTATGAAGTTCTGAAGTTCTGCCTAAAATATATCGCCTCTAGCAGATGGTGGCTGCTGCTTCTCTATAAAGAGAAATGGAATGCCACTGACGTACAGATGTATTTAATGGGAAATAATAGGACTGAGATTTCCAACAGCTTGGATGTCTCTTTTGGTTGTAAATGACAGAAAGCTATCACAAATAAGCTTGGGCAAAAAGAGGCATTTGTTGTAAGGATTCTTAGATATCCTATACAATCTTAGGAAAGGGATGTATGTTCAGTTATTAAGGAATAACTGAATTCAGAGACTCGTTATCTTCTTTTGCCCTGCTTCTCCTTGTAAATCTGGTCCATTTACTTGAATCTGCTCTTGGTCTCCCCCTTGCTGGCCCCCCTGGACTTTTCTGTGTGGTCTCTGGAAGCTCCCCCAAGCTTTATAGCTTCTTTTCTGAAATGTGTGACCAGCTTCTCTTTCTCATTCTAATTCTCA